>NC_084793.1:185237236-185560847 GCF_963169125.1 Humulus lupulus | reverse complement strand
GTCCTTGTCTAATAAGGAACTCGATTTCATCCTTCAGCTGGTTGCATTCGTTGGTATCATGTCCGTAGTCGTTATGATAACGACAGAACTTGGTAGTGTCTCTTTTCGAAATATCCTTTCGAATGGGGGTAGGCTTCTTATAAGACACGCTGGAACTCGTGGCTTGGTAAACTTCTCCCCGAGACTCAACTAGGGCAGTGTAGTTAGTGAACCGAGGTTCATAACGGTTACCCTTGGCTCGTTTATTTTCAGAGGTGGAAGGCTCATTGTGTGGCCGTTTCCCCCCATTCTTGCCATTGTCGTTGCCGTTGCCATTGGGTTTGGACCCATTGGCGGCTTTGGCGGTCTCGGCAGTCCCCTTGTCCTTGCCTGGGGGCTTTTCTTTGTCGGCGATGGCATCTTCGAGCTTAATGTTGCGATCAGCCCGATCAAAGAATTCCTGGGTAGTTCTAACCCCATGTTTTCGGAGGCTGTCCCAGAGAGGCGTGTGGCTCTTAATTCCTGCGGTTATGGCAATCATTTTGCCTTCGTCTCCCACTGTCTTTGCTCCACCAACTGCTGGCATGAAGCGCTGGACGTAGTCTTTCAGTGGTTCTCCATCTTGCTGGCGTATTTCGACCAGCTGGTTTGCCTCAGTCGGGTGCACACGACCCGCGTAGAACTGTCCGTAAAACTCCTTTATGAACATTTCCCAGGAAACTGTACTTGCAGGAGGGTATTTAAAAAACTACTTCTGTGTGGCATCAGAAAGTGTTGCAGGGAAGATCCTGCACTGAGCGTCTTCAGACACTTTCTGAATGTCCATTTGTCTCTCAAACTTGTTGACGTGAGATACTGGGTCACCATACCCATCAAAGTTTGGAAGCGTAGGCATTTTAAACTTGCTAGGAGTTTCTTCCATAGCTTTCCTTTGGACGAAAGGAGTGCCTTTCCTCCTATCGTGGTCGATGTAAGATGTTCTTCCCCCGACCAGCTGCTGCATTGCCTGGTGGAGGGCATCTATCTGGGCCTGCACAGCGCTAGGAATCGTTGTGGCCTCTGGTGCTGGGGGGACGTACTCGCCGTGTCGCTTACGGCGATCATTGAGTACATCTCTCGAGTCCTCGTCTCTCCTCCGCTGCTCGCTAGCTCCGAGCTGGTCGAAGACGTTATTTTGTCTGGGCTGCCCCCTAGCATCCCGTCTGTCGGGTTGGTCATCTTGAGGTGGCTGGCTCCTGCCTCCACCTCTTTCTTCATTCCCCCGACCAACATTCCCTCTGCCTGAGTCGGCCTCATTATAACCATGGCCATCTTTGAATCTTGATTGGCTATGGTGGGATCGATTGTTCCCTCGATTGCCCTCCTGGGCTGGAACCTCCCGAGCGTTAGAGGGTGGTCTGCATTGGTCGTTAGGTCCCCGTGCATTACCATGCCATGGGGGGCCTCGGACTGTAGAGCCTAACTCTGAGTTCCTCCTGTTGCCAGGAGGATGCTGTCCTCTGCTCGGAGGGTTTGGCTCGTCGCCCCTATGGCGTCTAGGACTGCGAGGCTGCTGCCCGATCCTATTTTGCCTCTGCTGCGGGGGATTGCCGCGACCAGCTTGGGATGGAGGCTGTGCCTCAGGGTCTCCTAGTGGGACATCGTCCTGAGGCACCGATGGCTGCTCGGGCCTTTCCGGGCTCGAGGGTTGGATAGGCGGGCTAGGATTGGGACCCCTGTGGGGTGGCCCATTCGTGGGTTGATCAGGCTGCGAGGCAGGTGCAGCCTGATTCCTAGCCAATTGCAAGGCTGCCTCGAGGGCTGCCTTTCACTCAGCTCCAAGCGTTGCCGTTCAATTTCTTGCTGCTGCCGCGCCATGATTTCGGCAGTACTCTCTTGGCCGGCCCTCAGATTGGCCAGCTCCTCATGCAATGCCCCTAAGGTACTCTTCAGCGTCGCGTCATCCATTTCTTCCTCATCAAATTCCAAATGTGGCTCATCCTCAGCCACGTTGGGAGGAGGAGGAGGCGGATTAGATGGTGCAGCGCCGGCCGCCTGTCCAGATTTCCTGGTAGTTTTCGCCATTGATTTTCTCAACGATGCTGTATCAAGCTCTCAATGAAAGCACCAGAATGTTGACCCAGATTTTGGCCAACTGACACGGAGTCAAAATACGCTTGATGTGGATGAATACGTTGAAAAGAATGTGATGACGAAAATAATAAGAACACAAGATTTTATAGTGGTTCGGCCCCAGGATCTGGTAATAACCTACGTCCACTTGAATTGTTATTGAAATGAGATTCAAAGGGGTGATCAAAGAACTGGGGTTCAATGAGTTTCACTAACCTCTGAAGAAGAAAATACAATTATTCTCGTGTAATCTCTCTCTAATCTCAAAAGATCTTTTTTGCTCAAAAGAAAGGATCCGCTTCCCTGAGCCCTCTCCCTCTATTTATAAGCTCAGGGAAGATTTACATTGATTTGTTACAGATATTCTTTCCTAAATAATCGGATACTCTATCAATAATGGGAGATAATTTCGGATTCCATCATAACTGCCTATGATTTCCTTTGCGTATAATGTGCGTACGACCAGGCTGGTCGTATAAAGAAACTGATCGCATGATACAGAATGTCTTCCTGGTCGTTAGTCGAACACAAATTATGCCAGGTGTCAGCCACATGTAATTAATGCCTGCCATGTCATTCACTTCTGATTTTAGGGATAACACTAACCACTCAGAATTGAGATTGAATTGACCTATGGTCAACTATATGATATGACTAGAATAGATAATAACGGTATGTTTACTTATCTTATCAACTGTCAATATCGGTCCAGTCCGATGTAACAAATACATCCAATCTTATTTACTTTGCTAATGTTCTGGAAAGAGCATAACACTATAAGGTGTAAGTAGATCATATCGTAGATTGGCAAGTCAGTGTAAATCCTGGGCACTGACTAATCTTAGGACTAACTTATTTTGAACGTATAATCATATTTATATTCCACTGTGATTACGTCTCTATAAATACGATTAGCTATATGCTCGGGATTTAATAGAAGTTTATACTAAACAAATAATCATGAAAATAAAACATGTGAGCAAAGTGATTAACCAAGTCAAAAAATGATTTCTATTCTTTTATTGATAATAAAATGAGATTACAAAGAATTTGAGTTTTAATTAGGGCATAAAACCCCAACAACTAGTCCCACCAAGGCCCACATGCTTTGGGCCCAATAGCTCCAAATTATCATTATCTAAAGCACCATCTTCTACATTGCATGATATTCCCAAATCCATGGATTGACTTGTACCAGCTGTATTATCATTACATACCCCACTATTAACCTTTTTCCTCTCAATATTTAATGCACAATGAGTGCCAAAATCCCCATTCTCTTGCAAATTAATGCTTGAGACTATGGGTCTTCTTAAGATATTAGAGGGAGAAAAATTTGTCAACTTTGTTTTGTTGCCCAAAACATCAAACCTCCCATTATAGGAATCTTGTATTATGAGATTAACAAAACTTTCCTTTCTTGTATTCTTTGCCATCAAACGCTCCCCCATTACAGCCACATATTTCTCCTTTCCTTTTTTAGACACCACCACCCATTGGTTATTGTTGACCACGTTTTTGGCCAACGACGTGTGAACGTCAAAAACTATAAGACCTTCAAGAGAAAATAACGACACAGACGATTTTATAGTGGTTCAGCCCCAATGTGTTGGTAATAGCCTAATCCACTTAGAATTGTGGTTATAGACCTGCACTCAAGATCAGATGAACCTGAGTCAACTGAGTTTCTTTAGTGCAGATTATAAGAATACAAGAATTCTCTCAAATACAAGTACTCTCTCTCTAGAAAATTCAGATCAAAAGTTCAAAAGTCCAAAAAAGTCCTCTTTATGATGCCAAAAGCCTTGTATTTATAGGCTCAGGATCGTACAGATTATATCCCCCCATAATCGGGATATTTTATCATTCTCATTTTATTTAAATTACAATAATATTCAAAATGTAATAGTACAATATATTCGTGAGATAAATGAGAGATTCCCGCGCAAGCCAAGACCGATTCTAGTTGAAGCTGTTTCTCTTGCGCGGCTTTGCTCTATCTAGTCGATCCACATCTCATTCAAGCTGGTCGATCACACCTTCATTGGGAAGACATGCACTTGACTGGGCAGACACGCACTTGGCTGGGCAGACATGCACTTGACTGGGCAGACATGCACTTGGGTGGTCGGACATGGTCATGACCGATCGGCCAAGGTCATGACCGATCGGCCAAGGTCATGCCTGGTCGGCCAAGGTCATGCCTGGTCGGCCAAAGTCATGCCTGGGCAGATAACCGTGTGACTGGCCGGACAAGGTCATGCCTGGGCAGACAAACATGTGACTGGTCGGACAAGGTCATGCCTGGGCAGACAAACATGTGACTGGTCGGACAAGGTCATGCCTGGGTAGACAAACATGTGACTGGTCGGACAAGGTCATGCTTGGTCGGCCAAAGTCATGCCTGGGCAGATAACCATGTGACTGGCCGGACAAGGTCATGCCTGGGCAGACAAACATGTGACTGGTCGGACAAGGTCATGCCTGGGCAGACAAACATGTGACTGGTCGGACAAGGTCATGCCTGGGCAGACAAACATGTGACTGGTCAGACAAGGTCATGCCTGGTCGGTCATGACACTTCTCTGGCCAGTCAAAATTCTCCACTAATCTACCAGGTCATTCCTAAGCCAAGTCACCCAACAATTCCTTGCCATTTGTCATTTCTATTGCCACGTCATCATTTTCAAATTTATGGGATAACAGTTACCATAATGTTTATCCACCGATCTTGGCCCTCAATCAATCGGTTTTTGTCCCCCACGTGGCCCCAAGACAATACCATTAATGCGGTTTTCGTTGCCATTGTCACCAGACTGAGAACAATGACCACTTGAGCTTTAATCCAATCTCAATATCTCCAATGAAGAATCCCATCTTGGAAAACCTTATGCATCGAGCATTCTTGGATAAGGTGCCCCAATATACCACAATTGTAGCACAAATTTGGAAGCCTCTCATATTTCAACGGGATCAAATAATCTTCTTCACCTTCACTAAACGTAGCCTTCACCACTTTCAGGATAGATTTCGTAATATCGATCTTAACCCAGACACAAATATATTTACCTAAACAATCCCCCAAAGCATTCACATCAACATCCATTACTTTCTCAATCAACTTACCAACTCTCCAACCAAATTTTTGAGACATACAAAAGATAGGAATATTATGCAGTTGAATCCAGAATTGAGTTTTGTCAAACTTAAGTTTGTAAATATTGCCCACAACGTCCGGGCTCTCAAGAATTAATAGATTTTTCTCAAACACCCATGGACTTCCCCCTAACACTTTTCTAAGATCTTCTTCTAACCCAAAATGAAACAGAAAAATATTATGTCCCACAGATTCCACTTCAAAATCTTCATGAGTTTTCCAATGATACAACACCATGTCGATCAATTTTCTCTTGGAATGACTCTACTTGTAAGAACTCGTCCCTCTAGAGATTTCGCCACCCATTCAACCTCTCCCTACAAGAAAAAGACTCTACAGCGATGACTTTTGTTGTCGCTGTAGATCCAGAAGTTGTCGTTGTAGGTCTACAGCGATGGCATGTCGTCGTAAAAACGGCGTCACTGTAGGTCCCTATGTGTAGCGACCTACAACGACAACAAAACACAGTCGTCGCAGTAGGGTTTTACTATAGCATTGACATGTCGGTCGCAGTAGGACATCCCATTTTTTGGTTGGATTGGGATATTGCGACGACATTTCGTCGTTGTAGGAGGTTGCAAAATTTTAAAATTTGAATTTAATAAACTCGTACAACGACCACACATCGTCGTTGTAGGTCTGTGGACCGCCAACATCTACAGTGATGACATGTCTTCGCTGTAGAGTGTATGGGTTTATATGCCTTTAGCGATGACATGTTGTCACCGTAGGGTCATGAAATCTCAAATTTTCTTGTTCAACGAGCACCCTACTGCGACGACAAGTCATCGTTGTATGTATATATATATTTTAAAAATTAATTAAAATTTATTTAATAAACTATTAAATATTAAATAATTAATTAATTAAAACCAATTTATTTTATTAAATAATAAAACCAATTTGTTAATTAAATAATAAAACCAATTTAAAATTACTATATAGTCTCCAAAATGTAAAAAACAAAACATAAGTAGTATAGTCTCCCAAATAAAAATAAAAACACAAAATATTAATAAGTTCAAAAAAATAATATAACCAAACTAAATGTCATCTAAATTAATCCCAAAGTCATCATCATCTTCGGGTTGTTGTGGTGGCTGTGGCTGTTGTGGTGGAAATTGGCACGAGCCTGGAAAGTTCGCCATCATGGACTGTATCATATTCATGTCGAGGTTGACAGGCTGAAATTGTGGAGCTTGGATGTTCAGATTTGTAGCTTGCATAAATTGTTGCATTTGCTGGAAGTAGTTGTTTTGAGTCATAATGGCTTGATTGAAGTGTTGAACAATGGACTAGAAAACCTCAGCCAGTACCATTGGAGGGCCGACTGTGGTGGACGGAAATGGTGATTCCTTTGATTGTGAAGATGATCTGGTGGTGCCTGAGGCAAAGGTACTAGTGCCCATCAACTTACATCCAATACCTCGGTTGTGGCCACGATGTTGACCAAGTACCTTTGAGATGACTTGTTATGCCCTGGATAACCAAGACCATCACATTGTGTATTTTAAATAGTGCTTAACTCGCTAAATGAGTCATTAGGCTATAAACGTGTATCTAAGTGTTATTAATGGCTAGGGTTAAAATCTTGGTCAAAAGGAATGATTATTTTATTAAAAACATTAAGCCAAACATGGTAACCCATAATAGGGTTTACAATTCAAAAGTTACAATCCGCTGACCTAAGCGGCAAAAATAAGGTTAAAACCTAGTTCCCTTGAAACACCTTGGCCGTGGTTGTCAAGCGGCCGAATATGTACTCGTTGCCACCTAAGCTCTCCACTCACAGCTTGGTAAGCTTTTCTTTCCATTTACCTGCACCAAATAGCACCTGTGAGCCAAGGCTCAACAAGAAAACTTATTACTGCATGCATACAAGTATTAATAAATGATCATGGGGTCCTGTGCCCTGAATAGATGACTGTTAAGTCATTCTGGGGTCCTCCGCCCTGAATAGATGACCGTTAAGTCATCTTGGGGTCCTGTGCCCTGAATAGATCACTGTTAAGTCATCCTGGGGTCTTGCGCCCTGAATAGATGACTGTGAAGTCATTCTGGGAACCTGTGCCCTAAGCCATGTGACCATCAAGTCACCTAGGCCTTTTAGCCCTAGCTCTAAATAACTAGCCATAGACTAGCCAAGCGCTTTAGTTTTCTTCGACCATTGGGTCGGACGAGCGTATAATGCTATGTTGATTAGATCTAATCATATCGACCAGCGCTCGATGTGCTATTTCCGCTCTTGACTCATAAGTTAATGCCATATGACCAGCGCTCAGTACTATTGCCGATCCTGACTGATAAGTCAGAGCTTCATGACCAACACTCAACACTATTGCCGTTTCTGACTAATAAGTCAGTGAGTCTCTCAAGTAACAATGCAATCAAGCATTCATAATGCAAGAGATATCCATATATAGAGCACTCAGGGGAACTAGGTTTTAACCTTATGGGTGCAATTTTTCTTACCTCAGGCTCGAGCATAAAATAAGTTAAGAACGACCCTTGAGCACGATCCTGACCTTAGGCCCTTAGCGGTAACCTAATCATAACCAAATATGAAATTCCATCAATAAAATGAGTAATAAAATATTCCTAGACCAAATCCTAGCCCTTTAAGACCTCAAATTCTACCAGAACGGGTAGTAGATTCGATCCCGAGCCTTAAGGTTTGAAAACCCGCTCTTAAAACCAACATTGGCTCAAAAAGAACAGGCAAGCCACGACCTGCCCCCAAGGGCCACGATGTGCCTCCCAGACAGATAGCCCCCCTGTTTGGGTGCTAGGGGCGAGCCACGACTTGCCCTTGAGTGTCACGGCACGCTATGCAGACAGAGCCCCAACAAAGCTCTGGGGTTCGCTTAGGTCGCGACGCCCAAGAACTCAGCCGCGACTTGATCTCGTAAACCCAGCTCCCTTGTATATTCTTCAATTCAAACTCAGCCTAAAATACTTCCAAACAATTCCAAAATCAACACCATACCTCAACACAACATACCACCAATTTAGCAATAAAACCTAAGCTTTATAACACTTAAAACACTACCAAAAACCCAATTGCATGATCAAACTTCCAAGCTTATAAAAAATATAAAAACAGAGGAAAAACTCAAAGTTTAAGCTTAGAATCATTACCTCAACTATGAATTGAATGCCTTTAGCTGCTGCAATTCAATTCTAAACCCTTAAGCCTCAAAACCTTAAGCTTGAATCCTCTAGCTTAGCTTCAACAATCAAACTGAGAGAGAGAGAGAGAGAATGGAAGTGATCGAGAGAGAAGAGAGAGAAAGCCCTATTTCTATTTTGCCTTGGTTCATTCTACAACTTCACTTGGCTAAGTCTATCTAATAGCCTAAAATGACTAAAATGCCCCTAGGGCCAATCTAATCCCTTAAAGCCACCCAAGGGAAATCTTGTCACTACCACCTACCCCGTTAATCATAATTAACGTATCTCAATTCCCGTCATTCCCAATATCCTCAAATAATCACCAAATCATTTCCCATAACCCGATCATTCCCGATAATGTACTAAGTACCAAATTACCCCCAGGCTCAGCCCGAGCCCGGTAATTAACCCTGTTATGACTAAACCGCTAACTTGCTTCCTAGGATCATCTCATGCCGAATAGCTCAAACATATCCACATAATAATGTGGTCTCACCCATATGTCACATACATGCACATAAATATACAAATACAACCATATAATACTACAACCCACATACTCATGCATATAATCACATAATAGCACATTAAATCAATTATTGCCCTCCTAGTCTCCGAATCTAAGCACTAAGTCATATTAAGGAATTTGGGATGTTACACCACTTGTGTCTCATCGACAGAGGCACTTCCTGTTGAAGATTCAAATTGGGATTGAGATTGGGATTGTTTCTGGACTTCTTGCTGCAAGGCATCCTGCATTTTAGAAACAAGACAATTAATACATAATATAATTAAATAATAAACATATATACAAAACTTAGAAAGTTACTTACATATGCATCCTTAGCATTCGTGTTCACCCATCCACGTGTCGGATGATTGTGCATGTCATGTAATGTATCAATAATGGTGGGAAGTTCCTTAGTCTGAAGATTCATCTTTAGAAAAAACAAAATATAACAAAATATCAGTTAAATATTGAAATTATTATTAAGATAACTGAAAATATTTCAAATTATGTATATATTTTTTATTTACCTTCTTAAATGGAGTAGAAGCATAAGAGGTCAATCCATGGAGACTTGGATACTTCTGTTTTGATCTGTTGATAATATTTGCCTTTGACCGTGTCATGAACTATGGATTGGTGAAAAGGTCAACCAACTTCTATCAATTATCGTTGTCCATGTCCTCCGGTGAATTCTTTCTGGTTGTCTCCATATCATCATACCCTCCATGTTCATCAAAGTATTTTTTCTTACGACCTTTTCTATCCTTGTAGCGATCCTGAAACTTTCGCTCAATCTCAGTCTCTATTAGTCGCCACTTAGGGAGAGCTTGGGGAAGAATGAAATTCCTTCATTAGATGTGAATAAGTTGATAAATTTACCTCAATATTTTGTATCAATCATATCTTGTGCTCATTTGGAACACCCTGACACAAGTCATAATATAACGAGACATGGTGACCAACTAATAGTCATAATATGTTATCTATTAGTTATCAAACTCTTGTCAATCGTCATAAATGATTCAAGTGGAAAATAAATTATCATAATGTGATAATCATAAAATACTACCTTTATTTGCTAATAATTGTTTTATCACCAAAACACTAATTTTTTTTAAAGTAAATTATGAAATCTTATTGAATCTTATGAATAAATTATTAAATTTTATGAATATATATCATCAAATTTTATGAATATATATTATTTTAAGTTATGAATGTATTATAAAGTTTCATTATATAAACAAGTATTTAATTATAATTATTATTATGTTCTTTAATAATTATCAAATTCTTATTATAATTTTCACTTTTTATTTTTTTAAAAAAATAACAATAAAGTTTTATTATTTTAAAATAATTATTTTAATTTTAACTTAATTTTAAGAGTAAAGTTAACTTAATTACCTATTTTATCTACATATATTATCAAATTTTATGAATATATTATAAAATTAATTAATTAAATAAATATTTTATTAAAGATTATTATTTTAATTTCTACTTATTTTATAAAAAAATAATAAAAAAGTTTTATACTTGTAAAATTATTATTTTCATTTATAATTTATATTTGTTTTATTTAATTTTTATTACTTTCTTTAAAATTTATCAGTTAAAAAATTTAATCACACTAACTTTAAAACTATTTTGTAATGTTTAGTTTTTCTAAATCTACAAAAAATTTGGTAGCATAACGACTGTAATCTAGCCTATCCCAAAATTTAAAATCTGAATAAAAACATATAAACCAGTCCCAGAACATACAGAAATTTAATACAATCATTTAAATTCATAAATAAACAACAAAAACATATTCTCATATCAACATATTATTTATCTAACCTAACATATATATAATTCAAAACACAAATTTGATTTAACCTAACATGTATACAATTGAAAACAAAAAATTAATCTAACCTAACAATCTTTCATAACTTAATATCAAATTAACTATAAAATTCACAAACATACAATTTAATTTAGAAAACTTTTTATGTATACACATTAACTATCTTATTTATCAATACACTAATCATCACAAAACAAAACAAAAAATATTAAAAATTAGAAACAATACCCAAAAGCTAGAGATGATATCCAAAGAGTACTCCAATGCAATCTGAAAAAATAAAAAAACAACAAAAAATTTAACAAACATTTATCAATTAATATACTAATCAATCACAAAAAAAAAAAAGATTACAAATAATACCCAAAGGCTCGGGATGATATCAATGAATTGGGAAAATGCTCGGGATGCTCCAATACAATCTGAAGAAAAAAAATCAATAAAAAATATAACAAACCCATTACAATAACATAAAAAATACACACAAATAATCATAAAGAAACTAAATTTAAAAGAAAATACTAGATTATTAGGGTATACAACTACTAACCTTAAAAATGGAGGGCTAAAATAGCGTTGGGCGGCATTGGGTGGCACTGGGCAGCGCTGGGCAGCAGAGAGAAACCGTCTTTGTTCTGAGAAAAAATGACCATAAGTGAGGAAGAAAGGCTATGCCTGGGGGGTTATATTTTTGGAACCTATAGCGATGACATGTTGTCTCTATAGGTAATTAAATAGTCATCGCCGAGGTTGAACGCACCGTTTAACACAAACGGTGAGATCCTTATCGTCGCTATAGATAAGGGAATAATACACGGATCATTTCATTTTTTACACGTTCGATCTATAATGATGACATGTCCTTGCTATAGGGAGTGAAAATTTGACTGAAATTTTTCGCAGTCCACTTTCCCTTCGTTTTTTGTGACCCTATAGCGACGACATGTCGTCGCTATACACTAAAATTTTAGCTGTCCACTTGATAAAATGAGTCTCTATAGCGACAACATGTCGTCGCTACAGGGAGTGAAAATTGACATCTATATTTTGGTGGTCAAGTTCCCTCCGTACCCTAGTTGTCGTTATAGAAAAATATATTTCTTTTTTTTTCTTTTTGATGTGGACTCTATGACGACGACCTGTCATCGGCGGAGAGTTAGTTTCTTCCTCTTGTTCCCTCCAAATTCCTAGTACCCTACAACAACAACATGTCATCGCTATAGGGTATCAAGAATTTGGAGGGTCTGGTCGTGTGTTGTTAACGATCCTATAACGGCGAAATGTCATCGCTATAGCTTATTTATTTTAATTAATTAAAAAATGATGTTTTCGTTGATTTCGACTACATACAGCGACGACTTTAGAGTCGTCGCATTAGATGTTGTCACTGTAGAGTCTTTTTCTTGTAGTGCCTTCTTTTTGTTCCGTAGAATCAAAAAAACATATAGGGTATTTCATCTCCATCATCTTTATCAATGTCTAGAGTATCCATCATTGCCTCAAGCTCTTTAGCATTCATGATTCACTAATGCAATTTGCCAGACGAACACACCTTCAAAGTTCTTCACCTCTAGTTCAATAGAGAAAAAGAGAAAAACTGAAAACTAATCTCTTAAACCCTCTTTTCATTATTAATAGGGCTTTTCCCCCTTAAATGTACATGTTTTATGTTTTTTTTACAATTTTACGATCCTTAATTTTTGTTCTTCAATTTATTAACTCAAATTTTAAAAAAAATATGATTTTAAAGTTTCATAATTATAAAAATACGATTTCAGAAAAAACAACTAAGAAATAATTAAAAATCAACTAGAAAATAATTTAAAAATAACACAAATAACACTATACATAAGAACAACTAAACACTAACAAAAAATAAACCTTTAAATAACTAAAAAAAATAACTTGAAAACAACACAAATATGAAAGAAAAATCAAAACTATAATAATGTAAAAAAATGACCTAAAATAGTAAAATTAAAAAAAAAAACTTTGTTAGAACATAAGAAAGTAATTTTTTTAGCAAAATCAAATATCTTTTTTTTTTTGTAAATCTCCCTTATTAATATTCCTAGTGTTGATGTGGTTTTTCACCAATGAGAAATTAAAAAATAAAAAGGCAGATTAGTGCTTAGTAGTAAACCGTAATGAAATAACAAGAACTCACTCAAAAGCACCGAACTTTTGCGTGGTTCAATAGTTAAAATCCATCTAGTCCACGAGTCAATATTATTACTGTTTCTCCTTCTATTTTGACAGAGTTTCGGTAATATAGAATAATGGTCCCTTTCCTGTCCAATATTCCCAGTATTTATAGGGAAATTCCATGGACAAGCTTAGGTCACCGTGTAAACAAAACGCGTAGTTACACATATGGTATATAATTAATATAGATTATTCCCATTTACACTGGGATATGATCAGATAACATAATAAACATATTCTTACTATCTTGGGTAATAAATGACATAAATATGATGCAGCCTGGTCATTAATGAACGTATAAAGAATCTCGAGTCTCTTGGAATCCTTTAGTGTGCATTATATCTGGGTCCTTATGAGTTGAAATATCTTCCACGAGCTCGTGCTTGACAACTATCTGACCCCTAGCTCGTAATGATCCAAGATGCCCAATATCTGGTCTAATGATCATGAGCCTCGAGCTGCACAAATGGTTAATAATTAGATATTCTACTTGGTTATCTTTTCCACGTATTTACCTGCCAGCTGTACCCGAGCTGAGTGAGTGAACTCGTGCTAAAATTATGGTACAATATTTGCCCCCCAAGCCCTTGCTCGTGTTTGATGTCGTCTTCTTCTGACATACACAGTAGGAGCTTTTAGACTTCTGTCACATAAAATCGTGCATACTTACTACTCAAGTACTGAACACGTGGCCTTCCGCGATTGGCGTTTGTCCTGGGTTTCGAGGACTGAAATAATTCTCTTGTCAACTTTCTGCCGCCATCTGGTCTATTTAATCTTGGCCCTTGGATCTCAAGCTAACCCAAATGGATGGCCCAGATTAATTTCTGTAGTTTACGTATAAATAGGGTGACCAATCTTCAAACCTCACCACCTTTGTAGTAAAAAATTTCCCTTTTTAAACTCTCAAGCTTTCTTTCTTCTTCTCCAGAATTCCCAAAACTTTCATCATGTTCCAAACCTTCAAAAGCTTTCCAGGAGCTTCTCGTGGCCACAGTTACATCTTCTCCGAAACGAACATATTTTATGTAAGTACCTTATCCCCTAGTTTGAAAAGTTTTCCTTCTTTTTTGTTCTTCATTATCCAATGAGATTTCTGTTCTCAACAATGTTCATTAACAACGTTCATTATTTGTTACCATTAGGCTCTTTCTAAATGCTCATAGGAAATTACTTTTGGTTTAGGCTCAATGAGTGAGCCCAAACATGTGTTAGAAATAAGATATCCTAAATCTGGGCAAATTTCTGGGTTAATCTGGGGTAGCCCTAATGATAAATCATTTTAAAGAAGACCTATTTTGGGTATAGAAACTGAAGGGTTTTTAGGTTTAATACCAGGTAGCTTAGGGGTTACGATTCCTTAGGTGGTTTTGCACTAAACCCTTGAAAGTAGTGGGTCTGACACTTCTTACACGTGGATCCCAAAGTATCTGGGGATTTTAAGAAACCAAAGTGCATAGCCTAGGATATCGCGTGCCATCACGCGATGAGGTTAGGACCAACTTTACCTCGTATAAACTTTCAAATGTTGAAAATACTTCTCTTAGTCCTCCATTTCTCCACGACCATAGTTATAGACCATCTTCGGTCGCCTACTAACTAGGCCGCTTTGTCGTCAGACGATTTGAACTAGGCCGCTTTGACTCAGGGGAGAGTAAAAAAAATTCTACTGAATCATAACAACGAGCTAGGAACTGGCGGTCTCCTTGCTCGACCTGACTTTGAAGGAGATCGAAGTTGTGCCCCCTTTCAAGACGATAATGGGGCTTGGAGTGACGAGCACCTGAAGGCTGGTCTTCCCTTGGAACAATATTTCATAGATTTTTTAAACTACGTCAAGTTGGCTCCCTTCCACCTCCCCCCAAATTCCTACAAACTTCTGGCGGGGCTAAAATATTTATTTCTGAAGCAGGAGTGGGACGTCCCCACTCCAGCAGATATTTTATATTTCTTCTGTCTCAAAGCGAGCCCCGACAAGAAAGGGCGAGGTGATGGGTTCTACTACCTTACGCGATTTCTGAATTCCACCTCTGTCATTGAGCTCCCCAGCCCTCCAAACGACTACAAGGGTTTATTATTTATGTCGAATGGATTTAAGAACTGTGAACATCGGTACTTCAACCGTCCTCGTAAGTCCTCTATCTTTGTAATTTTAGCACGTGAATTTTGTCTGTTTCACTGAATGAATTTTTTTTTACACCTGAATAGAATGAGTTTGTTTCTCATGCAGCTATATTCTCCTAGACGGACAAATCTGTGACCCTCGGGGGTCAGTATGAGACATTGTGCATTCTTCCCCCCGGGGAAAATGAGTATCGCCAGGTCATGAATGATGCACGATGTTGGCCTGTAAACTGATCGGTGAGGGTCAAACACTAGCTCTAAGGATCCGAGCTCTTCTTCTGATTATCCCCAAGCTTCCCTCCTCTCAAGAGGCTGCCGCTGAGGACACTAACGAGGAAGAGGAAGAGGTGCCTCTCGAGCGAAAAAGGCGGGCTCCCGAAGTTGATCAGTGTCCCGATCTTGACTGAGCTGCGTCAGGGGTAGCAGCCGACCCCTCTAGGCAAGGTAACCCATATCTATTTAGAGAGTTAGATCGGGCTGCTGCTAGCTTTAAGTTAATACGTTTTAACCGCAACCAGCTAGTTAGCCGCCATCCCCCCAATCCAGACCTAAATGTAACTCTCCTCCAACGCGTGGATCGCTTGGTGTTAAGCTACGACCAAAACTATCCCAAATGCACCATTGTAGTTGACAACATGCTGAACTTTAGATCTTCTGTCTTTGAAGAATACTGAACCAACCTTAGGACTTTTCCTTCTCTTCTCTAGGGGGCATTTGCTCCTAGGTTTAGGCAGTATGTAGACAAATCCAACCTTGAGGAGAGACCTGAACCCCTTAGGATCCAAGAAATTATAGCCTTAGAATCCCCCTCCCCTCCATTAATCCCAGAGACGGAGGTCATGCTTAGCCCAATTCATACATCCGAGCTAGTCATAATAGATTCCTCCCCCAGTTCGGAGGGTAGGATCTTTATTTCCCCCTTTTTTTTATATCTTTGAAACATTACTTTTATGAATTAACTCCCTTTTGTTCTTTTCAGGTGAAGAGATGGAATCGATAGTAGCTCCCGACCTAAGGACTGCCTTTTAGGCTAAAAGGTCCAGAACGGGCCCCGTCGTGAAGAGGCCTAGGGTAATGAAGAAGGCCATCCCTAAAACGGGGGATATTACAAAATCCCACTCTAAGGGTAAAGATGCGAGCTCTGCCCGGAAGCCAACTCCGGTGACTACTGTCACTATTGGGCAAGCTCCTCCTCCTCCCCCTTGACACATACCTCCACCTCCCCAAGTAATTCAAGCCAAGGCCCCCATCGTCTGAATACCGATTGAGCCATAGGACTTGAAAAGATCCTCGAGGCCTTTTGGGGTATAGTGTATGAGACATCGAGTCACATGGTGGGCCACACAGATAAAGCCAATGCGAGGGATCTAAGGGCCATAGAGGAGTGCAGCCCGGAGGATGTCCTTGAATCTGCCAAGGGGATGAACCTCACTGTGAGTCCTTCTCCAACATCTGATTCTTTTTTGTTTACTATGTGTTTTTCTTCTTCTTCTTCTTTTTTTAACTTGTTTTATTATTCTGTAGTCTATCCTAGCCCAATATCGAAGCATAGCTCGTGCTAAGGCCAGAAATGAAGGGATCCGAGATGAGCTGGCTACCGCCAAGGTCACCATGAATGTTGCTCAGGAAAGTGCGCATGCCGCCAAAGCTGCCTTGACAGTTTCTCAGAAGAATGAGCATGCTGCTAAGGCTGCTCTTATCTCTTCCCAAGAAGGCGAGAAGGCCGCAAAGACTGCATTGTCCGCCTCCCAAGCTTAGGTCGTAGAGGCAAACTGCCACATTGAAAAGCTTCAGGCTGAGAATGGTGAGATCAAAGCGAAGGTGCTTGAGGCTGAAGTTAAAGTCAAGGAGGAAGCGACATTGTCATCATCAACCATGAAGGAGACGCTTTACCATTGCTAGGCTTTCAACTAGGACGGGAACTTCTCCTTCATGGAGCCCGGGCTGTGGGATCCATACCTTGCTAAATTCAAGGCTCAACTTTTGCAAGAACCCTTAGAAACTGGTGAGGCTTCCAGAGTAGCGGAGGGAGATGGTGAGGAGGTTACTTCGGTGGGGCGAGCTGACGGAGCCGAATGATCTCATTTATGATTTTCTTTTGTAATCAATTTCCAATAATCCCTTGGGATAAAAAATTTTCCTCTGAGCTTACCTCGAGTATTTCTTTTGAATAGACATCTGACTTGTAATCTATTTGTATTCTTTACTATTCTCATGTTTATGAATTCTTAGACTTTTGCACATTCGATATCTTAAGAATCATCTTTAAATTGAGGTAGATTATTTCAATCTTAGGTGTATCAAAGGTTCTGATCGCTTATTTGCATTGTACCTGTTAAGAATCAGGCCTTGGACCTGGTTATATCCAGGGTTTAAGATGACTTAAACTTAGTTTGCGCTAGGTTAATTGAAACTCGGGCTTTAAAACGCCTTTGAATAATCAAATTTGTTTCCAGCTTCTAAGTTTCAGACCTAGTTATATCCAGGGTTTTAGATGAATTGAAGCTTAGTTTGTGCTAGGTTTATTGAAAACTCGAGCTTTAAAAAGCCATTGAATAATCAATTTTTCCAAGCTTCTAAGTTTTTAATCTTATCAGAGTAGGCTTAATTTTTTTTTTTAAAAAAAACTCACTGACCTCGGTTATCCGACCTTGGTTATGTCACTGACCTCGGTTATGTGCCCCCAAGCAACCAGAATGTATAAAATTTTTTGGTTGCTTTTACAATTATGAGAGCATGAGCTTGTAATAATAAAACTAAGAAGTAGTTATTTACTAATCCATCTATTATTTAATTGAAACGACTTGTATAAACAAGCCTTACATTGATGGTAGTACTATTGATAATACTTTTTCAAGTGAAGAGCATTCCAAGTTTGTGGGACTACTTCCCTATTCAGCAGAGCTAGCTTAAAAGTTCCCTCACGTAAGACCTCTACAACCTGGTATGGTCCTTCCCAGTTCAGGCCCAACACACCATCCTTAGGGTCTTTATTCGCCCAAAAGACCCTTCATAGAACCATGTCGCCTAATCCCAGTCTATGCCCCTTGACTTTTGAATTGAAATAGCGAGTGATCTATTTTTGACAATGGGTGAGATGTAATTTCAATTCCTCTTGTTTTTCTTCGATCAGATCGAGAGATGCATTAAGTAGCCCATTATTCTGTTCTTGATCAAACATCCTTTGCCTGTGAGTGGTTATGATGGCTTCAATTGGAAGCATGGCCTTGCTTCCAAAAGTTAGGGAAAAAGGAGTATGCCCCGTTGAGGTACTATGAGAAGTTTGGTAGGCCCAAAGTGCTTGCGGGATCTACTCGGGCCAGAATCCTTTGGCTTCGTCTAACCTCTTCTTTAGGCTCACCTTAAGGGTCTTGTAAACAACCTCGACCTGCTCGTTGGCTTGTGGGTATGCTACCGATGAGAAACTCTTTGTTATGCCATATTTTTCACAAAAGTTTATGAAGAGATCACTATCAAACTGAATCCCGTTGTCTGGCATGATCTTCTTAGGGAGTCCAAATCGACAGATGATATTTTTCACCATGAAATCCAGGACCCTCTTTGAGGTGATGGTTGCCAGAGGTTTTGCTTCCACCCACTTCGTGAAGTAATCGGTCTCCACCACCGCATATTGAACTCCTCCCTTTCCCATGGGTAGGGAACCTATCAGGTCAATTCCCCATGCTACAAATGGCCATGGGGAGGAAATCATTGTTAGCTCGACTTGAGTAGCTGGGGCAACTATGGTGAAACACTGGCATTTGTCGCACTTTTGAACATACGAGATCGAATCTTTCATTAAAGTGGGCCAAAAATAGCCCTGTCTTAGTACCTTCAGTGCCAGGTTTTGCCCCCCACCATGATCTCCACAAAAACCTTTGTGTATTTCTTGTAAAATTGTTTTGACTCCCTCGGGTAGAACACATCGCAGGAGAGGCAACGAATGACCACACTGATATAAGGTTCCATCGACTATTACGTACTGTGGAGCTTGATAGAGTATTTTTCTCGCATCTTTTATGTCTTTAGGTAACTTTCCAGTTGCGAGGTACTCCATTATGGGAGTCATCCAAGTCAGTCTCATGTTGATCATTTTGACCTCCATCGCTTCTTCCGTTACACTCAGGCTCTCAAAGAATTCCACCGGCACTACATTCAATGTTTCAGCCTCTTTTGTGGTGGCAAGTCATGCCAAAGCATCAGCGTTAGAATTCTACTCGCAGGGTATCTGTTCAACAGAACTGTACTCAAATTCAGATAGTTCTCCCTTTACCTTAGCTAGGTAGGCCGCCATCTTGGTACCTCGAGCTTGATGCTCTCCCAATGCCTAATTCACCATGAGTTGGGAATCACTATAGCATTGGATGGCCTTTGCCTTAAGCTTTCATACAACCCTCAGTCCTGCCAGCAAGGCCTCATATTCTGCTTCATGATTGGATGCCTCAAATCTAAATCTCAGAGCTGTATGGAACCAATGTCCTTTTGGTGAAATTAAGATGATTCCCACTCCTGATTCGTTCTTGTTTGACGATCTGTCAATGAATATTTTCCATAACTCCTGCACCGGCTCCCTCAAGAGCTCTTCTTGAAAACCGGTGCATTCAGCCATAAAATCGGCAAGGGCCTTACTCTTGATTGAAGTCTGTGGCATGTACAATATCTCAAACTGGCTAAGTTCGATGGCCCATTTTAAAAGACGCCCCGACGTTTCAGGTTTTTGCAAAACTTGCCTTAAAGGTTGGTCAGTTAAGACGTTGATAGAATTGGACTGGAAGTATGGCCAGAGCTTTCTAGAAGCCAATATTAGACAGAATGCCAACTTCTATATCAGTGGGTATCGTGACTCGGCTCCGAGAAGTCTCTTGCACACTTAATATATGTTGGTTTTTATAGATCAAATCAGAGATTATACGCAACGGAACAACAATCAAAATTGTTAATTTAACCCCACAAGATTTCTAGATCTACTTCTTCAAATACATATATATATATATTTAATCAAAGAGATGAATAGAAAATTACCTCAAGTCCTTCCAAGCTGCTATCTTTTTGTACGGAAAAAATCCTTGAGATCTCACACCAGGATCTTCCAAAATGTTCTCAACACACAAAGAACGAGTGTGGGCTCGCTATACAAAACAATAGGCAAAATCTATTTATCAGATGTTCTCCACACATGAGATCTGATAAAGTTTGGACCTAAGTTTGTGAAGAACAGTGACCTATTCTTGTATCACTATTCTATTTCTCTCAGGGAGATTTCACGATATCTTTTCTATCACTGAAAAATATCGCTCTGAAAAACTGATCTCCTATATTTAAAATATCTAATATATTAAAAATAAAATATTAGTTATTTAAAACAATTTAAAAATAGCTAATCAGTTATCAGATTTTGTTTAAATAATAATATTTAATCATATTACAATATCTCATTATTTATTTAATATTTAAATAACTAAAATTGTGGAACAAAGAAACTTCTAGAAGCTTCTTTTGTGTGTAGCACATTGACTGTGCACTGTGCTACACGTGTACCACATGCCAAGGAAGGCATGTGATTTTTCCCAATTTTTATTATTATTTAAATACCAAAAATCCCAAAAATAAATTAATTCAAAATTAATTATATTTTTGTTAAATCAAATAATTAATTAATTACACATAATTATAGAATAATTATGTTTAGTGCATAGAAAAATATTTTACTTATCAAATAAGTCATTTTGCCCATCTTTGTATCTATCTTTGTCAGTGTTTGTTTGAGCCATTTCGGGGACCATGGGCTTATAACATTAAGCTCCAATAAATTAAAACTAAATAATTAAACTCTTTAATTATAATAGTTAATTTATTAATTATGATATTTCTCCACTATAAATTCAGAATTAAACTCTTTATGTTATAGATATACTTTTATAGAAATCTTATTTTAAGTTGTCCATTGATATAACCATCTTACAATAGTTCAACCCTCTAATTAATTACTTCATAAATTAGAATGGAAGAATTGCCATTTTACCTTTCTAGTTTACTTCTTATTCCTTAAGTACCATTAATTCACTAGTGAATAATTAATCTATAATCTAATTATAGATTTGAGCTCAAAATCATTAAGTTCCCGAATTAACCCTTAAGGGAACTAATATACAATCTGTTAGGAAATATTAGATTCCGTATTGTTGATACATGTTCCCAGCCATCCATGATATTTAATCTCCAAAACAAAATTCATTAGCCTCATTCTATGAAGAGACCTTAACGAATGAATCAAAAGATTTAATAAACATGAGCATGAGTTCATGAACACTTAGGATTTAGGTTGATCTATAAATGATCATCAGTTATGATATGAAGTACAAATCTTTATTATTAAATGGTTTTTGGATAAATACTTTTATTCATATCGGTCCATGTCATATATAATCATATTATATAACGCACCTTTACCAAGATTTCTTACCACATCAATAATCCGAATCTAGATTACTTGCATCAACGTGACACTCAGAAAACCGTACTTACAACCCCAATTAAAGAATTCCATAACTTCAATTTGTTATTGTTGACTATTTTTATTCATTCATGCGATCTTAGTTCTATCGTACTAATACAAGATCACATCCTCAATAATGAATATGGAATTTTTCTAATATGTACAAAATTATTCAAACAGTAATTTAATAATCTAAATATAACAATAATAGACCATTGTATTTATTTATTCATTAAAATAACAAATGTCTTTTACATGCTTTTAGGACATACTTCTAACAATATACTGGTTTCTGAGCACGGTCTTCTTCTCAAACTAACACGGCACTGACTGCATTTTCTGTCACAGCCAGGTAAAGGAACATAGTTCTCTAGATAGTGGTGTAGATAATATCGGGGGCTCTGCCATATGCATTTTTAGGTCATGGAATGCTTGTTCGCACTCCTCGGTTCACCCAAACTTCTTGTTTCCTTTGAGCAAGTTATAGAATGGCAAACACTTGTCAGTGGATTTTGAAATGAAGCGATTCAAAGCCGCCACCCTTCTAGTTAGCATTTGAACTTCTTTACGCGACCTAGGTGAAGGAATTTCTAACAATGATCTAATTTTTTCAAGATTTGCCTCTATTCCCCTCGTGTTGAATATGAATCCCAGAGACTTTCCAGATGCCACCCCGAAAGTGCATTTCTGGGGATCCAACTTCATGTCATACCTCGTTAATATTCCAAAACACTCTTCCAAATCAGATACATGATTTTCGGCAGTCTTTGACTTGACAAGCATGTCATCGACATACACCTCCATATTTCTCCCGACCTGGTCTTGTTAACCAAGCGTTGGTATGTGGAACGAACATTCTTCAATCCGAATGGCATAACTTTGTAACAATATAAGTTATGCTCGATCATGAAACTAGTATGCTCCTGGTCCGTAGGGTTCATCGCAATTTGGTTATATCTAGAGTACGCGTCCATGAAAGACATGAGCTCATGACTTGTCGTGGCATCTACCAACTGGTCAATCCTTGGCAGCGTGAAACAGTCCTTGGGACAAGCTTTGTTTAGGTCAGAGAAGTCGATACAGATTCTCCACTTCCCATTCGGCTTTGGGCTTAGCACGGGATTGGCTACCCAGATCAGGTATTTTGCATTTTAGAAACCGAGCTACTTCTTCCTCAAGGGATTTAGCTCAGATCGTGCCCAAACGTCTCTGTTTTTGGGATTTCGCAGGCAGATTCATGTCCAAATTTAAGGTGTGCATTATAATATTTGGACTGATTCCCACCATATCTTCATGCGGCTAGGCGAAGACATCTAGATTTTTCTGTAAAAAATTGACCATCTCCGTCTTTCTTTTATCGTCAAGATTCTTTCCATTCTTTATGACTCTTGAAGCTTCTTTGGGATCGATGTTTACTTCCTCGAGCTCTTCTATAGCTTTGAGCTCTGATCTGTCTTCGCCTACCCGCGGGTCAATGTTGTCGCGTTGGGCGACCTCCCTATCCTTTTTCTGTTGAGGTTCTTCTGTCCCATGAGTAACTTCTACTTCCTGGAACTCCTCATCCCCGTCATTTATGACCATCACTTGCTGCCCGAGTTATGATTTTCCCTTCATACAAATGTTATAGCATTCATTGGCAGCGACCTGATCGCCTCTGACTATTCATATTCTTGTAGCTGAGGGGAATTCCATTGCCAGGTGGTTAATAGAGGTTATGGCTTCAAATGCCATCAATGCAGCTCGACCCAAAATTGCATTGTATGCGGCCGGACAATCGATTACCACGAACTCGAGTAATTTGGAAACAGTTCATGATTCTTCTCCCACCATTCTGATTGTCCCGATGGCTACAGACCTTTCACTTGAAAATCCGTACAGAGTCATTGAGGTTGCCTTCAAATCAGTTACGGATAACCGCCTTTTTTCCAAGGTGGACCTGAAAAGTAGATTCACAGAGCTTCCACTATCCACTAGTGTCCTTTGGACCCTTCACTTGGGGAGCTGAATGGTTATCACCAGCGGATCATTATGTAGGAATTGGACATGGCTAGCATCCTCTTCCGTGAAAATGATTGGTTGCTTTTCCAATTGCTGCTGTTTTGATAATCGTCACTCCGGGACGAACTCCACCTCGTTATGAGCCTTCAGATCGTTAATGTACCTTTTTTGGGCCTCGCTGTTCGTGCCCGCCAGATGGGGTCCTCCCGCAATAGTGGTTATATCTCCCCTACTATCGGAGGAGGTTCGACCTGATTTGCCTGAGCTCCGACTTGGCATATTGGAGCTTCAGGTATTGATTGAGGGTTCTGCCCGGCAGGCTGACTAGGGAGTAGCCAATTTCGAGTGTACTGGGCCAATGCTCCAACTCTATTGAGAGTTTCGATCTAATCCTTCAACTGCCGACAGTCATTAGTGTTATGACCGATGTCATTATGGAATTGGATATTTTTTGAGGGATCTATCTTCACCTTCTGGTTCCTCAATGGTTATGGCTTCTTCCATGGAAGGAGATTAGAATTTGCTAGAAAAATGTGCTCTCGGGTGTCCGTTAGGTCGGTATAGGTAGCATAGACAGGCTTGAATTTCTCCCCAAGCTTGTTTTTCTTCGTCCTGCTCTGGTTGTCCTCACCATTCCCCTTCCTATTGTTATTCCCCCTTGGTTATTCTGGGAAATGGTTTGAGCCGTAGCTGCAACATCCGCTACCGCTCCATCGGGTTGGACAAGGGTCTGGCTAGTACTCGCGACACAAGCTCGCGCCTCCTCTAGATTTATCCATTCTTGAGTTCGGGCCAAGAATTCGTCTACGCTCTTAACTCATTTTCTTTGGAGTTCCTGCCATAAATCACCCCCGACGAGGATTCTTGTCCTCATTTCCATGAACTTGGAGCTGTCATCAACATCCCTAGCTCGTGTAGCGACATTGGAAAATCTGCTCAGATATGCCTTCAACGTCTCGCCAGGTTGTTACTTTATGTTGGCCAATGAATCAGCCTCAACCCGAGCTGCTTGTGACGCACGGAATGCTTTTTTGAAAACGGAAGAAAATTTTTCCACGAGCTTATGGAATGCCTCTTGTATTGTTTAAACCACTGCCTGACATGCCCGACCAAAGTTACAGGGAACAAAATACACCTTAGATTGAGTCCGACATTTTGGGCCATCATCATGGTGTTAAACATTCTGAGGTGATCAAACAGATCTCCTTCTCCATCATGCTTTAACATGTGTGGCATCTTAAAACCTACGATAAATGTTGCTGCCGCAATGTTTGGAGCGAAAGGCTCGAGCTCCTCGTCCGAGTCGCAATCATCCTTTTCTTTTCTGGATAAAAGTCAATTCATTTGTTCTTCCATCAGAGCTAATATTTTGAGGGTTTGGTCCCTAGTCCTAGCTGGGGGCTGTTCAACAACTCCCATCCTATCATACACGTTTGGTGGGTTATTGTCCCTCCAAGTACGATCTTCGTTTGGCGGGGCATTCCCATTGTCGCGTACTATGGACAGACCACCCTCTTATGGAGTGTAGCTAATATCTTCATCTCGAGCTGGATACCTTCTCTGCGAGTTCAGATGATCGCACAAATCGGAGGTCGAGTCATACCGAGGACTTTGCGCTGAGCTCAAATGATTCTTCAGGTCACTCTCGAACCTGCCGCTATGATGGATTTCGGTCTAGTAACTTCTGTTTATGAAGCTTACAGCTCGCGATTGGCATCGAGGACCTGGATTCTCTACACACGTTCGTGGGATGTAAGTATTGGCAGATGGAGGAGGATTTCTCCTACTGTCCCCATGAGCTGGAATGTCTTGCTGAGGACGAGGTGGTGTTGGATGTCTTATAGGTGACGAGGGATGCCTTATTGGTGAGGCTATCCTCGTTTCGTCAGGACGGACTAAATTAGCCCGCCTCTGTTCTACTCCAATTTCTCTAGGTCTCTGTGCTTGGTGATCTGATTGTGGCATAGGTGGATTGGTTGGAGCAGTTTGCCTCCGTGAGCTTGTCCCAGCCCCTCCTCGTGGATTGTCATGGACATTCCTAGGGACTTGTGAAGAAGGCACCGAACTTGGGGTTGCAATCCTGACTGACTGAGTGACATGATGGCGACCCCTGTGATGGTCACTGGGCTGAACATTCTGGCGATCTCGCCCCGCAGGCACATAACTTGGGGTTGCAGTTCTGACAGATCGACTTTGTTTAGACCGGTTATTCCTGTGGGACATATGAGACCCACTATTCCTCTTTCTGACATTAACGTCGGTTGCAAGAGGGGGTAACCTAGCCAAAACCTCCTCAATCTGCCTATTTTTCCTAGCGAGATGGCTCCTCAGCTGCATGTTTTCCATCTCGACGGCACTCAGATAGCCTGGATTAGGATTTGGCGGTAACGACGCCGAACACTCGGTATCGCCCTAACCTGCTGGTTGTTTCCCCAGACATTGATGTACATCTGGACTCCATTCATTGGGAACAGTGGTATGATGGACCTTTCCCATCAGGCTGTTCTGCCTCATTATCGTGCATTGAGCAAGTGACCACCATGGTGAAAATGGAGTGGAATTTGTGTAGCACTAATTTGCTCTCAATGAAAGCACCAAACTGTTGACATGATTTTTTGCAAACGAGAAATTTTGAAGTAAAAAGGGCAGATTAGTGCTTAGTAGTAAACCATAATGAAATAACAAGAACTCACTCAAAAGCACCGAACTTTTACGTGGTTCAGCGGTTAAAATCGACATAGTCCACGAGTCAATATTATTACTGTTTCTCTCTCTATTTTGGCAGAGTTTGGGTAATACAGAATAATGGTCCCTTTCCTGTCTAATATTCCCAGTATTTATAGGGGAATTCCATGGACAGGCTTGGGTCGCCATGTAAACAAAATGCGTAATTACACATATGGTATATAATTAATACAGATTATTTCCATTTACAATGGGATATGATCAGATAACCTAATAAACACGTTCATGCTATCTTGGGTAATATATGACATAAATATGATGCAGCCTGGTCATTAATGAACGTATAAAGAATCCCCGAGTCTCTTGGGATCCTTTAGTATGCGTTATATCTGGGTCCTCATGAGCTGAAATATCTTCCACGAGTTCGTGCTTGATAGCTATCTGACCCCTAGCTCGTAATGATCCAGGACGCCCAATATCTAGTCTGACCATCATGAGCCTCGAGCTGCTCAAGTGGTTAATAATTAGATATTCCACTTGGTTATCTTTTCCACGTATTGACCTACCAGCTGTACCCTAGTTCAGTGAACTCGTGCTAAAATTAGGGTACCGCACCTAGCATTCTGATATTTCCATCTACAATTTTCTAATTTAATTATTACTAGGTGCAAGCAACATGCAATGCACGTTTGCTTAGTTTTATGTAGAAAATTTATTAATTATTTTTATTAAGCTTCTACGATTGTCATATAAATTTTAAATAAATAAATAATATTATATATAGAAGAATGACATAAACATATTAAAAGAAAAATTAAACCAAAACATTTTTATATATATTTTCTTAAAATAATACGATAACCTTTTAGATCACAAACTACTGTATTTAAGGTACAAAACATTCATTATATTATTCAAATTACATCTTAATGATATGAGAATAAACTTCTTTATTCTTGAAAGAAGATAAATGTTATTCTAATTTCTTATTTAGTTACACAATCATATTATTTGTACATACGCGACACTTATATATAATGTATTTATTATGTATTATATATTATATGTTATTGTAATAATATTATTTTATAACTTGTGAATTTATAATAATATAGTTATTAAATATATAGCTTTGTATTAAATATTATTGTACAATATTTGAATTTATATTAATATAATTACTAAATATTTGTTATAGAATTTTTTTATAAAAATTAGGATTAAATATTATATGTTATATATTATTATAATAACAATATTTTATAACATATGGATATAATTAATAAATATATAGTCTAATATTAAATATTATTATAATAATGATATTTTATAACATTTGAATTTACAATATCTAATGATATTTTATAATATTTTAATTTAATAATAGTATTTTATAATATTTGAATTTATATTAATATAATTAATAAATATTTATTTTTAATTAGTTTAAAAAGTATATTATGTTAAATATTTAGAATATTATGTTAAAGTTAACAAAACAAACTATTAAAACCAATAATTTATGTTATCTGCACACTTTTTATGTAGAAGAGATATAAGTTGCTTATATTTTTTTAAATATATTATTATTAATTGCAAAAAAAAAAATTGTCAATATTAATTGCAAATGTTGAATCTTCATTACTTATGAAAGTTTTAAATTACGAATATGATCACAATGATTAAAATAAAATTTAATGAGTAAAATTTATATAACTATAAGTAAATATTAAAAAACCATTAGACGCCATATAAAGTAATTAGTGGAAATATACCCTTTATAACCATTCAACGACCCTTCTTTTTCCTCTTCCTCGACAAATGCCTCTCTCTCTACCCCTTACTTGTAATGCCCTACTACCCAGGGACCGTTACACTGTGTATTTTAAATAGTTCTAAACTCGCTAAATGAGTCATTTGACCATAATCGTGTAACTAAATGTGACTAACGGGTTAGGGTTAAAATTTTTGGTAAAAGATACAACGTTTCACTAAAACGTTTATTGTAGACATTGGGATCTCAAAATACATTTAAAAAGTTAATTACAATAAAATATTTACAACTAGCCGACCTAAGCGGCAAACTAGGGTTTAACCCTAGTTGCTCTTTAAACCCTCGGCCATGGTGGTCGAGCAACTGCATATGTACTCAAGGATGGTCCAACTTTCATTTACCTTTACCTGTACCACATATAGCACCTGTGAGCCGAGGCTCAGCAAGAAAACTCAAACACATGCTCATAAGCAGATAATAACGTGTCACCAAATTATAATAAGCATGCCTAGCAGTAATAACCCTATTCATGCATGCATGCAAGTACAAATAAATGATTATGGGGTCCTGTGCCCTGAGTAGATGACTGTCAAGTCAATCTGGGATCCTGCACCCTGAATAGATGACTATTAAGTCAATCTGGGGTCCTGTGCCCTGAATATATGACTAATAAGTCTCTCTGGGGTCCTGTGCCCTAAATAGATGACTAATAAGTCTCTCTGGGGTTCTGCGTCCTAAGCCATGTGATGTTCCAATCACCTGAGCCTTTTAGACCTGGATTTGAGTAACTAGCCTTAGACTAGTCACGTACTTTAGTTTTCTTTGACCAATAGGTCGGTCAAGCATTTAATGCTCTTATTGAGTAGATCTAATCATTTCGGCCTACGTTCAATATACTAATGGCACTCTTGACTCATAAGTCAATTCCATACAACCAGCGCTCAGTACTATTGTCGATCATGATTGATAAGTCAAAGCTTTACGACCAGTCCTAAAAAGCATTGTCGTTTCTTAATGAATAAGTCCGTGCTTCCTCAATGAGGTAATGCAAACATGCATACATCATATGTCAAATATACATATATAAGGCATTCAACATGCTTAATCAATAAGCACAAGCCTAATCATAATCATGCATAATTATAGAGACTCAAGCTCTGATAAATTCCATATTCAACATTCATGCCATGCCATTACCACATGTATCACATGTGTCACATACTAGGTGCAGTTTTCTTACCTTTGGTTCAAGAACAAGTTACAAATAAACGACCCTCAAGAATGATCCTGTTTCCAAGCCCCTAGCGGCAACCTAGTCACAACCATAATATAGAATCCCATAAAAAATGAGTTATAAATACTTGCGGACCAAGTCCTAGCCTCTGGGACGTCGAAGTCTACCAAAATGGATAGTTGGATCGATCTTGAGCCCTTAAAGTTAAGTTCCCACGACTAAAGACCCACTTTGGCTAAAACTGCCCTTAAACGCCACGACCTCCCAGCCCTGAGCCGCGGCCCGCCTCTAAACAGAGGCCAAGGCCCCTCTCTGCTTGCACCTTCACGCTGCGGCACGCCTACCCTGCGCCGCGGCCCTAAATGCCCAAACATCTGGCCTCCTCCTTCATCAAGCCTAGGCCGTGACGCCCAAGAACAGGGCCACAGCCCAACCACAAACCCAGCCAAAACCTTCATTTTCTTCATTTAAAAATCTTCCAAAAACTTATCCAAACAACTCCAAATCCCAAAATCAAAGTTCCCAAACATCCCAATGATCCAAAAGAATCAAAATACAAATCTCAAACCATCCAAAAACTCATTAAAACATAAAATCCAATCAAAGCTTAAAAACTCAAAAACTTAAAACTTGGATTACCTTCGATTGCGCTGCGGCCCTAAATGCCCAAACATCTGGCCTCCTCCTTCATCAAGCCTAGGCCGTGACGCCCAAGAACAGGGCCACAGCCCAACCACAAACCCAGCCAAAACCTTCATTTTCTTCATTTAAAAATCTTCCAAAAACTTATCCAAACAACTCCAAATCCCAAAATCAAAGTTCCCAAACATCCCAATGATCCAAAAGAATCAAAATCCAAATCTCAAACCATCCAAAAACTCATTAAAACATAAAATCCAATCAAAGCTTAAAAACTCAAAAACTTAAAACTTGGATTACCTTCGATTGAGTCGTTTCCCAATTAAATCCTCCGTCTAATAAGCTTCTAATCTTCCCTAGAATCGCTATGCCTTGATCCTTGCCTGAATCCAAGTCCTAAAACTCGAGTTTCCTTTGAAAATGCGAACGACGTCAAAAAGAGAACGGGAGAGAGAGAGAGAACATTTAGAATGTTCTTTTTATTTCTGATAGGTTACTTCGAGCTTAAGTAACCTCAAGCAAATCCTAATGCTTAGGATCCCAAAAACGCCCCCAGGGTAAAATAGTCAAAATTCCCAGAATTCCCTCCTGATCTCACTAACTCCCAATATATCATCAAATAAGCATTCCCATTTCCCAATATCCCGGTAATGTGCTAAATACCCAAAATATCCCTTTACTCACTCCAAGTCAAGTATGAGTCTCGTTATGACTTTCCCACTAGTTTGCTCCCTTGGATCGTCTCTTGTCGAGTAACCTAAATATATCCACATAATAATGTGGTCTCACACACATATCTGCCAAATATACCCATAACGTGTGACATTATGAAAATTTCCCAATTAAACAAAAATGGCCCCGCATGCATATTTAATACACCTAAACATGCATATCAAGTCATATTATAGTATAACTCACATAATCACATAATTCCATAATTTTCCATCCTGTCCCCCAAATCAAGGCCCTAAGCCTTATTAGGGAATTTGGGATGTTACAACAATCCCCTCCTTACAGAAATTTCGTAAGGAGGGCACAGGGTGCCTTTGGTGGCCTTCAGGGTGGGGGATAGAACTGGAGAAGCTTGCAAGAGCGTCCACGGTGAAGGCGACAACATCTCGGGGAGTGTCCAAAGTGGAGTGACAGCCTCACTCCAGCCAAAGTGTTCACTTTGACCCAGACTGAGGCGGAGGCTAGTCCCTTGGTCGTGACAGGTCAGATTTCTAGTGTTGGTTCTTCATTTACTACATTCATTGATTCAGAAGCTACTCATTCGTCTGTATCTTCTAGGGTGATAGACTGTTTGTGTAGACATTGTGACCTTTATGCTAGGGGATTTAGGACTTCAATGCCAAATGGGGAACGATAGTCTCTAGGAGGTGGGTTAGAGCATTACCTGTAGAGATAGACAGTAGGGAGTTGTCTGTGCATCTAATTGAACTGGCGATGGATGACTTTGATATGATTCTGGGGATGGATTGGTTATCAAAGTATAGGGTGACGATAGACTGCAAGCGAAGGATGGTAACTTTTGAGCCGGAAGGAGAGAAACCCTTTGTGTTTGTAGGGACAGTGATAGGACCATGAATACCTATGATCTCTGCACTGAAGGCTAGAGACCTATTGCAGGAAGGTTGCATAGGATTCCTAGTGAACAAAGTGGATACTTCTAGGGTCATTTTAGCTGGACCGGGTGAGACTAGGCTGGTATTTTCAGCAGATCTGCCAGGATTGCCACCACACGAAGAGATCGAGTTTATCATAGAATTGGCACTAGGGGCGGAGCCAGTATCAAGGACACCTTATAGAATGCCTCTAGCAGAGTTGAAGGAACTAAAGATCTAGTTGTAGGAGTTACTGGATCTAGGATTCATCAGACCCAGTTTTTTGCCATGGGGTGCTCCAGTGTTGTTCGTCAAGAAGTAGGATGGATCCTTAAGAATCTGCATTGACTATAAAGAGCTGAATAAGTTGAATATTAGAAATAAGTAGCCACTGCCCAGCATCAACGACTTATTTGATCAGCTACAAGGGAAGACAATGTTCTCTAAAATTGACCTACGGTCCAGCTACCGTCAGTTAAGGATTAAGGAGGAGGACATACCAAAGACTGCATTCTGTACGAGGTATGGACATGATGAATTCCTGCTCATGTCCTTTTAATTAACTAATGTCCCAGTAGCCTTCAGGGACGTGATGAATAGGGTCTTCAGGCATAACTTGGATAAGTTTGTGATCGTATTCATCGATGATATACTGGTGTACTCCTAATCAGAAACAGAGAACGAGCAACATCTTCATTTAGTACTACAGCGGCTGAGAGAGCATAGGTTATTTGCTAAGTTCAGTAAATGTGAGTTCTGGTTACCCCAAGTAACATTTTTAGGCCACATTTTGAGTAAGGAAGGGATTCTAGTGGAATAGCCAAGATTGAGGCAGTGAGAGACTAGCCGAGACCGAGCAATGTACTGGAGGTTAGAAGATTCTCGAGATTAAAGGGGTACTATCTGCGGTTTGTTGAGGGATTCTCTAGAATAGCCACACCGTTTACTGAGGTCACGCGTAAGAAGACCATGTATGTCTGGATAGATAGATGTGAGAATAGTTTCAAGGAGTTGAAGCGATGACTGATCACCGGTCCGGTACTGAGTTTTCCATCAGACAAGAAGTTTGTGGTCTATTGCAATGCTTCGCGATAGGGTTTGGGGTGTGTATTGATGCAAGCTAGGAAGGTGATAGCCTATGCATCTAGACAGCCGAAGGAGTATGAGCAGAGGTATCCCACTCACAATCTGGAAATGGCAATGGGGTTATTCACACTGAAGGGATGGAGGAATTGTCTGTATGGAGAAAAGTGCGACATATACACCAACCATAAAAGCTTAAAGTATTTCTTTACTCAGAAGGATCTGAATATGCACCAAAGACGTTGGCTGGAGTTGGTGAAGGAATACGATTGTCAGATCTTGTATCACCCAGGAAAGGCCAATGTGGTGGTCGACGCATTGAGTCAGAGGGGCCCAGGGCAGTTATTCAGTTCAAGACAAATATAAGAAAATCTAGCTAAAAAAATGACAAGAGCGGGAATTGAATTGTGTTGACCTGTGAAATTGGCCAACGGTCATATGTATAATTTACGACACCTTTTAATCGAAATGAATATAATATATGACGGAGTACAAATATCTTAAACAAACATAGAAATTTTATAGTGGTTCAGCCCTGTTCTGATGAACAGTAATAACCTAATCTACTTAGTCTTTAGTATTGAATCACTCGATAGACAATTACACGAATGAACTAAAGTATTCACTCGTTACTAATTTGCCCAGAGTTTTTCCTCAAAAAATATCTCTCTACAAATCATTCCAAAAGAGATCCTCTTTTATGAAGCCCTAGGTCCTTATTTATAGCACCCAGGGGATGTTACATGATCAATAATACTGGAGATCGTGATTCGGTACATGATTATTGGGTAGTGGAGATACATGTCCACCTCCCAATGATCACGAGATTGTGGATGTTCTCATCGTTTCTCTGGATTGTGGTAAACGATGCATGATTGAAACCATTGGGAAAACGCTAAGTCTCAGTTGGTCTATAAGAATTGGGTGCTAGACCCAACAATCCTTTAAGAGCTTGGGTGCTAGGCCTGTTGGAAAAAGCGTGAACTTTACGTGTATTTAGGAGTTTAGGCTGACCACCCTATGAGGAATAGGGTGGGCTGACCATCCATGTGGCTCTTGAGCATGTCAAGCCAACCACCCCTAGGGGTTGGGGTTAGGTCGAACACCCCTAGAGGCTAGGGCTAGGTCGACCACCCCTCGGGGGTTTAGGCCTGGTCGACTTCCCTATAGGTTCTGGACCTATCTTTTTTGCTCATCGGTCTTTTTTTAAAATGCCACGTGCCACTTTCTCATTCGCCACGTCATCTCTTTATTTTTAAGGGATAACATTTGCCCCCCAAGTTTATCGTAATGTGTTCAACATTACAGTAAACTTGACCTGGCACGAGAAACATATCGTAGCAGTACTCTAACAGAAAAATCCCTTGGGACATTGCGTAGTACTTTTATCAACTATCGATAATTTTCTCAAAAAGAATTTTTCAAGGATAATTGTAATTCCTAAAAATAATTATATTTTTCAAGGAAAATTATTTTCCTAAAAATCTAGTATATTTTTCAACGAATTTTGAAGTCCTAAAAATATAATATATTTTTCAACGAGTTTTGAAGTCCTAAAAATATAATATATTTTTCAAGGATATTAATTCCTAAAAATATAAGATATTTTTCAAGGAATTTGAATTTTTAACAATACCAGATATTTTTCAAGGATTTTGAATTCCTAAAAATATGGTTAGCCTGAGAGTCTATAAGTAGAGACTCACTCATTACATTCTAAGACCCATGCACCTAGACTGTAGGGTATTATGAGCATGATTATCCAATTCTTCATCAACTCTATATATCTTCTTTTGGGTAAGTATTTTCTCCTCATCTTCACATCATTTAATTTAAATGTGCTTAGATTTAGTATAAATACTTTGCATCTTTGATAAATCTGTTTGAATCTCTTGCTTTGCTATGCTTTGATTCACAACATCTGACTTTTCTAAACAAAAAACTTGTTTTTAATAAAAAATTTGCTTGATCCTTGCCTCTTTCTAATGATGCATTAGGGTTTAGAGGTCGACCACCTTCAAATTCACTAGCCTGAGCGATTTCCAGGCTTGTAAAACCCTAACCTAGGCCGACCACTCTTAAGATTCACTAGCCCGGGCGATTTTCAAGCTTGTAAAACCCTAGGTCAACCACCCTTAAGTTTCCTTGGCCTGGGCGATTTCCAGGCTTATGAAAATTAGGGTTGGGCAATTTCCAGGTTTGTAAATTCCATGGTGGGTCGAGCACCCCTAGGGCTCCTTTAGCCTGGGTGATTTCCAGGCTTATGAAGTTCATCATGGGCCGACTACCCCTAGGGCTTCCATCATGGGCCGACCACCCTTAGGGCTTCCCTAGCTTGGGAGATTTCCAGGCTAATAGACCTTTCGGCGATTTCTAGGGTTACAAAATCCAACTCTAGACTACAATCCCATGTCTTGGGTGATTTCTAGGGTTCCCAGTCTTGGGTGGTCTGCCCAAACCTTAGAATAGGCTGACCACCATACTGCCTGGGCGATTTCCAGAGATCTAAGATCTAGGGTGGTCAGCCCAACCATAGGCCGACCACCGAGGACCCTAAAATGTTTTTTGCTTCGATTTCTTCAATTTTGCTCCTTGCTTAATGGATATGCCCCCAACTATTGGCTTCATTATGTTGATGTAATAACTTTACTCTTTATTTTTCCTTTGTTGTAGATGTCCAGCTCCTCTTCGTCAGATAAGTCTATAAGCAAGCGTACTCCACAGGAGTTCTTAGAAAGGGTGAAAAGGATTTTCCCTTGCTCCGATTTATATTTATTCAGTGAGGAAGATTTCTTGAAATGGTATAGCCCAATGGCGAGTGTGAAACAGAAAACTCGACAACCCTCTGAAGATAATCCTCATATTTCCAGGCACATCACTCAGGGCTCTTCGCCTGGCTCTTCTTAGATCTCTTCTCAGAATAATACTCCTTGTGGCTCTCAAGGCACATCTCAACGAAGTCATTCTTCTCAGGAGAGTCTGCCCGGTCAGCGAGACTTCTTGTGAGACCCTTTGCATCGGGAGACCAGTCAGGTTCCCCATCACTCTTCTTCTCAGTGAGAACATACCAAGGGCTCTCATCGCAAGGCTACTCATCCTCAGGACCATTTTATTCACAGGTTCCAGCCTAAGGTGGCTCGCCCTTCTCCCAAGAGAAAGACAATCTCACCAGCTGCACAGCAGAATAAGAGATGACAAAAAGAGTTCCATTCTGGGGCCACCTTTGCCAGTGAGATCATATGGAAACAGGTTGAGAAGCCTCACCCTACTGATTATAAGGTGGTTTGGTTCAAAAGGGGCTGCCCCTGACATGACAGAAGAGAAGGTAAAGAACTTAAGGAAGGCCTTTGACCTCTCTGGCATTTTCTAATTATTATCCCTGGTCCAGATGACAAAGTTGAGGACCCCCCATTGGGTATGTGCGCCTGGACATGCTCTGCCATCAAGTTTGGCGCTCTACTTCTTCTTCATCCATACTTCTGGAGCGTGGTGGATTATTTTGGAATTAGTCCCTCTCAGTAGGCTCCCAATGCGTTCTTGGTGTTATCTGCATTGTACATTATCTATCATCGTAGAAAATGGGCTTCTCTAGTACCTCATGAGATCCACTACTTATTTTATTTGAAGACAAAACCTTCATAGCGCAACTTGGGGTACTTCCACTTCCACCATTATATGAGCAAAGGTACCGACATCTTCTTGGAGGAGACCTCCAGAAATAGCAAGGCATTTAGATATGCCGACAACTATTTCTTCACTAAGGATACAAAGGCCAACTACTCCAAGTTTAAATACATTGGGCCCTTTTATAGACCGCTCCTGACCCAGTGTATGACTATTAGGGCTAAGACGTTGATTGCCATGACCCCTAGGGAAAAGAATGTCAAGACCCTCGTTAATTTAGAGAACGTTCGTATGGTTGGGTTGTTTCCTTCTACTATCGTCGATGTTTGTGATGAAGATGGTCCCGAGCCCGTGAATGCCATAGATTCCCTAGGACCTATTCATATTGAGGAGGTACCCTCTTTGCCCGTGCTAACTGAACAGAAGGGTGATGAGGAGGGTAAATCCGCACACTCACTACTTGCTTTAGATGATTTTGATGAAGCCACGTTCGAACCCGAATCTCTTTCAGAAGGTTCGACACTTTTATCATCTTTACTTTATGTTTCGTCTGTATTTGATATCTGCTAATATTTAATCTTCTTTTGCAGGTTGAGATATGTTCGACTTTGTTAACACCCAACAAAGGTCAACTCCAACCGAGACTAGCCATTCCGTCCAAGTGGCCAAGAGGGCTAGGGTTGAGTTTGAGTCAATAACATAGGTTCTTCTTGAGGTGCCTCCTCCGAATCCTTTGGCATCTATACCTCTCGCAGAGGTAGAGCCATCATTGCCTACACCGATTCCTCCCAGTATCATTAATGCGGGTGCCTCCTCTTTTGCGCTTGCTCCTTTATTTGAGCCACACCAGTCTGCCATACGGAATTTAGGTGCCATCATGGACCAAGAATCCCATCTTGAGCAGACAAAAATGACTTTAATGGGATTAAGAATGAGGACATGAGAACCATCCTCATGAAGTCATTCCTTGACATTCAGAGTGTAAGTCCTCTAAAGTTTTCTTTTTGTCTGGTTAGCTTGTGTGCTGATGTTATCTAACACTTGTATGTTTTTTGCAGGCACTGATGTTGGTCTCCCAGGTCCGTGATAGTTCTTTAGAGTATAACTCTATGCTTTCCAACCTTTGTTATGAGATTGAAGCTATCCGCCTAGAGGTGTTGGACCTTAGGCAAGTTCTTTTCTCTAGGGATGCAAACATTGCTTTGAAAGATGAAGAGACCAGCACTCTCCATAGTACCATGGAGTTTAAAAAGTAGGAAGGGACCGAGTTGACTCTCAGGGTAACCCAGATGGAAGGAAAACTTGCCGATCAGCTCAACCAGTCTAAAGCTGAGAAGGAGAAGCTGATTGCCGACATGGATCAACTGCGGAAGGATGCTCTTGTCGAGAAGGAGCAAGAGGTCAAGGTTGCTCAGGACAAGGCTCGAGAGGAGTATTCATAGACACCTTTCTCTTGGTTCTACTTGACCTGGAACTCCAACGAAGATTTGAACTTGGATTTCCTTCCCAAGAAGATGCTAGCGAAGGAGCTTAGGAAGTGTCTGGGTTGTGAGGTTGCCGAGGCTTAGGGTGATCTTTCAGATGATACTCCTCTCCCTAGTTATTCTTCTTTTGGTCTTTTACTCTATCTTTCCTTTTGTTCCATTGGCGGGGCACCTTGTACTTAACAATTTTTACATATGACATTTTATGCCTTTATGCTTTTTTTATTATGAGTACTTAGTGTATTGATTGAATTTTTTTATTTCCAATGTTTACTAAGTATATCAACTCACAACCCTCATTGGTTTAAGTATTAGTATACTATGAAAACGTGTATTTAACGTGCCATACTAACCTTACTCTACATTTTTCATGTTAACAACCATGGTAATGTGAGTAGTATGATACTTCATCAAGTACCATGAACAAAACAGTTTGGTTGACCACCCCATAGGGTTGATGATCTGGCCGATCACCCTATAAGGACTTGGCTAGAAGTCTCCCCACAAATTCCTTTTTTATTTTTGTTTTTTCCACTTTCGGAACATATGTTGAACAAATGTCCTAGAAAAACTTGAGCTTGCTACTTAAGGTCATATCCTCATTGCTTGTGTATACCCTGATTGGTATGTACTATATACCCCCCAAGTGGTCATGGGTATAAAAGCCTTGGTCACTTCCTACTTGAACATGCCTTGTTTCGAGCATTTAGGCACATAGTACTATCATTTTCACTTAATGATTAAAGCAGCAAATGCATGTCCCTCATGGGTAGTCGGGTGATGGTTTCATACTCAGTAATAATGATCCCTATACATAGATGCTGATTGTGTAGCAAGTGTCGATCACCATCTACGTAATCTCTCGTGTACTCGTTAAAATGATTGTAGACAGAAGTGTCTAAGTTGGACCAACCGGGTCTAGATGGGCTAATCGAGCCTGTAACAAGTCTTAGATCAAATTATCGATCGGTCCCTCAAGGACCAGATTCGATTATGATCCAATGATGATGACTGGTCTTCAGACCAGTCTCTTTTTGGATCGTATGGATTGATAGTCTCCTCAAGAACCAAGATTGAACATGTTCCATCATTTGACGACAAGGTCCTAGGACTTGTCTCTCTTGTTGATCGTGTGGGTGGATAGGTTCCTCAAGAACCAGGATCGAACATGCTAAATAAATTGGTGACAAGGTCCTCAAACCAGTCTCTTGTTTCGATTATACGGGTCGATAGGCTCCTCAAGAACCACGATCGAACATGATCCATAATTTGACGACAAGGTCTTAGGACCTATCTCTCTTGTTTATCGTGTGGGTCGATAGGTTCCTCAAGAACCAGGATTGAACATGATCAAATAGTTTTGCGACAAGGTCCTTGGACCAGTCTCTTGTTTGGTTCGTATGGGTCAATAGGCTCCTCAAGAACCAAGATCAAACATGATCCATAATTTGACGACAAGGTCCTAGGACCTGTCTCTCTTGTTGATCGTGAGGGTCGATAGGTTCCTCAAGAACCAGGATCGAACATGATCAAATAGTTTGGCACCAAGGTCCTAGGACCTGTCTCTTGTTGAACGTAATTTAAAGAATTAAGAGAAACTTAAGAAATTAAATTCATTCATTCATTGAATCATAATGGTTGTTACATAGATGATTTGAAAATAATATATTTTCAAATTAAAACTTGTGTCGCTGCTGAACAACTTCACTAACAGTACCGGCAGAGGTGTTCACCATTCCAGTAGTTTTTGATTAGTTCTCCATTCAGTCAAGATATCTTGTACGTCCCTGGTGGGATCACCTCCTCCAAAAGGTATGGTCCTTCCCAATTAGGTCCTAGTACCCCTACTGCAGTGTCCTTAGTGTTTAGGAACACCCTCTTGTGTACTAAGTCTCCGACTTGGAATTTTTGATCTTTCACTCTGTTATTGAAGTATCTAGTCACTTTTTGTTGATGTGCTGCTACTCTAAGACTTGCCTTTTCTCGTCTTTCTTCGATTAAATCGAGAGACTGTTCTATTAGTTGATGGTTCTTCCCTTGATCGTATGTCTCTCATCTATGCGATGGGGGAGTGAGTTCAACTTAAAACATGGCTTCATACCCAGATGTCAAAGAGAATGGTTTATGGCATGTCGCTGTTCGAGCAGGTGTTCGATGTGACCATAGGACATCCATAACTAATTCTGGCCAGGCTCATTTGGCTTGTTCAAGGCGTTTCTTCAGAGTGTCTTTGATAGTCTTGTTCACCACTTCTACTTGACCAATTGCTTGGGGGTGTGCTACCGAGGAAAAGCTCTTTGTGATTCCATGCCTCGTACAAAATTCGGTGAACATATCACTATCAAATTTAGTTCCATTGTTTGAGACTATCTTCTTCGGTAGACCGAATTGACATATGATATTCTTCACCACAAAGTCTAAGACTTTCTTCGAGGTGATGGTGGCCAGTCGTTCTGCTTCAGTCCTTTTGGTGAAGTAGTCTATGGCTACAACAAGAAATTGGACTCCTCCCCTTCTCGTGGGTAGCTTTCCGATCAGGTCAATTCCCCATACAATGAAGGGTTCAAGACTTTACATTTGTGTTAATTCATTAGGTGCCGCCCGGGGTATCTTGGAGAACATCTGATTCCTGTGGCATCTTTTGACATACTCCATCGAGTTTTCGTTCATCGTTTGCCAAAAGTATCCTTGTCTTAGGATTTTCTTTGATAGGCTCTGCCCCCCAGCGTGATCTCCACCAAACCCCTCGTGTACCTCGACTGGTCTAGTGTAACACACCTTAGCAATGGTAGGGAGTACCCTCGTTGATATAGGACCCCTTCGACTATCATATGTCATGCAACTTATCTGACCAACTTCCTTGCTTTGTTCCGATCACTGGGTACTACTCCTTGGTTGAGATAGTTAATAATAGGGGTCATCCATGTATCTCCTAACTCAACAGGTAGTGCCTCTTGCTTGGTTATGCTTATTTCCACCAAGTATTTGACGGGAATGACATTCAGGGTGTCTGCATCTTTCGCACTGGTAAGCTTGGCTAAGGCATCAGCATTGGCATTCTGCTCCCTCGGGACTTGTGTAATCGAGTATCTCTTTAACTGTGTCAACAAGTCTTTCACCCTGTTTAGGTACTGCACCATTCTAATTCTGTTGGCATGATACTCCCCCAGTACTTGGTACATCACTTGCTGGGAATCACTGAATATCTCCAGGGAATGTGCATGCACATCCTGAGATAAGTGTAATCTTGTTAATAAGGCCTCGTACTCAGCCTTGCTGTTTAAAGTGTTGAATCCAAATCTGAGAGCGCAGTAGATTCAATGATTCTCCAGAGTGATCAATAATATTCCCACGCCTGAGTTGTGTTCAGTGGATGCTCCATCAACATATAGCTTCAATACGGGAGTATCTCATTCCTTCTCAATATCTCCATTCTCCGATTGGTAGGAAGGGTCTTCGAGGTTGGTGCCTTCGACTATGGAGTCTGCCAATGCTTGTCCTTTTATTGCCATCCTCGAATGATATGTGATATCAAACTGTCCAAACTCCACCGCCCATTTGAGTAATCGTCCTGAGGGCTCTGGTTTTTGAAGAACTTGTCGTAGCAGTTGATCAATTAGGACTCGGATCGAGTGAGCTTAGAAGTATGGGTACAGCTTTCAAGAGGTGATTCCTAAATAGTAGTCTAGATTTTCAAGAGGAGGATACCTAGACTCCGCACCTACTATCCTTTTATTGATATAGTACACAGGGTGTTGTACCCTGTTCTCTTCTTTCACCAAAGCAGCGCTGATTGCATGCTCGGTGATTGACAAATAAATGAATAGTACTTCACCATTTATTGGATTCGCTAGGATGGGAGGTTGAGTGAGATGCTCCTTCAAGGCTTGGAGGACTTTCTCACATTCCTCGGTCCATTGGATCTTCTTGTTGCCCCTCAGTAAGTTAAAGAAAAGGACACACTTGTCCATAGACTTTGATATGAACCTACCGAGGGCAGCTACTCTCCCTGTTAAGCTTTTCACTTCTTTGACTGTGGTAGGTGACTTCATGTTGATCAATGCTTTGATCTTCTCGGGGTTAGCTTCAATTCCACATGAATTGACTATGTATCTGAGAAACTTACCAGAACCAACTCCAAACGAGCACTTGAGAGGATTTAACTTCATGCGGTACTTTCTAAATATTGCAAAGCATTACTCCAAGTCTTGAACATACCCTCCAGCTTCTTTGGACTTGGCCAACATGTCAACAACATATACCTCCATATTTTTTCCGATCAAGTCTCGGAACATGCCATTCACTAAACGTTGGTAGGTGGCTCCTGCATTCTGCAAACCGAATGGCATTACCTTATAACAGTACAGTCCTCTGTCTGTCCGAAAGCTGGTATGTTCCTCGTCGGGAGGGTGCATACTTATTTGATTATACCCAGAATATTCATCCATGAATGAGAGTATTTCATGTCCTGCAGTTGCATTGACCAATTGGTCTATTCTGGGTAGTGGAAAGTAGTCTTTGGGGCAGGCCTTATTCAGATCTGTGAAGTCCATGCACATCCTCCACTTCCTGTTTGGTTTTGGGACCAGCACGGGGTTCGATACCCAATATGGATAGTAGGCCTCCCTTATAAAACTGTGTTCCTTGAACCACTCGACCTCCTCCTTTAGGGCTAGAGATCGGTCTTTGTCAAGTAGTCCCCTTTTTTATTGCACAAGTGGATAGTTTTTGTCCACATTGAGGACATGGCTTATTATGCACGGAGAAATTCCAAGGGTGTCCTTATGTGACCAGGCAAAGACATCCTGGTTCTTCTTGAAAAATTCTACCAACCATGCCTTAATTTCCACCTTTAGCTCTTTCCCGATATTGATTACTCTAGTCGGGTCCTCCTCATCTAGTAGGAATTCGTCAAGATCTTCTATTGGTCCAACCCCCATGACATCATCCCCAAAGCGAGGATCAATGTCGTTTCCCTCGCTTTGGGAAACTTGCTATAATAACAAATCTTTGTTAAAAGGAGCCCCCGACTCTAGAAAAGTGTTTCTTTCGACGTCAACTTCCATGTTGACAACTTCATCGGTTCCTTCATTCCCTTCGTAGCAGGTTATTACAATATTTTTTATGCATGGTCCTTTCTTTGCATTGACCACTGACACATTATACCATTCCTATGTCTCCCTTTGGTTATCCTGTACACATCCTTGTCGTGCACTTGTGGGGAACTTTAAAGACAGATGCTAGATAGACACTACTGCGTGTAATGCCATCAGGAGGGGTCTCCCAAGCACTACTTTGTAAGCCGATGAGCAATCTACTGTTGACATGGTTTTTTGCCAACAGTATATTAAGAAATCAAACAGGTAAATTAGTCCTAAATTATAAACCGTAATGAAGTAATAAACACCCTCTCGAACACACACAACTTCTACGTGGTTCAGTGGTTAAAATCCACCTAGTCCACGAGTCAATATTATTACTTTTCTCTCTTAATTTTTGCAGAGTTTTAGTAATACAAAAAATGGTCGTCCCCTTCCCAGTCCTTTATTCCTGATATTTATAGAGGAATTTCCTGGATAGGTTTGGGTAACTGCATGAATAAATATGGTATATATTTAATACAAATCATTCCCATTTACATTGGGATATGATTTGATAACAGAATAAAATATACTCCTGCTATCTTGGATAATAAATGATAAATATACGATACAGTCTGGGCATTAAAGAGCGCATAAGGAGCCTCCGAATATCTTGGGATCCTTCAGTGTGCGCTTTATCTAGGTTTCCATGAGCTGAATATCTCACCCGAGCTCGTGTTTAGAGTCTATCTGAACCCTAGCTTGTAATAAACTCAGAGCGCCAAAAGTTGGATCTGGTCATTATAAGTCTCGAACTCAATTGTCTTCCTGAGAGGCAATCTGATAATAACTTGTGTATCATGTATGAGTTGAACTAAGTCTCGAGCTTGCCCTCATCATCGTTTACCAAAAATCCTACTTGGCTATTTTTCCACATATCCATCTACCAGCTATACCCCGAGCTGAGTAATTGAACTCATACTAATTTCACGGTACAACATTTGCCCCCGAAGTTCCTCCTCATGCTTGATGTCATCACTTTCTGACATGAAAAGTAGGGGCTTTTAGGCTTCTTCAATGTAAAATCGTGCCCGCCCACTACTCTAGTACTGGACATGTGGCTGCTTGCAATTGTCGTCCGTTTGGGTTTTGAGGACTATGATAACTGTCCTATCAGAAATCATCATAGGATAGAGATGGGAGTTGATGGCCTTATTGCCCGACCTACGCTGGAGGAAGAGCGGAGCTGCACCCTTTTTCAATATGACTACGGGGCTTGGAGCGATGAGCACTTCAAGGCCGGCGCCTTCCTCCTATTACACCAGTATTTCGCAGACTTTCTAAAATATGTCAAACTGACTCTATTACAGCTCCCCCAAACTCATACAAGCTTTTGGCGGGGTTAAAATATTTTTTTATGAGGCACGAGTGGGAGGTACCCACTCCAGCAGACATCATGTACTTCTCCTGCCTCTAGGCCAGTCCCAACCAGAAGGGCCAGGTGATGATTTTTACTACCTCACTTATTTCCCAAAATCTGCCTATGTCATCGACCTCCCCAGCCACCAAAATGACTATGTGTGCTTTATGTCAAATGGGTTCAAGAACTATGACCATCGATACTTCAACCATCATCGTAAGTCTTCTATCTTTGTGAATTCAGCACGTGAACTTTTTATAACTTGTGCACTATATATTTTTTTGTTTAAGGATTTTAAATGAATTCATTCTTTGTGCATCTATACTCGCGAGGACAAAACGGTCTGTGACCCTTGGGGGTTAGTACGAGACCTTGTTTATTCTTCCTCCCAGGGAGAAAGACTATCATCAAATTGTGAATGACACTACCAAGTTGGCTTGCAATCTGATCAAGAAAGGCCAAGCGTTAACTCTGAGGACCCGAGATCCTTTTCCCCTCATCCCCGAGATCCCCCTTCTCAAGAGGCTTTCCAAGCCAATAAGGACACCGAGGAGGAAGAAATCGTGGCACCACTGGTGCGTAATAGGCGAGCTCCTAAAGATACTCAAGGGCATGATCCTGAGCAAGCCGCGTCCGGGGCAGCAGTCCGTCCCTCCTAAAGGTAGCCTATACCCTTACAGAGAGTTAGATCGGGCTGCTACCAGTTATAGGCTAATTCGATTCAACCTTAACCAGCACGTTAGTCGTCACCCCACTAACCCGGACCTAAACACAACCCTCCTCTAGTGCATGGACCATTTTGTGGTATGCTATGACCAGAACTACCCCAAAGGTACCATCATAGTTGACAACACTCTTCATTTTAGGTCCACCATTTTTAGGAGTATGGGACAAACTGTAGGTCCTGGCCTTCCCTGCGTTAGGGTGGTGCATATGCCACTGGTTTTAGGAAATATGTAGATGAGTCCAGCCCCAAAGAAGGATCGGAACCCCCTATGATTCAAGAGGTAATAACTTTAGATTCTCCCCTACCTCTGTTAATACAAGAGTTAGAGGTTGTGCCTAGCCCAGTCACTACCCCCGAGCTGATCGTAATAGATTCCTCCCCTAGCGTGGAGGGTAGGGTTCTTGATCTTCTTCTTTTGTTTATAATACTTTTGAATAATTACTTCTATAAACTGAATCCTCTGCTCGCTCTTTTTTTCAGGTGAAGCGATGGAGCTGCCAGGAGCCCTGGATTTGCGGGGTACCTTTAAGGTGAACAGGACCGGAGCTGGTCTCGTGGTGAAGAGGCCTAGGGTGACAAAGAAAATAGCTCTAAAGATGGGGGGCACCACCAAATTTATAGCTAAGGACAAGGGTGTGAGCTTCGCCCGAGAGCAGCCACAAAAGGAACTTCCCCCATCTCCGTTAACAATGGTTACTGTTCAACAAGCTCCCCCTCCTCCACGTCGACACATACCTCCCTCAAATCCTCAAGTGATCCAAGGCGACGCTCCCATTGTCTAGATCCCGGTCAAGCCACACGACCTAGACAAGACCTCCGAGGCCTTTCGGGGTATGGTGTACGAGATGGCAAGCCACATGGTTGGCCACACCTATAGAGTCAGTGCTAGAGATTTAAGGACTAGGAGCGCAGTCCAGAGGATGTCTTTGAATCTGCCATGGGGATGAACCTTACTGTGAGTCCTTTTCACTCTCCTAACCTTTTTTTTCTTTAGTTTTTTCCTTAAAACTATTCTTGACTTGCTTCCTTCTTCTACAGTCTATCCTGGCCTAATTTCAAGAAATACCTCACGTTAAAGCCAGGGACAAGGAACTCTAAGCTACTCTGGGCACTGCTCAAGAGAGTGAACAGGCCGACAAAGCCGCCATTGCTTCTCCTCAGGAGAGCGAGCGGTCTAGAAAATTCACTCTGTCCTCCTCCCAGGATCAGGTCTTAGAGGCGAGCTGTCGCATGGATCAACTTTAGGACAAAAATTGAGAACTGAAGAGGAAGCTGATCGAGGTCAAGGCTAAGGCCAAGGAGGAAGTTGCATAGTGCTTGACTGAAATGGAGGAGATGCTTTACTGTTGCTGGGCCTTCAACCTGGATGGGAACTTCTCTTTCATGCAGCTTGAGCTGTGGGACCCGTAACTTGCTCGGTTCAAGATTCAGTTCTCATAGGAACCATCAGAAATTGGCAAGGCTTCTGGAGTTGCTGAGGGGGATGGCGAGGAGGTGACTTCCCTGTAGCGAGCTGACGGAGCTCAGTGATTTTATTTTTCACCCTTTTTATTATTATTTTTTTAAAACTTTTGTAACAGTCCCTTGGGACCAAAACAATTGCCTTCGGGCTTAGGTTGAGGTTTTTTCTCCTTGAGATGACAATACAATTTTGAATATACATCTAACTTGCGATCTATTTGTGTTTCCCTTAGTCTATTAATTTCTTATGTTTATGAATCCTTAGATTTATGTACATTCGAAATCTTATGGCTTGACTTTTAGATCGAGATAGATTTCATCGATATCTTAGTTGTATCCAAGATGTTGCTTTCTTATTTGTATCATACCTTTTAAGAATCAGGCCTCGGACCTGGTTATGTCTAGGGTTTTTAATAGGCTTAAAAGCTTTATACCTTTTAGGAATCATGCCTTGGACCTGGTTATATCCAGAGGTTTTTTTTGTAAGCTTAATAGCATTGTACCTGTTGGGAATCAAGCCTTGGACCTGGTTATATCTAGGGTTTTAAATATTTCTCAAACTTAGTTCACGTTAGGTTTATTGAAAATTTGAGCTTTTTTTAAAAAAAAAAAAAAAAGCCTTCAAATAATCAATTTCTCCAAACTCTATTTTTTTAATCCTGAATCGAGTAAGCTGAACTTTCTCAAAAACTCTCCTCGGTTATGTGCCCCCAAGGAACTGTAACGTATAAACGTTCTGGGTTTCTTTTACAACGTGAGCTCGTAATAATAAAAAAAGTGGTTATTTAATAATCCAACTATTATTGAATTGAAATAGCTTTTATAAATAAGCCTTACATAAACGGTAATACTATTGATAATACTTTTTTAAATGTAGTGCATTCCAAATCTGTGAGACTATTTCCCCACTTAGCCGGGCTAGTTTGAAAGTTCCTTCGTGTAGGACCTCTACGATCTGATACGGTCCTTCCCAGTTCGGCCCTAATACACCATCCTTGGGATCTTTATTTTCCAAAAAGACCCTTCGGGGAACCAGATAGCCTAATTCCAGTCTACATCCCTTTACCCTTGAATTGAAATAATGAGTGATATTTTATTGAGAATGGGCGAGCTGTAATTGAGATGCCTCTTGTTTTTCTTCAACCAGATCGAGGGATGCACTAAGTAGCTCGTTGTTTTGTCTTGATCAAATATGTTTTGTTTATGAGTTGTTACCATTGCCTTAAACGGAAGCATAGCCTCGCTTCCAAAGGTTAGGGAAAATGGGGTATGTCTCGTGGAGGTTCCATGCGAGGTCTAGTACGCCCAAAGAACTTGTGGAAGCTGCTCAGGCTATAATGCCATGGCTTCATCTAATCTTTTCTTTAGGCTTGCCTTAAGGGTCTTATTTACAGCCTCGACCTACCCACTGGCTTGTGGGTATGCTACCGACGAGAAACTCTTCATTATTCCATATTTTTAACAAAAGTCTGTGAAGAGATCACTATCGAACTGAGTTTCATTGTCTGACATGATCTTTTTAGGGAATCCAAATTTAGGAATCTCTTCAAGGTGATGGTTCCCAAAGGTTCCGCCTTTACCCACTTTGTGAAATAATCGATTACGACTACTGCATAACGAACCCCTCCTTTTCCCATTGGTAGGGAACCTATCAAGTCCATTCCCCATGCTGCAAATGGCCAAGGGGATGAAATCATGGTTAGATCAACTGGAGCAGACCAGGCAACTATGGCAAAATGCTGGCATTTATCGTACTTTTGAACATACGAGATCGAGTCCGTTGTTAAAATGGGCCAAAAATAGCCTTGTCTCAGTTCCTTTAGAGCTAGGTTTTGCCCCCAGCATGATCTCCACAGAAGCCTTCATGTATTTCTTGTAAAATAGTTTTTTCTTCCTCGGGCAGAACACATCGCAAGAGGGGCAACAAATGCCCTCGCCGATATAGGATTCCCTCAACAATTACATACCGCAGAACTTGGTACAACAACTTTCTTGCATCTTTCCTATTATCTAGTAGCCTTCCGATCGTGAGGTACTCCATTATAGGAGTCATCCAGGTTAGTTTTATGTCAATCATTCCGACCTCCACCATTTCTCCCGTTATACTTGGGCTTTCCAAGAACTCCACCAGAACTACATTCAATGTATCATCCTCTTTGGTGGTAGCGAGTCGAGCCAGAGCATCAGCGTTGGAATTCTGCTCGCGAGATACTTGGTCAGCAGAGCTAAACTTGAACTCAGATAATTTGCCCTTTACCTTAGCTAGGTAGGCCACCATCTTGATGCCTCGAGCTTTGTATTCCCCCAATATCTGATTTACCACGAGCTGGGAATCACTATAACATTGGATGGCTTTCGCCTTCATCTCTTTTGCCACCCTTAGCCCTGCCAATAAGGCCTCATACTCCGGCTCATTATTGGATGCTTCAAACCCGAACATGAGAGCTGTGTGGAACCGATGTCCTTAAGTTTATCCTAGTTCCTGATATGTTTTCGTTTGACGATCCATCAACAAATATTTTCCATAATTCCTGCATTGGCTCCCTTATGAACTCGTCCTGAAAACCAGTGCACTCAGCCACAAAGTCAGCATGGGCTTGGCTCTTGATTGTTGTTCGTGGCATGTATAATATCTTGAATTGGCTAAGTTTAATGGCCCATTTTAATAGACCTTCCGATGTTTCAGGCTTTTGTAACACCTCCCTTAAAGGTTGATTGTTTAAGACGTGAATAGAATGGGAGTGGAAGTATGGCTTGAGCTTCCTTGAAACCAAAATGAGACAGAATGCAAGCTTCTCTATCAGTGGGTAACGTGATTCAGCTCCGAGAATCCTCTTACTTACGTAATATATGGGTTTCTGCGCCCGGTCTTCTTCTCGAACTAATACGACACTGATTGCATTTTCTGTCACGGCTAGGTAAAGAATCAGACACTTTCCAAATGTCAGTTTTTGATAGTACGAGAGGTTCAGCTAGATGTATTTTTAGATCGTGAAATGTTGTTCGCATTCTTTGGTCCATTCAAATTTCTTGTTTCCCCTGAGCAAGTTGTAGAATGGTAGACACTTATCAGTGTATTTTGAAACGAAATGGTTTATAGCCGCCACCTTTCCAGTTAAGCTTTGAACTTCCTTACGCGACCTAAGTGAAGGCATTTCTAGTAACGACCTGATTTTTTCTGGATTCGCCTCTATCCCCCTTCTATTGACTATAAACCTCAGAAACTTTCTCGACGCAACTCCGAAATTGCACTTCTAGATATTCAGCTTCATGTCATACTTTCTCAATATGTCAAAACATTCTTCCAGGTCGAACACATGGTTATTGGCAGTCTTTGATTTGACGAGCATATCATCGACCTACACTTCCATGTTTCTCTCGATCTGGTTAGCGTACATCTTGTTGACCAACCATTGGTATGTATCCCCAATGTTTTTTAGCAAGAATCACATAACTCTGTAGCAATATACGTTATGCTCGGTCATGAAACTGGTATGCTCTTGGTCTGCAGGGTTCATCACGATTTGGTTATATCCAGAATACGCATCCATGAAAGACATGAGCTCATGACCGACCGTGGCATCTACCAAATAGGGAATAATTACCAAAATAGGGTTTTCAACTCGGGAACCCAAACTTGAAGGCTTAGGAAGGATTTTACTACCCGTTTTAGTAGGATTTGAGGTCCCGGAGGCTAGAATATTATTCAAAAGTTTTTAATTGGTTAAGCGATTGATGGATAATTATTATTATTGAGTTGTGACTAGGTTTTACCACCAAGGCTCAGGTTTAGGGGATCGTGCTCAAGATCGCACTAGTCAATCAGCTCGGGACACAGGTAAGAAAACTATTTGTGCCTGTAGAGTAGGGCATGGCCCGATTATCTGTGTTTAATGCTTGTGTGAATGTTCATAATTGTTGTGCTATGATTTTATGATTATGACTGATCGGGGAGGGCCAGGACATGTTGAATGCAGGTCGAACAACAAGAAGCATGTTAAACGCAGGCCGCCATGGCATGGCCATCTAGGGTGTTGTACTCACCCGTTCGGTGAAGACCGTGAACCCAGTGCCTGGTAGTGCACCCGGGTCGACATAGGGCATTTTGTGAATAGTCTGTTATATGTTCAAAGTTATGCATTTACTGAATGAATTGTTATATGTTATGTGCGTGGGTTTTCTTGTTGGACCTTGGCTCACGAGTGCTCTATGGTGCAGGTAAGGGCAAGGGAAAGGCCGACCAAGCATGAGTTGTTTGGCATGAAGCGGCGCGTACATGTTCGGTCTACCTGGCCACCACAACCAGTGTTGTTTTGAGGGACATGTTATAAACGCTTGACTTGTCGCCTAGGTCAATTGTAAAGTAACTTTTGGATTGTGAATATATTCAGTATTTTGGGATCCCAATGTATCACTTTTATAACTCTAATGGATGTCCAAACCTTTTATATTTAATTTTCATTAAATGAGTCCTTATATTTAATTAATAATACATTTCAAAAGAGATTTTAAAATAGAATGTTAGACTTTGTCTTTTATCATTATTATTATTATAAGAAGATGATTGATTTTTCTTTATTATTATTATTATTATTATGGTAATAATGTCTATATATTCTATATGACAGAAAATAGAAACAATAAGTCAAAACAAACTTTTGACAGAGAAGAAAAACTATCATCTTCTTCACAAAAGCAAACCCTTTCCCTCTAGCCTCTAATAAAGAGTCTCATGTGTTGAGAATACTTTTGATTCAAAAAATTGATCCTTGTTCTCTATGTGCCCACCCACATCTTGAGGTGTAGAGAACGTCTAGGAAGATCTAGGTGTGAGTGCTCTAGCAAGGATAGGAAGATCGAAACATATACGAAAATATTCAAGGAGTATATTGTATTATTTTTCGTATTATTTTTCATAGGCTACAAGAGGTAAATCATTTCATATTATTTTTCATATTCATATTATATATTTATTAACATATTACATATTAAAGGATCCTCATATAAAGTTGTTTATTTGAAATTTTTTTGTTGTATACATCCGATGCGCACTAAGAGCCATTCCTAACACTTGCAGGGTCTCTGAAGTCGCCCATGTGTCGCGACACAGGTCAGGGCATGCCACGACCCACGTTGTAGCGTCCCAAATTTGCTAATAAGGCATCGGGCCTGGATTAGCGTGTCTAGAGGGCAGTAAGTGATTTATTATTATAATATGTGAATTTTGATGAGTATGTGATTAGAGATGCATGTTTAGGTGAATTAAATATGCATGTGGGCCTCGTTTGGTTTCTAGGGGCATGTTTGTAACTTTAGCTCGTTGAGGGCCTAAATGTGATTATTATGATATATTTGTGATATATATGTGTTGCACGATCCAGGACAGTCCTAGGGAGTTGTTTAGCAAGAAAGTCACAACGGGGTTGAATACCCGACTCGGGGCAAGTCGAGGGGTATTCCGAGCATTAAATGTTTTATTGGGTTATCGGGTTATGAAAATAAATATTTGGAGATATATTTGAAGTTAGAATGTTTAGGAGGGAATATTGGGGAAATTTACCATTTTTCCCTCGGGGACGTTTTTGGTACCCCGAGCCTTTGAGGTAACCTTAGAGACTTAAGTTAAATAAAACAAAATTAAGGATGCACTCAGAAACTAAGGAATCGACCCTCTCTCTCTCTCTCTCTATCTCTCGCTTCTTTCTTCTCCCTTGGAAGCTTGGAGGTTTTGGTAAAAAAATAATCAGAGACTAAGGAATCAAGCTGGAACTTTGGGGGCTAGGAGCTTGGAACTTAGGGGATTAACTCAGACGTTTAATTAAGCACAAAGGTAAGCTTTCAACTTGATGAATTATGTTGATTTTCTGCTGGTATTTTAGAGTTATGCATCTGAGCTAGATGAAGAATCATTCTTGAGTTTTAAAGCTAGATTTTGTTAGGTTTTGTTGCTGAGACTGTTCTAGTACCTCTGTGATAAATGAATTGGATTATTAGGTTGATTTTGGGGTAAATTGGCTTGGTTTTGGGGGTAAAAATGGAGGATTTTTTTGGATTCGAAGGGTCATACTGCGGTGTTGTTCTCATTGAGCCGCGACCCTCTAGAAATTTTTGGTGCCCAAGAGGAAGGGCGGGCCACGACACACCTTGGCTTGGGCCGCGGTGCGCATGACCTGTTTTGGGGGTTGGGGTTTTTGGTTGAGGTGGGTCGCGGCATGGGTTCATGGGGTCGCGACACTTAGTGTGTTTTTTAGGCTTCAAGGAGATTTTAGGCTCGGGAATCTAAAAGTTAAGGCTCGAGATGGATTTTATCACCCGGATTGATAGAATTCAAGGTCCTGGAGACTAGAATTATGACCCAAAGTTATTTAATGGATTAGGACTTGATGGATGCATGTTGTTGATGCATTGTGACTAGGTTATCAACGAGGCTTGGACTAGGGGACTGTGCTCGGTATATCGATGCTTAGGAAGCTTGGGACATAGGTAAGAAAACTGTTGTACCCATAAAGCAAGGCGAGGCCCTATAGTTTGTGTTGCAGGGCATGACCCTATATGACTGTGTTGCAAGGCGTAGCACCATTGATTGTGTTTATACGTGTTTAAGTATTTGTTTAATTATGCTATGTGTGCATATATGTGAATGAATGGTAAGATTCAAGAACGGCGAAGGCCAAGAACGGCAAGGGCCGGAAATGGCGAAGGTCGAGAACGGCAAGGCCGAGTACGGCATGGGGCCGGGAGCAGCGTTAAGCATGGGGAGTGCGAGTTGCAAGGCTGAGACCCTACAGGATACCTGGGATATCCTTATGGTGTAGACCGTGAACCCAGGCCATGGTAAAGCGCCTGGGACAACATGCTCGTATGTGTTTAGCCTGTTGACGGTTTTGTTATGTGTTTATTGATTATTATGCATATGTTATTTGCTTGTGTGGAGTTTTCTTGCTGGGCTTCGGCTCACGGGTGCTCTATGGTGCAGGTAAGGGCAAAGGGAAAGTCGACCAACCATGATTACGGAGAGCGTGAAGCGACGCATACACGTTTGGCCTACCTGGCTGCCATGACCAGGGGTATTTTTGGGAGATGTTTGTATTAAACTTAATTTTGTCGTTTAGTCGACTTTAGTTCTATTTTTGAGTTGTAAATATTTCTAAAATAGTATTTTGGGATGCCAAATCTTTAACACTTTATAAAATTCAATGAATGGATTTATTTTCTCAAATTGTATGATTTCATTATAGTTTAGCTACACTTTTAACCTAAAACCTCGATTAGCGAGTTAATTGCACGTTTTAAACTCACTTAGTAATGACTCTAAGGTAGTAGGGCATTACACACGTCCCCCAGGAGAGAGCCTTGGAGCTCTCTGACTTGTAGCATGCAGCGGCCCTAGGGACTGGGCCGCGACTCAAATTTGGGGAAATGGTCAAAATAGGGTTTTAAGTTCGGGAACTCAAACTTAAGGGCTCAGGAAGGATTCTACTACCCGGTTTAGTAGAATTCGATGTTCCGGAGGCTAGTATATTATTCTGAAGGTCTTTAATCGATTTAGATTATGATGGTTCTTTTTTATTACTGTAACACCCTGGATAACCAAGACCATTACACTATGTGTTTAAAATAGTGCAAGACTTGCTAATCAAGTCGTTTGAAGATAAATGTGTTTTCTAAAGTCAATAGACAAGGTAGAGTTAAAAGATTTTGATCGTAAACGGTTAATTTTCATTAAAACAAGTCTTTGATACATGTGATCCCAAATATATTATTTACATTGTGGAAAAAAAAACCCTCAAAAGTTGGTATAACAAAAAGCCAGTCTAAATGGAAAAATACAGTTTAGAGCTCTAATTCCTGTAAATTTCCTCAGTCGTGGTGGTCAAGCAGCTGACAGTGTACACTGCGCTCCAAGAGCTCTCCAACTCATGCTTGGTCCAACATTCCTTTGTCTTTACCTACACCACGTGAGCCAAGACCTAGCAAGAAAACCATAAACAACAAGCATAGATAGCAACAAGAGCATATAATCAACTTCAATCCAATCAGTTCAACTAATCAGCACAATACATGTATAAAGTTAGACAGCGATAAACATATACTTTCAACATATATTTTGATCAATAATACAAGCAATTAGGTATTGGCACCCTTAGTCCGAGCCCTCTGTTTATTTAGCTAATCTCCGCTCGCTTAGGCTGAGCTGCGTTCAGTACGCTTATCATCAGCCTCGACACCCTTAGGTCGTACTTTCATATTGCATACAACAGCCATATGATTACACAATACATACGTTTAATTACAGGGAACCTCAGTCCCAAACACAACCACATGGGTGCAATTTTCTTACCTCGAGTCCCGAGCAATAGATAAACAGTGGTCTTGATCACGATCCTCAGTCCTAAGCCTTAATGGTAATCCTAGTCACAAGTAATAATGGAAAACTATCAAATCCTAATCAAATAATCAACTTCGAAATATTAATCTAAGCTCTGGGACCTTGGATTCTTCCAAACCAGGAGGTAGGATCCTTCCTGAGCCTTAACATTTTGGTTCTCGAGCTTAAAACCCTCAAACAGCCTTAGTTTTGTACTAGGGCTGCAACCAGCACCTTATGGGTCGTGGTACAATCAAGTGAAAGGAAAATGCCTCTCAGTTGAAGGACACGGGCCGAGACGTGCCTAGACAGAATTGAGGCCTTCCAGCCTCTTAGAGCACACGGACCGCGACGCCTGAAGAACAGGGTCGTGGCCCGAGCCTCCAAACCCAGAAACCAGCCTTTTCCCTGTGTTTTTCCTCGGGCCTAAACCGCGATTTCATATCCCAATCTTCTACTAAACTCAGAATTGAATCCAGAATTCTTATCCTTATAGCCTAAACATCATAACCACCCTATAAACCATTCCTTACACTCATCAAACACCCAAAATCAGTTTTGGAAACCACTTTCATGCAAACTCTAATTTCTAACTATATTACAACACAATTAAACATTTAAAACTTGAAACCTTACCTCAGTTTATGGCTTTAAATTCCCCAGCTATACTCTATCTACTTCTAGCCTCAATTCTCTAGATTTCTGAAGCTCCAATTCATGAGTTTCTCCTTCAAATCTTCCAAGCTTCAAGTTTTCCTTAGGTTCTAAAGAGAGAGTGATATAACGTGATTGAGAGGGGAGAGAATGAGCTGAGATGTTGAGAGTGTTCTGGGAACTTCCTAGAATTCTCACTAAGTTAATCCCCTAACTCCAAAAGAACAAACTGCACTTTAAACTTTCCCAGCCCTCTAATTGCTTCTAAGGGGTAAAACAATTATTTATCCCAATTCCCACTAATTCCTCGAGTCATCCTACCAATTCCCAATTAACCCCGTCATGTCCAATTAATCACCAAATACTTGCCCGTTACTCGATATATCCCAAAATATTCTCTAAATTCTCAAAATAACCCTAGGCCCACCCCTAGCCGGGTATCAAACCATGTTGTGACTATTTCGCTAATCCGCTCACTAGGATCGCCTTAAGCCATGTACTACAAATATATTTCCACATAATAATGTGTTCTCAACCACTTAACACATATAATCACATTTATGCCCTTAACAGAAAAAATTACAAATATGCCTTTATAAACAATAAAGGACCCATATGTATATTTAATACTCTTAAACATGCATATAATATATCCATATCATCATATATATCATGCATGCCACATAGTCACACATTTAATCAATTAAACACTCATATTCAATTATGCCCTCCTGGCACGCTAATCAAGGCACTAAACCCTATTAGCATTTTTGGGTCTTTACAACTATCCCCTCCTATTGTGAATTTCGTTCTCGAAATTTACTTGAATAACTCAGGATACTGATCCTGCATAGTTGACTCAAGTTCCCAGGTCGCTTCCTCGCCCTTTCTATTCCTCCATAATACTTTGACTAAAGGAATTGTCTTGTTCCTCAGAACCTTATATTTTCTATCTAAGATCTGAATTGGTCGCTCCTCGTATGATAAATCGGTCTGTAGCTCTAGACCTTCATATCCCAATACATGGGTCGTATCTGAGATGTATTTCCAAAGCATAGAGATGTAGAATATGTCATGAACTCTTGATAATAACGGTAGCAGAGCCAATGTATAGGCTACCTGTTCAATCCTCTCTAGGATCTCAAAAGGTCCTATGAATCTAGGGCTCAGCTTGCCCTTTTTCCCAAACCACCTCTTCCCTCGTATTGGTGAAACTCGCAAAAACACGTGGTCCCCTACCTAGATCTCCACGTCCCTACGCTTAGTATCATCGTAGCTTTTCTGTCTGTCTGCAAAGCAAGTATTCGAGCTCGAATTTTCTCAATAGCTTCATTTGTCTTCCGAACCATCTCCGGTCCCAAAATACTTCCTTTCCATCATCTCATCCCAATGAATGGGAAATCTACATCCCCTTCCATATAACATCTCATATGGAGCTACTCAAATTGTTGATTGATAATTGTTGTTGTACGAAAACTCAATCAACGGGAGGTACTTACTCCAAGACCCCTCGAAGTCTACCACACACGCCCTAAGCATGTCCTCCAATATCTAAATTGTCCTCTCAGACTGTCCATCTGTCTGAGGATGAAATGGTGTACTGAACTTCAACTGACTCCCCATAGCCTTCTACAAACCACCCCAAAACTTGGAGGTAAATATGGGATTCCTGTCCGATACTATAGATTCAGGAACCCCATGGAGACGTACAATCTCCCTCACATACAACTCTGCGTAGTGGTCTACAGTATAGGTTGTCCTCACTGGCAGAAAGTGGGCTGACTTGGTGTATCTGTCTACTATCACCCACACAGAGTTATGTTGCCTTACCGTCCTAGGTAAACATCCCATGAAATCCATAGTAATATCTTCCCACTTCCACTCGGGAATACCCAAAGGATGTAACAACCCCGCTGGTCGCTGATGTTCAACCTTTACCTGCTGACAGGTTAAACACTTGGCCACGTATTCAACTAAGTCCTTCTTCAGCCCAGGCCACCAATATAAAGTCCGTAGATCCTGGAACATCTTCATGGTGCCTAGATGGAGTGAGTATGGTGTAGTATGGGATTCATCAAGTATCTCTAATCTAATAACCATATCCATTGAAACACAAATCTGATCCTTATACCATCGTAAATCCGTCTCTTAAATAGAATAATCCTTAGCTACTCCAGCTAGGGCATTCCTTCTAACCTCCTTCAACTGCGTATCATCCATATGACCCTCTCTTATCCTCTCTAGGAGGGTAGACTGTAAATTAATATTGGCCAACCATCCCACAACCCACTCTATCCCCGCTCTAGTCATCTCTTATGCCAATTCCTTCGATATCTACTTTGAACTAAACAACTATCCTGGGCCCCCGCCTCAATGCATCTACCACTACATTGGTATTTCCTGGGTGGTAAAGGATGTCACAGTCATAGTTCTTCACCTATTACAGCCAACATCTCTGTCTCATGTTCAGGTCCTTCTGGGTGAAAAGATACTTCAAACTGTTATGATCAGTGTATATCCCACACTTCTCCCCATACAGATAATGTCGCAAAACTTTCAGTGTGAATACCACTACTGCCAATTCCAATTCATGGGTAGGATATCGCTGCTCATACTCCTTCAATTGCCACGACAGATCGGCAATAACCTTCTCATTCTGCATCAACAAGCTTCATAATCCCAGTCTCGATGCGTCACAGTACACCACAAACTTCCCTCATTCCGAAGGGAGGCTCAACACCAGAGTAGTAATCAATCGCCACTTCAACTCCTGGAAGCTACCCTCATATTTATCTAACCATGTGAGCTTCAGAGTCTTCCGTGTCAACTCAGTCAACGGTGTGGAAATCATTGAGAACCCTTCCATGAACCGTCTGTAATATCCCGTTAGTCCAAGGAATCTCCTAACCTCCAAGGCGTTCCTTGGCCTCGGCCAATCCCTAACTACCTCTACCTTGGCTGGATCTACCTTAATCCCATCTCCACTTACAATATGTCCAAGGAATGTCACTTCTAGTAGCCAGAACTCACACTTCTTAAATTTAGCATATAACTGATGCTCCCTTAACCTCTATAATACCCTTTAAAGATGTTGCTCATGCTCTACCTCTGAACTAGACTAAACTAGAATGTTGTCGATGAAGACAATCACAAACTAATCCAAGAAATCCTTGAACACCCTATTAATCAGATCCATAAATGCTGGCGGGGCATTGGTCAAACCAAATGACATGACCAAGAACTCATAATGGACATACCTCATATGAAAGGTCATCTTTGGAATATTCTCATCATTGATCCTCAGGTGTTGATAACCAGATTGAAGTTCAATCTTTGAGAATACCGTCTTACCCTACTGCTGGTCGAATAGGTCATCTATCCTTGGCAGGGGTACTTGTTCTTGATGGTCAACTTGTTCACTCCTTGTAGTCTATATACATTCTCAGAGTCTTATCCTTCTTCTTCATAAATAAAACCGGAGAACCCCATGGCGAAAAGCTAGGCCTGATAAACCCCAAGTCTAGAAGCTCTTGGAATTGTATCTTCAACTTCTTTAGCTCTGCCGGAGCCATCCTATATGGTGTCCTCGATATTGACTCTGCTCCTAGCTCTAACTCAATGAAGAAATGAATCTCCCTGTGCGGTGGCAGTCTCGGCAAGTCCTCAAGAAACACGTCCAAGAACTCGCATACTAGTCTAGTCTCTCCCAGCCCCTCTAGCGTAACTCTAGTATTATCCACCACACTAGCTTATAAACCTACACAACCTCCTTGTAATAGGTCCCTAGCCCTCAACGCTGATATCATAGGAATGCGGGGTCCGTGCATAGTACCCACAAAAACAAAGGGGTCCTCACCCTCAGAATCAAAGGTCACCATCTTCTTCTTGCAATCTATAGTGGCCCCATATCTGACTAGCCAATCCATCCCCAAAATCATATCAAAATCATCCATACCAAACTCAATCAAATCTACTGTGAGTTCCCTACTATTCACCATCACTTCCAGTGCAATAATCCATCTCCTAGAAACTACCAGTTCCCCTGTAGGCAATATAGTCACAAATCCCTCAGTGTAATACTCACTAGGCCTATACAATCTATCAATCACTTTACTAGAAAAAAATGAATGTGTAGCACCAGAGTCAATCAATATAGTATAATAAGAGTCGGGGCTAGAAAGCTTACCTGCCACTACTGAGGGACTAGCCTCAGCCTCTGCCTGTGTCAAGGCGAACACTCAAGCTAGAGTCAAGCTGTCAACCTTCCCTGGTTCCTCCTTCTTCAATGTCGGGCAATCTTTCTTGAGGTGTCCAACCACCCCACACAAGTAACAAGCTCATAAGGTCATTTTTATATTAATATTTGATAAGTTTTTCCATGCATAGATGGTGTTATGATAGCATGTTTAGTAGTTTTAACTTAGTTTCGTGAATCTAAAACATATTTTCTACATTGCATTTTATGATGATAAATATGACATTTTGATGGAAAGTGTAGTTAAAATGAAGTTTAAGGAGTATTCCAGGCTTTCGGGATTGAAATGTTGAAGTGGCGGCAACGTACAAGCTATCTAAAGTCAAGAATTGAAGATAGGCCGCGACACTTCACTTGGAATTGACGTTTCAGATTTTTCTGTTCCAGACAGGCCGCTGCCTAGTGAGTCAGGCCACTGCCTAGTTTTTTCAGGCCGCTGCCTGCGTGACCAATTTCTGCACATATTTTGTTTTAGGCCGCAGCGCGGATTTTCCAAGACGCGGCCTGCGACGTCGTTTTCAGAATTTTAATTACTTTTTAATTAGAATTTAATTGAGACTATAAAATTTTATTAGGGTTAATTTTAGAGGAGGTTTTTTATTACGATTTAGGAGAAAAAAAGACTCAGAGAGGGCTGGAGAGAAGACTACAACACTATTGTTCATCAATCTAATTTCTTTTCTTCCCTTAATCTCTTTAATTTTAATTATAATAATGTTTGTGATTATGATTACTATTATGGAGTAGGTTCTTTTTAGGTTAAGGGTTAATTCAAAACCCAAGACATGAATTCTTGATTGTTGATAATGAATATTATTCTTTAATTTCTCTCAATATTAAATTGTTTATATTTTTCCAATTGAATGTTATGAATTTTTTTATTTCTTATTAGGTGGCCAACTAATTAAGGTTTTACATTATTAAATTGTCATCTTAGAATTACTACTCACCTAATAGTTTAGGATTCTAAGTGTATGTGATAAATTGCAATTGATAGTGATGTCAAAGAATTTTTGATTGTGATGAAAACTAGAACCTAGGTTAAATGAATTATATGCTTCATTAATTTATTGCCTAGATTAACTTGGTTCCATAAGACTTAATGCTTTATCTAAGTTAAATAGATTGTATGCTTCATAGATTTATTGCTTAGATAAAAGAGTTAATTATTGAGCGCTTCACCTTGATTACTTATAATAGGGAGACTGGGATAATTGCCTGCTTCAGCGTTATCTGCAGGGTTAATAGTTTAATTGAGATATTGGATTAATATTTATTATTAGTGATTAGGAATGATTGTTGAGGGTGGAGATTAACCTTTAACTATTTCTTAATATCGTAATATCAATCTTTATTTGCTTTCTAGTTTATGTTATTTAATTTTGAGTTAAAAATCAAAACCCCCCTTTTAAGTTTTAGTGTTAATTATTGAATAATAAAGTGAACGATAGTCCTCGTGGGTTCGACCTGTGCTTGCTATTATACTAAAATAATTGGAAGTATTGAAAGAAAAACCATTGTTAAATTTGTTATGGTATACAAGGTAAACATTCCATTACTTGTTGCAATTAAACAAGTGCCACGTTATGCTAAATTTTTGAAAGAGTTGTGCACTAATAAGTGTAAGTTGAGGGGTAATGAAAAAGTAAGTGTGGGGGAGAAAGTCTCTGCTGTTCTCCAAAAGAAGTTGCCACCAAAATGCAAGGATCCTGGAACCTTTACAATTCCTTGTATGATTGGGCATAAAAGCATTGAGCGATGTATGGTTGATTTAGGAGCATCGATTAATGTCATGTCATATTCATCATATGCTTCTTTAAATCTTGGGCCACTAAAGGAGACAGGAGTTATTGTTCAGCTGGCAGATCACACTAATGTTTATCCTTTAGGGGTAGTTGAAGATGTGTTGGTAAAGGTTGATGGACTTGTCTTTCCAGCAGATTTCTATAGACTTGAAATGGGGGATGCATCAATACCCAATCTGACACCAATTTTATTTGGGAGGCCATTCTTGATGACAACAAATACAACGCTGGATGTTAGAGCAGGAACACTAACAATGGAATTTTATGGTGAAGTTATCAAATTCAATGTATTTGATTCTCCTGGTAAGATCAAAGGGAAGGAGACTTCATTGAAATACCCAACATAAAGATCTTGAGAGCAGCATTCAGTCGAGTTAACGACGTTAAAAAAAGCGTACTTGAGGGAGTTTTCTTTTCCTTATCTTTCGTTTTATTTTCATTGAGGACAATGTATTGTTTAAGTGTGGGGGAAGGGAACAATTTCATTTCGTCTGCAGTTGGTTTTATTTTTTCTGTTTCGTATTTTTATTTAGTTATTTTTTTATTTTATTTTATTTTTGTATGTATTTTCTTGTGTTGGTCGTGTTGAAAGCATTGGTTGATGATGAAACTTTGAATTGTGCTTAAAGTGATGTTAGACAATGAGGAATTTTGTATGATTTGTGTGCTTGACTCCTATATGAATTGCTATTTTGATTTATGTTGTTTTTCACTCTATGCACGATTGAATGCACCACTTAAATGTATTGGAAAAGATTTATGCTTGTTTGAAAAAAAAAATTTGAAGTCCCAACCACTCTAGAAATTATTGATCAATTGTTTTAGGCGAAATCATAAGTACACATGATTAGGAAGATGATTAAGGCAGTTCTTTGGATCGTTTGAGCTGTTCAAGGCAACCTATTATATGATATTCCCTAGTTTCCAAAGTTTGAGCCATGATGACTGTTACTTTTCTTTTATGAACCAAATTTTTTGACCCTATACCTCATTAAAAAAATATTTCTTTTTTGTAACCCATTGCACCATGGTTATATATATGATTTTTTATTTTGTGGGATGATTTGAAAGAAAAAATAAATAAATACTTATGGATTATTTGTTTGGTTGTAATTTGTGTATGATCTCTATTTCTCTCCTTGGAATATTAAAAAAATGAAAAAAAAATTATTTGCAATGAAAAAAAATTCTTATATGCAAATTTCGCAAAAGTAAAAGTGTGGGGGAAATAGTGAGATCATTATGGAAAGAAGAGTAAGAAAAAAATAGGTATTTCTTGAATTGTATGGGAAATTTGGGGCAAGTTCAAAGAATGGAATTGATGTATGCTATGGTGTGATTTAAGATTAAATGTATCTTTCTCAACTACCCTTAACCTTAGCCTTACATTACAGGCCTATAAAGACCTTCTGACTTTTTATCATTGTGTGTTTATATTAGTGGAATATGATTGGTTAATGTCTATGCAGTGGATGCTTTTCATTGAAAAACATTTTGGTATATAGGGACTGATTTAAAAGAAAATGATTTGGAAAGTATGGATTAAATTGATGCATTTGAGTTGGTGTTGTGATTAAGTGCTTAGTAAATTATTTTTGAAAATCAAATGGTGAATTAAATATGGAGTTGAAATTCTAAAGAGTATGAAAATCTGATTTGTTTTGGCATTACTTATTTGTGTGATTCTCAGAGACATTCAAGCTTTTGATAAGACCTTTGTTTAGTGAGTCTAGATTAGTTTTTATTATTTTCATTTTTGGTTTTGTTATTTTAGTGTTTTGCTAAGGGACTAGCAATATTCAAGTGTGGGGGAATTTGATAAGGTCATTTTTATATTAATATTTGATAAGTTTTTCCATGCTTAGATGGTGTTATGATAGCAGTTTTAGTAGTTTTAACTTAGTTTCGTGAATCTACAACATATTTTCTACATTGCATTTTATGATAATAAATCTGACATTTTGATGGCAAGTGTAGTTAAAATGAAGTTTTAGGAGTATTCCAGGCTTTCGAGATTGAAATGTTGAAGTGGCAGCAACGTACAAGCTATCTAAGGTCAATAATTGAAGAAATTGAAGATAGGTCGCGGCTCATAAAATTCAGGCCGCGACACTTTAATTGGAATTGACGTTTCAGATTTTTTTGTTCCAGATAGACCGTTGCTTAGTTTTTTCAGGCCGCTGCCTAGTGAGTCAGGCTGCTTCCTAGTTTTTTCAAGCGGCTGCCTGCGTGATCAATTTCTTCACATATTTTGTTTTAGGCTGCGGCGCGAATTTTCTAGGCCACGGCCTGCGACGTCATTTTCAGATTTTTAATTACTTTTTAATTAGAATTTAATTGAGACTGCAAAAGATTATTAGGGTTAATTTTAGAGGAGGTATTTTATTACAGTTTAAGAGAGAAAAAGACTCAGAGAGGTCTGGAGAGAAGACTACAACACTATTGTTCATCAATCTAATTTCTTTTCTTCCCTTAATCTCTTTCATTTTAATTATAATTATGTTTGTGATTATGATTACTATTATGGAGTAGGTTCTTTTTAGGTTAAGGGTTAATTCAAAACCCAAGACATGAATTCTTGATTGTTGATAATGAATATTATTCTTTAATTTCTCTCAATATTAAATTGTTTCTATTTTTCCAATTGAATGTTATGAATTTTGTGATTTCTTGTTAGGTGGCCAACTAATTAAGATTTTACATTATTCAATTGTCATCTTAGAATTACTACTCACCTAATAGTCTAGGATTCTAAGTGTATGTGATAAATTGCAATTGATAGTGATGTCAAAGAATTGTTGATTGTGATGAAAACTAGAACCTAGGTTAAATGAATTATATGCTTCATTAATTTATTGCCTAGATTAACTTGTTTCCATAGAACTTAATGCTTTATCTAAGTTAAATAGATTGTATGCTTCATAGATTTATTGCTTAGTTTAAAGAGTTAATTATTAAGCGCTTCGCCTTGATTACTTATAATAGGAAGATTGAGATAATTGTCTGCTTCAGCGTTATCTGCGGGGTTAATAGTTTAAGTGAGAAATTAGAATAATATTTATTATTAGTGATTAGGAATGATTGTTGAGGGTGGAGATTAACCTTTAACTATTTCTTAATAACGTTATATCAATCTTTATTTGCTTTCTAGTGTATGTTATTAATTTTGAGTTAAAAATCAAAATCCCCCTTTTAAGTTTTAGTGTTAATTATTGAATAATAAAGTGAACGATAGTCGTCGTGGGTTCGACCTGTGCTTGCTATTATACTAAAATAATTGCAAGTATTGAAAGAAAATTATTATTAAATATGTTGTGGTATACGACACACATCACAAGCCTTGGCTCGACATTCGCCCAGATGGTGCATCCTGCATCTAGTGCATTTTTGATAACTCCTCAATGTCTCACCGCCTCCCAGCGGCGACCCTTAGCACCTCGACCCCTCCTATCAAGACCAACAGTGGTCGAGGTGTCAGGGGTGTTCCTCTTCTGATCACTAGGTCCTCTACCTCTATCTAACCATGTAAATGGAGGTAACAACCTGTCTCCTAGGATTTTCCCCCAGATCTTGTCTTTTGCCTCCTCAGCAGTGAGGGCCTTCTCGCAGCAAGTTGGCTGACTTGGTGTATCTGTCTTCTATCACACACACTAAGTCATGTTGCCCTATCGTCCTGGGTAAACCTCCCACGAAATCCATAGTAATATCATCCCACATCCACTCGGGAATACCCAAAGGCTGTAACAACCCCGCTGGTCGCTGATGTTTAGCCTTTACTCGCTGATAGGTTAAACACTTGGACACGTATTCAACTACGTCCTTCTTCATCCCAGACCCCCAATATAAAGTACGTAGATCCTGGTACATCTTCGTGCTGCCTGGATGGAGTGCGTATGGTGTAGTATGGGTTTCATCAAGTATCTCTTGTCTAATACCCATATTCATCAGAACACAAATCTGATCCATATACCGTAGTAAACCCATATGTGAAATAGAATAATGTTTGGTCTACCTGGTGCCACGGTTGGGGTAGTTTCAAGGAACACTATGCAAGCGTTTGATTTTGTCTCTTAGGTCGATTGTACCCTAACTTTTGGGGTGCAAATATATTTTAAAACAATATTTGGGGTTCCCAATGTTACACTTTTATAATTTAAATTAATGCCCAAATTTTTATATTGAAATCTTATTTAAATGAGTCTTTACTTACACTAACCACACATTTTGATCTAAAACCTCAATTAGTGAGCTAATGACACATTTTAAAAAATATGGTAATGACTCTAGGGTAGTAGGGCGTTACACAACTCCCCCCACAGAAGTTCTTGCGGCAGATCCACCCCTGGTCTTGGAGGTTCATTCCTCCCCCACAGCTGGCGAAGTGGTACAAAGCACAGACAAATAGGGCTGGCACCACAAGCCTAGCTCTTGGTATACCCTGAAAAGTATGAGGGGGTCCTGCTGGAGCAATATCAGAGGATGCTTCTATTGGGGTTTTATGCCCTAATTAATACCCAATTTCATTATAATCTCATTTTATCATCAATAAAAGAATAGAAATCATTTTTTGACTTGGTCAATCACTTTGCTCACATGCTTTATTTTCAAGATTATTTTATTATTAGAAACTTCCATTAAATACCAAACATGTAGCTAATCATATTTATAGTGACGTAATCACAGTGGAATATAAATATGATTATAAGTTCAAACATAAGCTAGTCCTACGATTAGTTAGTCAACAGGATTTACACTGACTTCCCAATCTACAATATGATCTATGAATTCAAGAGTGCAATTCTGAGTCTTTAGTGGAGTCACGAGGAATTAATAAGTTAGTAAATTTATTTGTTAAATTTATGATAACATATTGAAGCTTGATTTCATAGGCCCGTGGTCCCCATTGTACTTTGGATAAAATCATCTAGATAGTCTAAATTAATTGATTTAATTATCAAAGTTGACTAGGTCAATTTTGGATAGTTTCACAGAGTTATACAATTTAGAGAAGAAAATAGATTTTATGGAAGATTTATTAATTAAGACAAATTGGTGTATAAATTAATAGATAAGTTATAATCAAGGTTCAAATTATAAATAATTAATTTGATAAATGATTTAATTAATTAGTCAATAGAAAATACTACGAGCCTTGATTTTAAGTCCAACGGGCTTATAATTAAATGAGAAATTTCATGGGCCTAAAGCCCATGATAATTTCGACCTAATGGCCGATATTATCTATAATTTTATTGATTTTTTAATTAAATAAATGATCTAATTGAGGCTATAAAAGAAAAGCTAAATGTGAGTTGAAATCAGACAATATGATAGGTGAAAAGATGATCAAAAGATCTATTTTTTATGCTCTAGTTTTTTAGATTCTCTCTACAACAAAAAGTCCTTTTCTAAGCCTGTAAATTCTCTTATCTTTTTCTCTTCCTATCTATCTCATGTGTAGAGAATTGCCCACTCTAGTCTTGGTGATTCTGAGGATATTTTGGAAGGTTGTGAAGAAATTTGAAGATCGGTTAAGTTTCTTGGTGATACCCTGTGACAGAAAGGATTCAAGGGTTAGAGAAACTAAAGGAATGACTAATACATTCCGCTGCGTATGATGTAAGTGTTCTTATTATTATCTCTGTATTAAATTTAATTATAAAAACATGTTCTAGGTTGTCTTATATTAATTTGTTTAATATAAGATTTACATGAAAATAAACATGATCCTATATAAGTTTTCCCAATAACTGGCCTGAGAGACTTTGGTAATCTTTATTTTTATGCATGAACATATTAAAGGATTGAATTATTTTGATATGTTAAGTAATTGGATGAATTTCATGCTTTTATGAAGCATATTGATTCTTATGTGATTATTAACAAATTTTGGTTATTTTGTTGTGTAATCTATGCAATTAATTTCTATAAATGTTTTATTTGATATAAAACATGGTAAAAATTATTTAGAAAACATTTTTGGATTGAAAAATTACACAAAATTTTATTGAATATTTTTTTCTGGCTATGGTCGCGGCCACCCGTTTTCACTGACTGCGACATGGGTATCTGACGCTAGTGGTTGCGACCACCATAAATACCTAACCGCGACCAACAAACGTTTTTTGCCCAAAATTTGAAGCTTTCACTGGCTGCGGCTTGCGATAAACTTTTTCTTAAAATTTGAATTTTGAATGTATTTTTTAATGATTTGAAACAAAATATATTAGATGTTTTCTATTATTTTAAAATATATTTTTTGAAATACGATATTTTTGTTGTTTGAAATTTAAAAAAAAAAAGATAATTTCTACAAAGATTCATATTCAAATTTAAAAATAGGTTAACCAATTAATTTTAAATATTTTAATATATTAAAATATTAGAATTAAGTTATTAGATATTAACGATATTTTTTAATATTTGATATATATTTTTTAAATCTTTTATTTAAAAATAATAATATTTGATTATTTTATGGATTTTAATGTTTAAATAATTTCAAATTTGAAAATTTGTTGACAATATATTTTTATAGATACTTGAATTTGTTTAACTATTTAAGGTATTTTTTCAAAAATAGCTAGTGATATTTGTTTAAAATTTATAACTAGTTAATTTTTTTTTAAAAAAAATATCACGTTTTGCAGACTAATTAATGAAATGTTTTATTAATAAATGAGATTTAAATTAACTTTGGTTAATTTTTGATAAATCCTATTTAAATTAAATTAATATTTTTAAAAATGACATAAACTAAGTTGATTGTTGATAAATGAAAGTTAAATTAACTTTTGTTAATTGTTGATAAATTTCATTTAAATTAACTTATTTATTTTGCAAAAGTTTAATTAATTCGAATTTTGAATAAATTCTAGAAAATTAATTGTGGTATTTTTGCATAAATTCATAGACTTGCACATATAGTAACATGATTAGGTCCATCCAATTATAACATGTCTGTTTGCACTATACGTGGTATTTTTGCAATTGGGCTTTGATGCATATAGTGGCCCATATGTTTTCTTTATATATGGATTTTGCTAAATAAAACATTCATAAAATGATAGGTTTTATTTGGGCCTATTAGAAAATGTAAAGTTTAAATTCCTCTCTTGTGGGTGGTTCCACTTGTGAAGGCCCATTTGCTTTGCATGTCTATAATGGGCCTAATCAATTAATAATAATTAATAAAACGAAGGTTTAAATTCCTGTCTTTTCGACCTTGTATGGAAGTATAGGGGCCTTAGTCGTGGGAACGACATACTAGACCCAGTCCTCCTCCATACAAGTGCAATTGTTAAGGCCCATTTGCTTGAGTTCAACTTAATTCTATAGGTTGATTATAATAGTTAAACCTAAATATTGATTAGAAACAAATTAATTTTAATTTGATTGAATTTGTTTCAATGTGACACTTTAGAATTAATAGAAGATTATATGACTTTGGTTTTAAAAATTTAATTTTACAATTTTTGGTGAACCATAGTCATTAATTTTTGAATGATAATAATACAATTTTAATAATGAGCTTATTCTAAAAATTATATTCGATCTCCACCGTTAGTTTAACAAGGCCAATAACTTAATGGAGCCTCGAGACGCTTTAATTCGTTCACCTATGGAAGGTGTTCATTAGTGATTTTTACAAGGTTAGATTTCGAAAGATAGATAATTCTAGGTCGAATTCTACTAGACTCACCCCTACGGTGACTACTAGGACTAAATCTATGATTATCAAAACGGTGGGTCTAGCACATAAAATAAGAGATTTTGTTTTCTTATTTTGATCGAATAGTAGGTTGTTAATAATGGTGTCCATTATTAAATGAGTTTACTACTCTATTTAACTAATGATATTTTTTTACTCTTGCCAACTGGGACAACGATATCATAGAATAGTTAAAAACCTAAAGAAATAGAGATATGATTATTTTGATATTTTTTCCATATCTTACATATTTATGGTATATTGTGCTATTTCTTGAAATTAGAGTGAATATAAGTTTTATTAAGAAAATGTGATTGATTTCTATTTTATTGATAATATGTAGTATTATTATGGCTGTGTCTACTCCCATCCTTTCTCAACTTTCTTTGGAGACACTCACTAGAGAAAACTTCCTTTAGTGGAAGCAGAATATCAACATAGTGTTGATTGGTGAAAAGGCTAAGTTGAGGAATCCATGGAAGTTCCAGCTGGACGAGCTACCAAGATAGTTAGAGACAAATATGAGCGTTGGCATGCGACTAGTAACAAGGCACGACACTACAAGTTGACTAGAATGATCGACACTCTCCAGGGAAAGATTGAGAATGTCGAGATGACCTACGAAATCATGGATCAGATCCAAGACATGTTCGGTGCAAAGTCTGTGCAGACTTGTTTTGAGGCCACCATGAAATATGCCAATGCTCGAATGGCACCGTCTCAACACGTCCATGTCACCTTATCAAAATGACCAACTACTTTTAGGAAGCTGAACTGCACGAAACAATAATAGATGAGGAGACTCAAGTCGGCTTAATCATTAGCAGTCTCTCTCCAGCTTTCCTGCCATTCACCACCAACTATGTGTGGAATAAACTCAACTATGGTCTGACGCAGCTCATGAACGAGTTTTAGAATTATGAGTCAATCATGGGTAGACCAAGTAAGGGAGGGGAAAAGAAGAAGACTGTTGTTGCTGCTATTGATCTAGCTAAGGCTAAAGTTATCCTAGCTTCATCTTTGAAAGCTAGAAACAAAAGGAAAGGTGGAAAAAACAACAACCTAAGGCCTGCAAAGGCTGCAAAGAGGAGGGCACAACCAAGTGCATAGATGCCTAAGGGGAAGAAACAAAAAAACAAGAAAGGTAAAGGTAAATGTTTTCATTGCAAAGAGAAAGAGCATTGGAAACAGGATTGCCCCAAGTTTCTAGTAGCGAAAAACAAAGGTAATGATTATAGTTCATTTATCTTTGAAACATGTGTTTTAGAGAATGATAAATCTATTTGGATTATTGATTCTGGATCTACTAACAATGTTTGTAACTCTTTGCAACTTCTTGAATCGTGGGAGGAAGTGGATGAAGGAAGCTTAAAGCTTAAAGTTGGGAATAGAGCGTTCGTTACGGTCCAAGCTAAAGGAAGAACTCGCCTAAAGTTTGGAAATAAATATTTAATTTTGAAAGATGTATTTTTTAATCCAGATTTGGGTAGAAATTTAATTTCATTTTCCATGTTGCAATTAGAATAATTTTCTATGACTTTCACAGGTTCTAATATATCTATTTCTTTCAATGGATCATTATTAAGTATTGCATTTTTGGAAAATGGGCTTTATATTCTGCGACCTAACGAACCCCTCGCTCTTAATAATGATTTATTCAAAGTAGCTAAACCTAGTACCAATAAACGTCAAAAGACCGATAACGATAACATGACATATTTATGGCATTTGAGACTAGGTCACATTGGCTATGATAGAATTCGAAGACTTACAAAGGACGTGCCTTTGAGGGAATTCACCTTAGGTGAATTACTTGTCTATGAATCTTGTCTAGAAGGAAAACTGACCAAGCGTCCATTCTTTGCAAAGGGTGATAGGGCCAAAGAACCACTTGGACTTGTTCATTAAGTTGTTTGTGGATCTTTGAATGTACAAGCCAGGGGTAGTTTTGAGTATTTCCTCACTTTCATTGACGATTACTCTAGATACTCACGTCTTTACCTAATGCATAGGTAATCAGAAACATTTTCAAAGTTTTAGAAATTCCTAGCAATCGTTCACAACCAATTTGCTAAAATGTTAATGATCTTGTGATCTGAGAGAAGTGGTGAATATTTGAATATGTAGTTCCAAGATCATTTAATTGAACTAAGGATTTTATCACAACTTACTGCCCCAGGTACTCCGCAACAAAATGGTGTATTGCGCCAGAATGGAACTTTATTGGAAATGGTTAGAAGTATGCTTATTTACTCAAATCTGCCAACTTCATTATGGAAATATGCAATTGAAACTACGAACAACATTCTAAATTTCGTACCGTCCAAATCAAACCCCCAAAACACCTTTAGAACACTAGAATGATAGTGAACCTAGCTTACGTCATTTTATTATCTAGGGTGTCCCGCCCATGTCCTAAGGAAGAAAAAAGGAAAACTAGAACCGCAAATCGAATTTTGCATTTTTGCTTGCTATCCTAATCATTCAGAATAGAAAGTATTTACTTCTACGAATGCTACTTTTATGGAAAACGACTATGTCCAAAACTTCAAACTGCCCAACAAAGTAGTTTTAGAGGAGATGGTTGAATACCTGACTCTAACCAATGTTCCATCATCATCAACACATGTGGATGGTAAAATTCCCACTCTTCATGTTAAATCGACACAAGTCGCTTTTAATGAAGAAAGTACCTTTGTTCCTAAGCAAACAGTCATAGAGCCTCGTCGTAGTGGGACGGTTTCTAGGAACCCAGTTTGCTATGGTTTGGATGGTGAAACCAATATTGTTGTTGGTTACTGAAATGAAACTCTAACTCGAAGCCATGAAATAGGAAATGGAGTCCATGTACTCAAACTTCGTCTGGGATCTTGTCGAAGTACCTAGTGAATTTAGAGTCATTGAAAGCAAGTGGATCTAGAAGAAGATTCGAGTTTTTGATGGAAATATCGAAACTTTTAAAGGTCGATTAGTGGCAAAGGGTTATACCCAAAAGAGAAGATGTAGAGTATGATAAAACTTTTCGTCCGGTTGCCATGCTCAAGTCCATTCGCATCCTCCTATCCATAGCAGTCGCTCTTGACTATGAGATATGAAAAATGGATGTCAAGACAACTTTTCTTAACAGGAAGCATGACAAAGTCATTTATATAGATCAACCAGAAGGATTAAAAGTAATTGGACAAGAAGGAAAAGTTTGCAAGTTGAATAGGTCCATTTATGCCATAATTAATACTCAATTTCTTTGTAATCTCAATTTATTATCTATAAAATATAAAAAATTATTTTTTGACTTGATCAATCACTTTGCTCACATGTTTTATTTTCATGATTATTTGTTTAATATAAACTTCTATTAAAGCTTGAGCATGTAGCTAATCATATTTATAGTGACATAATCACAGTGGAATATAAATATGATTATATGAACAAACGTAAGTTAGTCCTAAGATTAGTCAGTGCACAGTATTTACACTGACTTGCCAATCTACGATATGATCTACTAACACACTGCAGTGCTATATTCTTTACAGAACATTAGCAAAGTATAAAAGATCGGATGTATTTGTTACATTGGACTGGACCGATATTGACAGTAGAAAGGAAAAGTAAACATACCGTTATAATATATTCGAGTCATATCATATAGTTGACCATAGGTCAATTCATTCTCAATTATGAGTGGTTAGTATTTTAACTTATTGTATTATTTGAGTTCTTTGACTTGTTCGTTACTAGCTTACCTTATGGACTAGCCCATACTTACTTCTTGGGAACTCAGTAGTATAATTGAGTGGGAGTGTTAATCATAGATATGGACATCTATAGCTTCTGATGAAGAAGTAAAATGATGGTTTCCACTACTACAAAAACACCTTTTTAGGACACTCACATAAATGTGAGTCCTAAAAAAGTCTCCTAGATCATTTTAGGACTCGCGTTGCGCGTCCTTAAAGAATTTGTTCCGCGAGTCCTAAAAACTATGTGTGTCCTAAAAGTTTGAGTTTTTTTTTTTTAAACAAACACCTCCTGGACTTTTTAGGACTCGCAACGCAAGTCCTAAAAACTTATGTGTATCATAAAATTTTGAATTTTAAAAAGTTGGGGTGTTTTAGGACCCGCAATGTTTTTAGGACTCGCATTGCGAGTCCTAAAAACTATGCATGTCTTAAAAGTTTGAGTTTTTTTTAAACAAAACACCTCCTGGACTTTTTAGGACTCGCGAAGAATGTTTTTAGGACTCGCATTGCGAGTCCAAAAAACTTATGTGTATCATAAAATTTTGAATTTTAAAAAATTTCGAATTCCCTCCAATTTTTTTAACAAAAGTTTTATTATTATATATTAAAAAAAAGCAAAAAAATCACACAGCCCATTTTCACTCTCTCTCCTCGGTTCCCTCTCTCTCTCTCTCCCCAAAGTTCCTTCTCTCTCTCCCTCTCTCCCGAACTTCCAACGCCGAATGCTGCCCTCCCCTCTCCGGCCACCGCCACACGCCGGACCAGTGGAAGCGCCGCCCCCCGAAACCCCCGACCCCCGGAGATGACGACCTCACGCGCGGCCTAAGGCCCTCAACGGAGCACTTGAAGTTCGGTCGTTCATGGGTTTCTCCCAAACTTTTCGAGCATATTCCGGCCATCTCGAGCCACCACGAGCTTAACCACCACCACCACAATACTCCTTGCTTCTTGGGATTTAAAACCCAATAGTTTGTTTTCCGAACCACCATCTTTTAATGGTGGCGCCGCCACCGTCACCGGAGCCCCGCCGCTAGATTCAAAACCCACCAATCAATTTTTTAAAAATAAAAAATAAAAATTTTCAGGACTCGCAATGCGAGTCCTAGAAAAACATTCTTTTAGGACTCGCAACGCGAGTCCTAAAAAACCCCAGTTTTTTAAGGCTCTCAAATAGAGGACTCGCGCCCCGCGAGTCCTAAAAAGCCTTTTTTGTAGTAGTGTTCCTATTAGTTTTGTTCAAGGTGCTAAATGATAGAGGTCTCATATCAGTAATTAATATTAGTTTAGTGAAATATCATTTACAACGAAGTAAGTGTTTTAAGGATAAACTAGAATGAGGGGTAAAACTGTATTTTTAGTCCCATCTCATTGTAGACCGTCTATAGAGGATTGAGTGACAATTATGATTGTAGAAATAGATAATTAATAACGTATCTATATTTAATAGAGTGTTCTATGAATTCAAGAGTGCAATTTTGAGTGTTTAGTGGAGTCACTAGGAATTAATAAGTTAGTAAATTTATTTGTTAAATTTATGATAACTTATTGGAGCTTTATTTCATAGGCCCATGGTCCCCACTGTACCTTGGATAAAATTATCTAGATAGTCTCAATTAACTAATTTAATTATCAATTAGAATTTTCAATGTTGACCAGGTCCATTTTGGATAGTTTCATAGAGTTATACAATTTAGAGAGGAAAAAAGATTTTAGGGAAGGTTTATTAATTAAGATAAATTGGTGACTAAATTAATAAATAAGTTTAAATCAAGGTTCAAATTATAAATAATTAATATGATAAATGATTTGAATAATTATTTAATTAATTAATCAATAAAAAATACTGCGGGCCTTGATTTTAAGTCCAACGGGCTTATAATTAAATGAGAAATTTTACAGGCCTAAACTCCATAATAATTTTGACCTAATGGCTGATACTACCTATTATTTTATTGATTTTTTAATTAAATAAATTATCTAATTGAGCCTATAAAAAGAATGCTAAGTGAGAGTTGAAATGAGATGATCTGACAGATAAATAGATGATCAGAAGATCTATTTTTGATGCTCTAATCTTTTAGAATCTCTCTATAGGAAACAGTCCTTTTCTTAGCCTCTAAATTCTCTTCTCTTCTTCTCTTTGTATCTATCTCATGTGTTGAGAATTGCCCACTTTAGTTTAGGTTATTCTGAGGATATTTTGGAAGGTTGTGAAGAAATTTGAAGATTAGTTCAGTTTCTTGGTGATACCCTACGACAGAAAGGATTCAAGGGTTGGAGAAACCTATGAAGGACTAATACATTGCATTGCATGCAATGTAAGTGTTATAATTATTATTTATGTATTAAATTGAATTTTAGAAACATGTTCTAGGTTGTCTTATATTAATTTATCTAATATAAGATTTACATGAAAATAAAAAAGATCCTGTATAATTTTTCCCAACAGCTTCGACATTTCGAGGCAAGGATGGAGGAAGGCAATAAGCTCATCCACGAAACAACAGAGGCCCTACGTCAACTGAAGATGACATAAGAAATATCCATCGTACCTCCGATAAGTCAGGCCGAGTTGGAGACTTTGTTCTCCACCAAATTAGGAAAAGTCATCGCCCATCTCGCTGCTGAGCTCCTCGAGTGGGTAAGCTCCACCATGTGTGAGCTTATTGCCCCTAGCTTTGCCCAACTGGGCTACAGCAACGAGGCTTCCCTTGTGGCTTCATGCCGGTATGCTATTTTCTGGGCAAGTCATCAATTCTCAGGGTCTTATTTTACTTCCACAATGCTTCAGCTAATTTTCTCTTTCACGCCAGTATGTAACGTCCCGAATCTGCTAATAAGGCTTCGTGCCTCAATTATTGTGTCGGGATGGCATAAATGGATTATTACATGAACTTAATTGAATATATGTTTGATTATGTGAAATATATGAGTTATATTAAGATATAACTATTTATGCATGCTTATGTGTATTAAATGTGATTGTGGGCCCGTTTTTGTGAAAAAGGGCATTTTCGTAATTTTGACCCATTAAGGGTATAATTGTAATTATATGTGTTATATGAATGGAACCACATTATTTTGTGAATGTATTTGTGATAAATGGCTTAATTCAATCCTTTAGAGCGATTTGGCGAAAAAGTCACAACGGGAATTTATACATGGCTCGAGGTGGGCCAAGGGGTATTTTGGTAATTTTACGTAGGTCGGGAATTAGTGGAACATTATTGGAGGAAATAATTGTAGTTGGAGGGTTATTAATTTAGTTGGGAAATTTAGGGTGTTAATTTGAGGTTTAGTGGGGTTGGTGGCAAATGACCTTGGTACCCGTGAGGTTTGCCTTGGGGATTAATTATTCGTATGGGTAATATGTTCATTTGACCTATGCATTAGAGTAATGGGTAGCAGCCTTAGGGGAAAACACTTGCACGTTTTTCCCCTTTCTCTTGGTCCTCTCTTGAGGTGCTTTTAATGCTAAGGAAAGGTCTTGAGCTAGAAGGGAATTTTTGGTGATTTAAGGAAGCTTGGTGTATTGAGTTTTGAAGTAAGTTTCTTGTTGCTCTAAACTTTGGTATGCTGCTAGAATCTATGAGTCAGGTTTAAGATTTTTGGATTTGGTTGATGGATGCTTGAGTTTTAAGCTCAAACACGTCAATTGTTGGTATGTTGTAGTTTTAAGAGTTTTGGTGCATTATTGAAGTTGGTTAATGTTGGTAATAGGTTGTTTGGGATGTATAAGCTATTTTATGGTCGTAAATCTTGTGAAATACTGAATTGGGGTCAAGTTTTGGGTTTGAGATTCAGGGAGAAGTTGTAAGTTTGAAATTGGGGAAGAACACTAAGCTTATGGGTAATTTTTTGGTTTTTGTGACCTAGCGCAATCGCGCTAGGTTGTGGCGCGACTGTGCTAGTGTCCCAGAAACTGAGGAATTTTTGTTGGGATTGAAGTACAGAGTTTATGGCCATGACCACATTGGGCTAGGGCGCAACTGCGTCAGTACCGCAAGAAGCCCAAACTTTCTACAAGCGCAACCGCACCAGGTGTCCCGAAGTGTGGTTTTGCTGATTTTAGGATTAGGGCTTGGGGAGTTCAGGAATCCATTTGGTGGCCCACTTGGGGCTTTGAGGGAAGTTTTTAAGGATAGAGTTTAGAATGAGGCTCGAGGCTTGACGTCAATACCTAATAAGAGTACATTTATGCTATGACTAGATTATCGCAAGACTCGGGATCAGGATCATACTTGAAGCCGTATCATCTATCGCAAAATACTCAAGGTAAGAAAACTACACCCTGGTTGTGATCGAGGCTTGGACCTTGTAAATGGATTTGCCTGTGATTATAATTGTAATTACAAGATTAGGAATGCTTGCATATGTTTTATCTGGTTGTGTGGTTATGCAATATATATATATGTGGTTATATCTATGCTGAAAGTTCGACCTAAGGGAGCTAGGGCCGACAGTAAGCGAGCAGAACGCAGCCAGGCCTAAGTGAGCCGGGGTCGGCCATGAGACCAAGAGACCCAATGTAACGCCCTCCTAATCAAGGTCTGTTACACTGTGTACTTAAAATTGTGTCAGATCTGCTAATCAGGTCATTTGGCTTAAATCGTGTAACTAAGGTTAGTGACAAGGGTTAGGGTTAAAAAATTTGGTCAAAGAACCATTGACTTTTGTTTCAAAAGTGTTATACAATATGGGATCCCAAAATAATACAACACAACTATTTAAAAGGGTTAATACATAACACAAAGTTACATCAGCTGGCCTAAGCGGCAAAATAGGGCTATAACCTTAGTTCCTCTAAGATACCCCAGTCGTGATGGTCGAGCAGCCGCATATGTACACGTCGACACCGAGGCTCTCCAACTGATGGCTACTCATGCTTTCCCTTTCCCTTACTTGCACCACAAAGCACCTGTGAGCCGAGGCTCAACAAGAAAATAAAACGTGCGACAATAGAGAATATAACTTTAAGATAACCATTCAATAAAATCAGTAATATCCACCCATAAAAAATATTATAAATTCAATCGCATGATCATTGGATCAACCTGGTGACGTTGCCCTATTCAGTTGGATTTTAAGCCAACTCTTGGGCCTATGCCCTAGCTACGTGACCATAGAGTCACCTGATGCCTCGCCCTTAGCTCTGTTCCACTAGCCATAGAGCTAGCCAAACCCTTGTGGTTCACCTTTGACCTTAGAGTCAATCAACGTAATAGTACGTTGCAGGTTTAGGCCAATGCCTCTCGGCTAGCGCACAGCGTGCTATTATCGTCCTTGGCTTATAAGTCAAGCCCTGATCTAGGATTACATACTTTACTTATAAGAAACAGATGTGGATAGGAACATCCCAACAATTAACCACATATTCATGCTAATACAATTCCATTGAATAACCATATCCATGATACCAAACATAATCACATAAAGGGCCACATGCCCTAATCATAGAATTCATGTAACGAATATAAGCACTTAACCATTATCAACAAGCCTTTAGAACAATACCCTAACATAATCAATTCAGGGGCCCAAGCCCTAACCATATTCAAATATGATAGACGGGCCAAGCCCTGATCACACACAACACATTCTGGGTGCAGCTTCTGGACCAAGTCCTAGCCTCCGGGGCCTCGGGTTCCATCAAACCGGGTAGTGGAAACAATCTCGAGGCCTAAGGAAAGGTTTTATTTTGAAAAGAACCTCCCAAGGCAAAACTGCCCAGGCGGGCCGCGACTTGCCCCCCCCCAAGGCAGAGGCCTCCCATGGTGCATGGCTCTGACTGAGTCGCGACTTACCAAGAACAAAGTCGCGACTTGGCCCCACGAACCCAGAAAATCCTCCATTTCCAGTAGCCAAAAACCATCCAATCTAACCCAAAATCATTTCAATAACATAGTTTAACCATCACAACAGTACTAATATGTTCTCAGCTACAAAACCCACCAAAAATTTAGCTTAAAACTTGTAACAACCCAAATTGACTAATAAGGCTTAAGGGCCTTGATTAGTGTGCCGAGAGGGCATAAATGGATTATATGTGATTTAAATGATTAAAAGCGTGTTTATATGATTATTTGGATATCTATGATGCATGACTACGTGTACTAGTATGCATGTAGGCCATGATTAGGTTAGAAGGGCATATTCGTAATTTTGGTCGTTGAGGGCATAAATATAAATATTTGTGTTAATTTTTGAGACCACATTATTATGTGGATATATTTGTAACCTGTGACTCGAGGCGATCCTAATGAGTGGTTTAGCAGAAAAGTCATGGCGAGGATTATACCTGGCTTAGGAAATGTATTGGAGTCTATTTTATATTGAAGAATATAATTGGTGATTAGTTAGGTGTCGGGAAGCAAGCAGTAAATATTAAAGACATTCGAGGAATTAGCGGGAATTGGGAGCAAATGACCAAAATGCCCCTAGGTTGATTTAAAGGCTTAGGAATTTTGGGAGGGCAAATGGGTCATTTTGTTTAAAAATCAGGGATAAGCATTACTCTGCCTTTATACACTTAGTGGAAAGTTTAGAAACCAAGGGAAGCTAAAAAGAAAAAAGGGAAAAGACAAAAGGGAAAGAAGGAAAAACAGAACACTTGGGGCTTAACCTTTTCTCTCTATCGGTTCATCATCTTCTTGCACCATTTCTTGTGAATTCTTGGAGCTGTGGTTCAGAGGAGGATTAGGTCAAGTTTAGCACTTGAGGTTCTTGGTGGAACTAGGAGTTCTATTGAAATTCAGTCCAATTAAGGTATGTTTTCTTCAGTTTTCTTCAGTTTCTGATTTTGATGTTGAAATGGTTTCCTAAGCTGAGTTTTGATGGGAATTCTAGGGAGTTAAGCCTGAGGATTTGAGAAGTTGAAAGCTAAGGAGGTGTGGAAGATAACCTAGGTCAAAATCCTCCATCAAAGGTGAGAATTTCTAGCTTCAAAGTCCTAAATTTATGTTTTTCTGCTAAGTTCTGAGCTTAAAGCTCAATCATGATGAATTCTTTATCTTGGGGTGCATGTGGTTGATTTTCATATGGTTGAGGTTTGGATGAGTTTTGGAGAGGTTTGGCTCGGGGAAAATTGAAGGAAGACAGTCTGAAGATTGGTTGTGCTGTGACTAGCGCTGTAGTGCTAGTCATTGGGCCCTACAACACTAGGCCTTGATGTTTCAGAGCTTTTTGGCTCTACTTGTAGTGCTATAGCGCCCTCTTTATGGCATTGTAGTGCTACCCTATTTCCAGAAGGAGGTTTTTGGGTTATTTCTTAGGGTTTTCGCCCGGGGGCTAGGGGTTTGATTCCACCACCCCGTTTGGTGGAATTAGGGCTTCCCGAGGGCATGGGATTGGTCCCGAGGCTAGGTTTTAGAATTGAAGTTTGGTGTTGATTCTAATTTATTGCCGTGACTAGGTGTACACTAGGGATCGGAAGGGATCGTGCTTGAGGGTTGTCATCATTGATCAAAGCTACCGGAATTCAAAGGTAAGAAAACTGCACCCGGTTATGTTATTGTATTGGGACTAAGAGCTCACTATATCTGTATGATGTCACAGATGGTATTATGCCATGGGACATGTGATAAATGGCCTAAGAGTGTCGGAATCAATATTTGCGCACAGGGCGCGGCTCGGCCACTGGTAGTTGAGGACAGCTTGATATTCACTGAGCTCGGTTTAAGCGAGCCGGAGTCAGTGGGATAAATAGGGGGTGCGACCTAAGGGCGTCGACTCTGATTGTTGTATGTGAATTGGTTGTTAATAATAATTGATAAGCTTGGTATGTTGAATGCCTGATTATATGCATGTCTTGGACTGTTGAGTGTATGATTACACTGTATGGATTATCTGACTATTTGATTGATGACTATGCTCTATTATTGTGTTTTCTTGTTGGGCCTTGGCTCACGGGTGCTACGTGGTGCAGGTAAAGGCAAGGGTAAAGTGGACCAGTCTTGAGTGGGAGAGCTTTGAGGTTGAATGTACATAGCCAACTGATCGGCCGCCACGGCCGAGGAGTGGTACAGGACGAGAAAAGCCTAAATGTCTGTTTTGCCCTTAGAGTGGCTAGTAGCTGACTTTTAACCTGAAATTTTGTAAACTGTCTTTTTAAACATTATAACTTTTGGGATCCCATGTAAAAGTATGTTTGAATATATGAAATGTAACTTTTATGACCGAAAACTTTTAACCCTAGTTCAACTATAGTCTAAGTAACACATTTCTAACTAAATGACTTGATTAGCAAGTCTTGCACCTTTATAAACACACAGTGTAACGGTCTTGGCTATCCAGGGTGTTACAAAACTCATCAAAACTTCACCTTCAATCTTTGAAACTCACAAGCTCATAAACATTTAAAAACCAGCCAAGAAACACATAATTTAATTGCTAGAATTCATAGTTTAATGCTTACCTCTACTAAAGATGGATTCCAAAAACTGCTACTGAATTAATCCTCAAGATTTTAGCTTCAATTCATGTAATCCTAGCCCAAAAATCCCTTGGTTCTTCAAGGACTTAGCTTGGAAATCTTGAGACAAAAGAGAGAGAGAAGGGGTCGGTCTAGGTAGCAGCTTCTAGAATTCTTTTTTTTTTTATCTAACTTAGCTAACTTACGATAATCCCAAGACTCGAGGCACCAAAAACGTCCCCGAGGGAAAAATGGTAAATTTCCCCAACATTCCCTCCTAAACTTTCTAACTTCAAATATATCTCCAATTATTTATTTTCATAACCCAATAACCCATATAAATGTCTATTACCAAAAATACCCATTGACTCGCCCCAGGTCGGGTATCGGGTCCCGTTGAGACTTTCCCGCTAACTTGCTCCCTAAGATCGCCTCGTGCCGAGTAACCCAAAATAACCCACATAATAATGTGGTCTCTCACATATATCACATATATGCACATAAATACACAATTATGCCTTCAACGGGCCAAATTACCAAAGTCGCCCTTCTAATAAGAAGCGGGCCGACGTGCATATTCAATACCCCAAAATATGCGCATTTAATCATATTAGCACATAATTCACATAATTACAATTAATATAACAATTAAACACATAATTCCATATATTTCCATCACAACCCTCTAATCAAGGCCCTAAGCCTTATTTAGTAATTTTGGGATGTTACACCCAACTTAAGGGCGCTGGGTTTGAATGTCACTTAAATAAATAGAATTGTCGATTGTACTTAACTAAATGTATTGATTGTTGATATTGGAATATGTATTTGATTAAGTTGATTATCACTGCAAAGTTTATTGCTTATATCCTGTTACTTATTTGATTTGTTGATTCAAGTTTACTACTTATATGTTTCTATTCATCGTATTCATTGATTTAAGTTTTCTTGTTGATCCTTGGCTCACGGGTGCTATGTGGTGCAGGTAAGGGAAAGGGAAAGCTGGACCAATCGTGACCAGCTGCTCGACTGCCATGGCCGAGGGATCAACAAGGACAAGAGCCAAGCTTAATTTTACCCCTTAGGCTGGCATAAGTTTTAATTATTTTGAGAGTTGTAAATGTCTTGTAAACACTTATTTTTTGGATCCCATGTACAAACTTAAACTTTTTTAATGAAAAATAACTATTCCTATGATCAAAATCTTTTAACCCTAATCCATTAATTATCCTTAGTAACACATTTATAGCCAAGAGACTTAATCAGCAAGTCCAACACTATTTAAAATACACAGTGTAATGGTCTTTGTTGTCCAGGGCATTACAACTTGGTATCAGAGCGGTCTAGGTTTAAGGGTTCCTGAAGATTGGCTGGGCATGTAGAGTCATCGCTAAAGACAAACTCGACTCAGGGTTTGGTAACTATATATGTCATTTTATGATTGATTATTCAAATGATATATGAATGCCTTATTTGCCTATTTAATAGAAAGTACGAGATATACTAACTGGGCCTAGCCCTTGACTACTATGTGTATATGATAATACATGCTTATTAGCATTACTATCGTATGTGGATAATGGATGAAATTCCTGTTATCATTGTGACAACATATTAGTTCTTGATTGTTGGAATTAGACCGTGGGGTGACTTTAAAAACCTGTTATCATTGCGTAATCAGCCGAGTCATTGATTACAGATAAACTTGGAGAGTTATGCCTTCAAGGCGATAAGTTCGGCTAGCCGACACTGAGATTGAGGCTAGAGATGATAATCAGGGCCAGAACCCTGCGCCAGTCCTTGAGAACTAGGAGCAAATGCTTGGTGACATTCAAGCTAGACTTCAAAGTCAAGAGGAAGAGATCTGCCTTCTGAGACAACAGGTTCTGCCAAGGAACGTTGCACCAGACTTGCCACTTTTTGTGGCACCAACTGTACAACCGCATGATATTGAGAACAGGTGGGAGAAGTTGTATGAGAGATTTAGGAAGCAACATCCTCAAGTCTTACCTCAGTACTTGGGAGACTACTTTCCCCAGGTGGTTGACCTGGGAGCTAGAGTTGATTATGCAGGATCAACATCCTGAGTTATTGAGATAAATTTCTAGGATGAAATTTTCAGTAGGAGGGGATAGTTGTAACGTCCCAAATTTGCAAATAGGGCTTAGTGCATTGATTAGCATGCCAAGAGGGCATAAATGGATTATTACATGAACTTAATTGAATATATGGGTGATTATGTGAAATATATGAGTTATATTAAGATATAACAATATATGCATGCTTATGTGTATTAAATGTGATTGTGTGCCCTTTTTTCAAGGGTATAATTGTAATTATATGTCTTATATGATTGGAACCACATTATTATGTGAATATATTTGTGATAACTGACTTAAGTCGATTCTTTAAAGCGATTTGGCAAAAAAGTCACAATGGAGATTTATACAAAGCTTGGGGTGGGCCAAGGGGTATTTTGGTAATTTTGCGTAGGTCGAGAATTAGTGGAACATTATTGGAGGAAATAATTTTAGTTGGAGGGTTAGTAATTTAATTGGGAAATTTAGGGTGTTAATTTGAGGTTTAGTGAGGTTAATGGCAAGTGACCTTGGTACCCTTGAAGGTTTCCTTGGGGGTTAATTGTTTGTAGGGGTAATATGGTCATTTGATCTATGCATTAGAGTAATGGGCAACAGCCTTAGAGGAAAACACTTGCATGTTTTTCCCCTTTCTCTTGGTTCTCTCTTGAGGTGCTTTTGATGCTAAGGAAAGTTCTTGAGCTTGAAGGGATTTTTTTGTGATTTAAAGAAGCTTGGAGAGATTTGAGGAGCAAGGGAAGGAGCTAACACTACAACAATTATGCCCATATATTACATTAAAATATAACATGTTTTAAAAAGTGCTATTTTCGCATGCTAATAGAAAAAGACTAAAATATTTTACTAAAATGAAATGAAATCAGGCGGTAAACAAAATACACTTAGGCGCCAAATGAAAGACAAAAGAAAATCCCTAATCTCTCTCTCACTCTATCTTTCTCTCTGAGCTACTCTCCCGTTCAATCTTTCTTTCTTTCTCTCTATTTGTTGTAGGTGTGTAACATGGTGGCGGGGGCCCGCGGCTTGGGTCGTGTGACAGGGATGCCCGACTGTGGGTCTACGGCGTGGCTCTCTCGTGGGTGCGACGGTGCTTGCGGTGGTGGGTCTACGACGTGGCTCGACTCGTGGGTCTAAGGCGATCTTGTACCAGGTTAGTTCCAAGTTAATGGTCTGTCTTCCATCAGGTCTCAATCTTCCATCTCTGTATTTTTTTTCCTTTTGTTTCTCAAGAAAATTATTGGGGAAATTGGTTTTTTTGCAAGTTTGTACATTATTTTTTAATTATTTACAGGGTGTTGCAATACTTCAGTAGTCTAATGCAAATTCTACATCCCAAAATCAGATGCAATTTGTGATTTAATATGATTTTCATTTACATATAATCCAACTTAAACGTTTTTTATCCAATTTTTCGTTACCTTAACTATCTAAAGATGAAAGTTTATGTTTTTGGCTCTTATGATTATGGTTTTTCCCTAAACACCAACTATGTGAATTTTTATTTATTGATTGAATTAGTCTTTCTATTTTTTTTTTCAGTGTATTTTGTGAAGTTTGTCTAAGTATACCCTGCCATTGCTATATTTTTGGGGCAGTTCCTTATGTTTGTTTTTCCCAGAGTTGTTTGATTATGAGATAAAGGGTTTTAATCAATTTCCTGAGCAAGGAGGTGTTTTAAGCAGTTTTAAGCGATACAATTAGTCCCATATTGATTGTTATGAGACAAACAAATGTATTTTGAATCTAACAACGAAAGAAAAACCATTTCGTATGGATGTTGATGTTGAAACCAATTATATTATATTGTATCCTTTGAAATAAACTGTGGTGTGAGTGCAAGCAAAGAAGTCATTAATTTTAATTTATTTGGATTGGAACACCCTAAGCAAATCCATGAGATCAAATATTTCCTTCTTACTGCAAGAAGGAAGGATGCTCGTTCAGTGAAGATCAAGAGGAGCAAAGATGCGGTCAAGTTCAAGGTCAGATGCTCAAAGTACCTGTACACACTTTGTGTCTTTGATTCTGAAAAGGCTGACAAGTTGAAGTAATCCCTTCCCCAGGTATTATAATTTTTTTATTTTTTGATATTGATTTTATTGTTTCAATGATTATATTTAGATTTTTAAAAGAGAGAATTCTAAACATGTGTGTTCACTGCAACATCTAAACTACCATCTTAGCCATACAAATTCTTCAATTCTTTATATCTCTTATACCAACATCAATAAGAAAATGCTTTCCTCCATCTTTAACCGTTTTTACTTAACCTTTTTTACAAACAAAATTTGCAGTTCAAGCTTTGATGGACATTAAGAACTTGTTCAACCAGTACCAAGGTTGCCTGCCAAGACCTTCAAGTAAGTCATTTTCTATATTGTAATTGTTGTTGTGGTTATTATTTTCTCTATTGCATTGTTGTTGAAGAAGAAAAACTTTTGTAACATAATAATTCAACGGCTTTAATTTTTGAATTGACACAGCATTGTGGGGAACCCTCTAATTTGTGCCACGGGGAAGGAACAAGTGTGCTTTGCAACGATGCCGATAGCACTTCCTTTTTACTCTAATAATTCGCAAAGTAATAATTATTCTCTTTACTGTGTTTTCAGTTTCTTTACTCGTTCAGACACTTCCTTATGCTTTTTTCTTCTTTTCTACAATAATGTTGTGTTCTTTATTTTTCTAAAGCACAAGCAGTACTATCTTCCTTTTACCTTTTGTTGGAGCTTCATCATTCAGTTTCTAAGGCAAAAAAACAATGTTACTAATTCAGCCCAAGATTTTTAAGATAGATTATTTGAGAGATTATCATTAAATAACATGTTACAACTGCTCTAATTTTCTTCTTTATGCCACTTTTGAAGATGCTCATACTGCTAGGAGACCCAAAAACTATAAAATTGCTTTAGCCTTTGCTTTAAGCCTGGGCTTCTAAATCGAGAAAGAGACATGCAAATAGGTCAGTGAATCTCACTTAATTACTGCTTTAGTTTGGCTTGCGAGGTTTCAGGCGTACAAATGGGATTATTGAAGAGTAACAAAGGAAAAAACGAGTCTTTGTTGCTCTTATATCATTTAATGTATTTTGAACCAAAAAAAGAAGAAAAGATAATGCTTATTATTTTTTATTCCTACCAGAACTGCCTAGTACTTCACTTTTAGACATGGGCTACAACTTTTAGCACTGTTAGATCTTTATGATGTTATTCATGCTAAGACCTTGATGTATTTCATTTAGAGCACTAAAAACTAACATATGTATTTAAAACATCATATTATGTGCGGTCATGAACTTGTGTATCTGTTTGTGTTATCACATTCATTAGTACCTCCCTATTGAGAATCCAACATATGGATGATGCATAGATACATTGTTATTACTAATTTAAACTTGATTCACTAAATTCTTTTAAATAAATGTTTATTACTTTTTGTTACCCATCACTAAATAAATGTCTATCACCAGTTCTGGCAGTTCTGGTAGCCCATGTCCCTTCTGCTGTAATGGTTTGGTAAATTTTTCTCTTTTCAAATTTTGTTTTAATATATTGTATCTGCTTTTGGCATCACTTTTTTATTTTTATTTTTTTTACTTATTTACCTTGTACACTTGTGGAAATAGTCTTAAATGGTGGTCATGTGAGCTGCTTATACTGCTATCTGGTCTTCTATCGAATCCAAAGCTGGAGACTTCAGTGCTATTGATATGGTATGTTACAAATTCACCATATATGCTCTGTGCTGTTGAGAAAATACAAGGCAAGGATAAAATTGGTAAATTTGAAGTGTTAAGGGCAGGGGCTGATACAATGTTAGTCACAGTCAAAATATATAGAAAGAGCGTCTCTGGGATTATCATAGCTATGACAACTTAAGCCGCACCTGAAACTGTCTTTAAAAGGAGCCTTTCTAACCCTTGTTGACATTTCTTACTAGGTTGAGATAGCCTCAGTTTATAAACTAGTTTTGGTAAATGGTCAATACTATGATACTTTCACCGCTAACTTATTTTTGCTTATATATAATTAGTTCTATTGTAAATTTGATGTGCTTATATTTAGTTTTTCTTTCTGATCTTTTCCAATCAGCCTAATCATCTCAACATTGCACTTCACCATATCATACGGAGTTGGAGTTGCTACAAGGTTTGCCTTTTGATGCATTTTTTTTCGTTTCACTTATGTACTTTGCATGATTAATTAGAAAGCCCTTGTATATGTAGCCTCTATAGATATATAAATATATATTTACAAAATGACCTTGGCCACTACTAATAAATTGAAAAAATATATACATTTCGCATTTGATCTTGGCCATGTGATCAAGTATTGTATAAGGAATGAAACTCTAATTAAAATGTATATAATAGTCTCATATATGAATTAGTGGTACATGATGACAATGAATTGTTTTTAAAAACATCCCTTTCGATCTGGTAATACATGGAACAAAGTAATTGTTATGTATCGCTGAAACGTGAAGAGAAAGGGGTTTGAATAAAAGAGTGACACAATGTTGATTTCATATTGGTTTTACAGCACACAAGAGTGTCGAACGAATTAGGTGCTGGTAAACCAGAAGCAATGCGGTTAGCTGTTTGGGCAGCAATGTTTATAGCAACAATAGAGGCAGCAACTGTGAGCACTATTCTCTTCCTGTGTCGTTCTTTTGTGGGTTATGCTTGCAGCAATGAGAAACAACTCGTAAATTATATTGCTGTCATGACTCCTCTGATATGTCTCTCAGTGTTTATGGACATCATACATATATATAAGTTCTATTTTTGAGTATTGGACAGTCCATAATTTTGTCTATTACTTGCTTTGTTTTTGGGTATGCTTCATTCGTTTGTCTTGAAACTCTTTGATTAATTTAGTGAAAGACACATTTTTCGGTGATATTTCTACTAAAGACCATAAGAATGCCAACTCGTAGTGTGAACAGAATTGAACTGTCCTTGAAGTAAGTATAAGTATGCATGATTTAGAAATAGTTTTAAACGTGTTTTTGTGTTCGTATTTTGAGATTTCCTTGTCATTTTTTTATGTGTTAATGCCCCCCATCTTTTGTGTTTAATAACAAGTTTTTTTATGTGTTTTCTAGTTTGGGTATTTTTTTTCTATTTCTTTTTTTATATCCTCAGGATACTACATAATTTAGTAGTCATGACTTGAGAGTTTACCATGCCATGAAGGTAGCTGGAATTAACATCTTTGGTGCATTTTGCTACTGGTTTAATGACATAGAATATGTATTTTGCTATTGGCTTTGGTGTATTTTCTTACTAGTTTGTGTTGTTTTTTTTACTGCTACTGTTGGTCTATTTTGCTACTACTGTTGATCTATTTTTTAAAATTTGGTAATTTAATCATGCCACAATTACATAGGTCTAATTACTTTAACAATTTCCTTGTTTACTAGTAGTGCATACAATGGAATAATACCAAATTCTGACTATATTACTAAATTATTGGGAATTCGGTAGGAATATGCTTGCTCTTATAAACTCTAGTTAAGATTAAGTTGCATTGATTTGTATTTCCTTGTTTTAAATTGTATTACCACAGGGGATGTCATTGTTTATTAATTCTAAGAAAAAATATTATCATGAAGGTTATATATTCTATCTATTTATATTTAAACTATCTTTTGTACATTTAATATCAGTAAAGGACGTATAGCTGTTTTTTTTATTATTTGAAAAAAAAAAAAAATTTGCTTTATTATGTTTGTAGTGTATCAAGCCTTTGCCTTGCTTTCTGAAGAAGGTTATGAAACACTTTATGTCTTCATTGCTCCCTACTTTCTGAAAAACTAATGTCTTAATGGCAGCAAGTTGTTTGACAAGTTTGATTTTTTTTTGCACTGTATTCTCTTTTCTTATTTATAGCTTTGGTAAGTTATAGTTTATATGATAGTTATGGGATTAGCTTTGCATTCACTTGTTATATTGTTTATTTATTTTAGTTTTCATCTTGCAGTTGTTCCCATGCTTTGTTTGATTCTTCATTTTGTTCTCTAGTTGATTTTCTGGCATTTCAGGAACTTGTTACTGCTTGTTGTCATCTTGGCTTGCCTTGTCCATGGGGTTGACCATTTATTGGGTCTCTCATTTGGTTTCTGTTTAGTTTTTCCTCATTTGTGGCCTTGGGTTTGCTTTGCTTTTTATTTACTATGCAATTTTTCTGTAATAATAGAATGGTCTGTTTGGTTGAATTCATGCATTCAACTTTTGATTGAGTATAAAAACTGTCTTAAGATAGAGCAATAGATTGGCTTTCCCCAATTGAGTATAGTAGGCCAATTCTATTGGCACTGGGTTCTCTTTTTCATTTAGCATTAAATGCATATACAGTACAAGAACTTTTTCATGTATGAGGTTCAAGTGGTGGAGCTATTGTTTCTATTTGATGTTTTTTATGTTTCCCTTCAACTCAGTGGCATTTTATCCTTTTGAGCTCTTGTATCTTTCATTTCATATGAGCATGCTTTTAATTATTATTATTTTGTAGATTAGTTACTTTATTAGTTTTGGTCTTTTCTGTATATATACTCTTTTGTATCATTACTTCATTAATGAGAATTGATTCTATTCATTCAGTTACTAAGTTTCCTTACAGTACCTACCACCAATGAGGAAAAAAAACATTAAAAATGTGGTAATTAGAAATATAAGGTGCCATATAATTATATTTTAAGAGAGATTTTTAAGATTCAATTTTTAATGAGAATTGAATCATGCTTTTGTTTACTTTTCCCTGCTGTCTCACTAGGTTATTACTATAAAATGTGAAAATATCCTAAGCATTTCATCTTATGCACGCAGGTGGAACATTCCAGAGACTATTCATGATCTCCTATCTTGATGATGAGATACTTGTACGTATACTTTTACCAAAAACTCTTTCCACCAAAGCATAACTTCAGTTGCATTTACTAAATTGTTATTTTGGCAACTCATTTCAATCTGTAGAAGAAATGTGAAAAATATATATTCATATATAGAAATTTGCATATATTTTAGAATGGATATGATCTTATTCTTAATAGTGCCTACCCTAAAGTGAGAAGCTTTTTCACTAACCTCTATTAAATACTTGACCTGCCTTTGCTCATTGCCTTTTTTTTGTAATGTTATAACTCTTTTTTTTTCTTTCTTTCTTTCTCCTTTTTTTTTTTTTGGCTAAGCTTACTTTTCTGCTGTATTAATACCAAAAAATTAAAATTTGAGTTAGCACCTATAATCAATTGCTATCTTCACTGTAGGGATCTGATTTCTTCTTCTTTCATGTAGTTAGAAAATATTTCTAGCTTTTTGACAGAATATGAGAGCTAGAGATCCTTTTGTCTATGAAATGAGAATTTAAATTTTTCATGTTTCTTAAATTTGTTATTCTATTTTATTACTTCTCTTACTTTTATTTTTGTTATAATATTATGCTAGCTTCAGACACAATTTAAGTGTTAGAATACTGAATTTATTGTATGTGAAACTCAAGTGAATATAGTAGGCTGGCAGAAATTTCTTCTATACCTCTTCTACTACCTTATCTTTAAGAGTTTCAGTTGCTCTCAGTGACTTGATTTCACCGTGAGCAACCCCAACTCCCTTTCCTTTTCTGCAAAATGATGGAAAAAAATAGTATCACTATAAATGCCTCTCAGTTTACTTACAGGGTTGTATGAACTCATTATTAACTTGTTAAAACAGTAAAATACAAATATACTGATACATATTGATATACATTCACTGTATTCTCTTAATGGCAGCAAGTTGTTTGACAAGTTTGATTTTATTTGCACTGTATTCTCTTTTCTTATTTATAGCTTTGGTAAGTTATAGTTTATATGATAGTTATGGGATTGGCTTTGCATTCACTTATTATATTATTTATTTATTTTAGTTTTCTTCTTGTAGTTGTTCCCAAGCTTTGTTTGAATCTTCATTTTGTTTTCTATTATGCTTATTTATATTTGGATTTCTGAATTCTGTTTTGTTCATGTTGATTATAGTCAGTAATGATTTGGATTCACACAACCGTAGTTGCTAATATATTAATTAAGATGTGGATTCCCTTGTATTTCTTTTTGGAATTAAGATATGGATGAATATGAATCATATGGCCTTTTTTGCTGTTATGTTAGTCCAGTGGTGGCTAATGTTTATTTTGCTGTACAGGTTAGTCAGCTTGGTGCTGCAGCCCAAAAATATCAAACAGCTACTCAAAAAGCTTCTTCCAATCTCAATTCTAGAGATGAAAAATAACTGTAATATGTAGGTTTCTGTACAGTTACCCATATGATAAATGTCCTGACTGAATTTAAATGGGGCTAATTGTATGTTAGGTTTGTGGCATCAGCTCTCCAAACCTGACTGCTTATCTTTCTCTATTTATTTTTCAGAGAGTTTGAACAAGTTCCCTCGAAGGACTAGTACGCCATCTGGGGTTCATAGTCAAGCACAACAATCTGAAGAACAGCTACAACAACAGCAACAACAGCATCAGCAGCAGCAACAACATCATCCAAACTATAGTTTGAAGTAAAAAATGTTCAAGATTATAAAACTTTATTATGTTATGCTTTCAAACTTAAGTTAGAACTAATATCTCATGAAGTAGACACATTTATGGTTTGAATTAGTTATTGTTTAATGTAATACTTATGGTTTATCAATCTATTGAGAATTACATTTTATGATTAATTTTGTTTTTTTTAATCAAAATACAATAATGAAAATCTTTTAATTAAAAAAAACCATATAAGTATACTTATCAAAATAAAATTTAAAATATATTATCCATACTAAAGTAACAAAATTTTATTACTATATGTTACGATTTAAAAACATATTATAAGCGTAACAAATCGTTATGATTTATATAATATAACAAACTAAAAATGCTATCAAAATAATCAAATGTAGCAGTTGAAAAGTGTTATGCAAAAAGTATAAGATTAAACTTCAAATTTATAACTAATACTCTATCTAAATGTTATTATTTGAATATTATAGCAACTAAAAATGTGTTATTGAATAGTTTAAGATAACATCGAACATAGCATTCGAATACTGTTATAGAAAAGACAGGACTTTTAATAACAGGGGCTATGTTAGCATTTTGTGAAGCGTTATCAATACTCCCGGTTAGCAGTTTTTAAGTGTTATGAATACTGTTTTTTCTTGTAGTGTAAGAGCTACCAAGGGTCTCTCTGTTTAGCTACAAACTCAAAATTTAGAGGAGGTGAGAACTTAGATACCCTGTTTTTCATTTCAGTGGTTATATTCTTGAATTTTTGGAGCTTGAGATTTTTCAAATTAAGATTAAAGTGCTTAGAGTTAGGATTTTGGTGTATTGAGTTTTGAAGTAGGTTTCTTGTTGCTCTACACTTTGGTATGCTGCTAGAATCTGAGTTGGGTTTATGATTTTTGGATTTGTTTTATGGAAGCTTGAGTTTTAAGATCAAACATGTCAATTTTTGGTATGTTGTAGCTTGATGAGTTTTTGTGCATTATTAAGTTGGTTAATGTTGGTAATAGGTTGTTTGGGATATATAAGTTGTTTGAAAGTCGTAAATCTATTAAAATACAAATTTGGGGTCCAATTTTGTGTCTGAGATTCAGGGAGAAGTTGTAAGTTTGAAATTGGGGAAGGACACTAAGCTTCTTGGTAATTTTTGTGTTTCTGGTGACCTAGCACGACCGCGCAAGGGTGTGGCGCGACCGTGCTAGTTTCACAGAAATTAGGTAATTTTGGATGGGATTGACGTACTGAGTTTAGGGGCGCGATCGCGACAGTACCCATAAAACCCAAACTTTCTGTAGGCGTGACCGCGCCAGGTGTCCCAAAGTGTGGTTTTGCTCATTTTATGATTAGGACTCAGGGAGTTCGGGAAACCATTTGATGGCCCAGTTGGGGGCTCGGGGGACGTTTTTAACGTCTCGACAACTGAGAATAGTAATCTTAAGGATAGGGTATAGAATGAGGCTTGGGGTTTGACGTCAATCCCTAATAAGGGTCGTACTTGAGGCCATATCGTATATCGCATAGAACTTGAGGTAAGAAAACTATACCTTGGTTGCGATCGAGGCTTGGACCTCTGTAAATGGATTTTAATGTGATTATAATTGTAATTACTCTAGTAGGCATGCTTGCATATGTTTGTTCTTGTTGTGTGGTTATGCAATATATATATATATGTGGTCATATCTATGCTAAAAGTCCGACCTAAGGGAGCTCGGGTCGACATTGAGCATGCGGAATGCAGCCCGGCGTAAGCGAGCTAGGGTCGACCATGAGACCAGGAGACCCAACCTAAGGGCAGCGGGTTTGAATGTCACTTAAATAAATAGAAGTGTCGATTCAACTTAAGTAAATGTATTGATTGTTGATATTGGAATATGTATTTGATTGAGCAAATTATCATTGCAAAGCTGATTACTTATACCCCGTTACTTGTTGGATCTGTTGATTCAAGTTTACAGCTTATATGTTGTTACTCATCGTATTCATTGATTTATGTTTTCTTGTTGAGCCTTGGCTCATGGGTGCTATGTGGTGCAGGTAAGGGAAAGGGAAAGCTAGACTAGTTGTGACTAGCTGCTCCACTGCCATGGCCGAGGGATCAACAAGGACAAGAGCCAAGCTTAATTTTACCCCATAGGCTGACATAAGTTGTAATTATTTTGAGAGTTGGAAATGTCTTGTAAACACTTATTTTTGGGATCCCATGTACAAACTCAAACTTTTTTAATGAAAAACAACTATTCCTATGATCAAAATATTTTAACCCTAATCCATTAATTATCCTTCACTAAAAGAAAAAAATGCTTTTAATAACACCGAAAATGTGTTATCAAAACATACCATAACACTTTTTGATGTGTTAAGACCGACTATGTTATCGTAGGTCAGGGTTCTTTACATAACACTTTATCATTGTTATACAGATGTGTTATTATATTGTCAACGATAACACACTTTCTGTGTTATTTTAATATATAAATAAGTGTTTAATTATGTTATTTATAGTCGATTATATAACACATTTCAATACTTATAAATTTGTGTTATACTACACTTTAGTATAACACTTTTTTTGTGTTATACTATACTTTAGTATAACACATTTTTTGTGTTATACTACACGTTAGTATAACACATGATTTGTGTTATATAATGAAGTTTGCATAACACAATTTTCGTATTATTTTAATATTTAGATAAGTTTAAATTCTCATTATATATTTTATTTATATAACACTAATTTATTCTATTATATTTTAATATTTTTATATAATTAAAATTAGCTTTCTAATATATACTAGCATCATCAAATGAACTTGATTTTGGTAGAGTCCAAGAACTTCACTTAGCTAGTTAGATAGTAGTATTATAGTAATAATAGTATTATCTTTATGACTGTGGATTTTTGGTTCAGACAGGGATTTATTTGGACACTCATAGTAACACTTGTAGATTTTCTAAGTTTAACCTATAGTTTAAGAATATTAATTTTAACCTAAGGTTTGATTAATATGACTAATATTGAGGATAATATTTATTGTACTATAAGGTTTAGATAAGAACCAATAAGATAATAGCACATGTCATGCATAGGTTTATTAATGATTTGGTATTTTGAGGATTAAATTTATTAAGGTTAAAATTTGAATACTCTAAGGTCAGTCAACAGCTTTGAAAATGTTAGAGGGCTTAGTCAAGGCTGTTTACTCAATTCAAATTAAGCTAAAAATGTGTAATTTTGTGTTTAAATAATCAGCGTATGCCAATATATCGCAGCTATAGGGGGTGATATATCGCAGCACGAAGATACGAAAAACACGAAACGTTGCACGATTGCCTCGGGCATACTGGCCCAGGCAATATATCGCCTACAGGGGGCGATATATCGCCCCTCTCAGCATATTTTGAAAGTTTTCAAAAACGTTCTCCATTAAAACCTTCAACCTCTTGATGAGTCCAGCATCTGTTTGAACGAGTCTTCAGCCTCTACTGAACGATAATTCAAATTATTTTCACTTAAAAAGCCATTATTTTTATTCAAGTTAAATGAAGATCTTTTCATTCCTAAACTCTATAAATAGGACCTAGTACCCAGCCATTTATTCATCTATTACTCTAATTTCAGAGGCTGCAAGTTGCTAGGTGAGTGTGAGAGTGTAAACACTTGGGTTGGGAATTATAAGCTTGACCATTATAAGATTATCAAACACTTGGGGAAGTAAGGTTTATTCACATTTCGGTTCAAGGTTTAGATTGGTCATATAAGTCTTCAAGGTATTTCCAAACTCTAGTCCATTTCTGTATTATGTTCTTTAAAAATTCTCATAGTCTTCTACTCATTCTAACCTTATTCTTATTCTTGGTTAGGAAATCCAAGTTCTTAAGCACAAGGTTTTTGGTAAGTATATTTTGATAGCATAGTCCCTTCATCACTTTCATCCCTTTTTCTTCAATATACTCACCATATTATAAATGGTTTTTAGGAGTGTTCCAAGGTCCCAAATCAGTTCCCATATCTCGGTTATTTTGGTAAGGAAAATAGGATAGGATTTATGTGTTATATGCTTTTATATGTTATCTTATGATTTTATGTTATGTAATATGTTATGTTAAGTATGATTGTATACTTGGGCATATGACCTATATGACTAACAAGCCCCAAATAGATTATGGGCATATTGTTAGGAGTGTGTCCTAAAAGCATGTAAAGACATTTGTTTTTTCTGTGAATAAATAAATACAATGGTTTATTATTATTGTCATATTTAGATTGTTAAATTATTGTTTGAATAATTTTGTAAATATCATAAAAATTCCATATTCATTATTGAGGGGTGATCTTGTATTAGTACGAGAGAATTAAGATCACATGAATGAATAAAAATAGTCAACAAAAACAAATTAAAGTTATGGAATTCTTTAATTGGAGTTGTAAGTACGGTTTACTGAGTATCATAATGATACAAATAATCTAGATTCAGATTATTGATGTGGAAAGACATCTCGGTAAAGGTGCTTTATATAATATGATTATATATGACATGGACCGATATGAATTAAAGTCTTTATCCAAAAACCATTTAACAATAAAGACTTGTAATTCATATCATAACGGATGATCATTTATAGATCAACCTAAATCCTGAGTGTTCATGAACTCCTGTTCATATTTATTAAATCTTTTGATTCACTCGTTAAGGTCTCTTCAAAGAATGAGGCTAATGACTTTTGTTTTGGAGATTTAATATCATTGATGGCTGGGAACATGTATCAACAATACAGAATCTAATCTTTCCTAACGGATCGTATATTAGTTCCCTTAAGGGTTAATTCTGGAACTGAATGATTTTGAGCTCAAATCTATAATTAGATTATAGATTAATTATTCACTAGTGAATTAATGGTACTTAAGGAATAAGAAGTAAATTAGAAAGGCTAAATGGTAATTCTTCCATTCTAATTTGTGAACTAATTAATTAGAGGGTTGAACTATTGTAAGATGGTTATATCAATGGACGACTTAAGAAAAAGATTTCTGTAAAAGTATATCTATAACATAAAGAGTGCAGTTCTGAAATTATAGTGGAGTAATATCAGAATTAATAAATTAACTATTATAATTAAAGAGTTTAATTATTTAGTTTCAATTTATTGGAGCTTAATGTTATAGGTCCATGGTCCCCAAAATGGCTCAAACAATCACAGTCAAAGGCAAATACAAAAATTGGGCAAAAAGGACTTATGTGATAAGTAAAATATTTTTCTATGTATCAAACATAATTATTGTTTAATTATGTGTAATTAATTAATTATTTGATTTAACAAAAATATAATTAATTTTGAAATAATTTATTTTTGGGATTTAAATAATAATAAAATTGGGAAAAATCACATGCCTACACATGCATGTGGTACACGTGTGGCACAGTGCAGAGGCACTGTGCTACACGCATAAGAGATAGACTTGGTCTCTTGATTCCACAATTTTAGTTATTTAAATATTAAATAAATAATGAGATATTTTAATATGATTAAAATATTATTATTTAAACAAAAATCTGATAACTGATCAGTTATTTTGAATTTGTTTAAAATAACAAATATTTTAATATATTGGATATTATTAAATATGGGATATCAGTTTTCACAGAACCTAAGTTTTTCAGGGATAGAAAATATCTAGGATTCTCTCAGAGAAAAATATCAGTGACAAAAACAAAGGTCATTGTTCTTCACAAAACCTAGGTCCAAACTTTATCAGATCTCATGTGTTGAGAATATCTGATAAATAGTTATTGCCTATTATTTGTATAGCGAGCCCACACTCGTTCTTTGGGTGACTGAGAACATTTTGGAAGATCTTGGTGTGGGATCTCAAGGATTCAGCCATACGAAAAGATAGCAGCAAGGAAGGACCTGAGGTAATGTTTCTATTCTTGTCCTTGATTCGATATATATATGAGTGTGAAGAAGTAGATCTAGAAATCTTATGGGATTAATCTGACAATTTGATTGTTGTTCTGCTGCGCATAATCTCTGATTTGATCAATAAAAACCAACACATATGACTTGCTCAGCTAGCAAGACCCCACTAATCTAATGGGCATATCTTCCTTAGTTTATGGGACCCCAAGTAATAATGGCCATTATAGTATGTATGTGACATAAGTGTTATGATATGTTTTATGTTTCTTATGAAATTTATGTGTATGGACTATGTGTTAGATTTTCCTTGCTGGGCATTAGGCTCACTCCTTTTTGTTTATATGTGCAAGAAAATAGTTCTAGTGGCGGGAAAGGTTCTTGGAAGCTTGGGGAATGTGTATTGAGGCGAACTGGATTCAAAGAGCCGAGAGTTTCGATTCGAGGATGTAGTTTTTGTTCTTATGGTTTTTATATGTATTTTTCCGCATTTTATTATGTAATCTCTTTTTAATTATCATTATGTCATGTTTTTGTTTTAAAACAATGGGATCCCATATCCTAACTTAAATTTTATGGAAGTTTGACCTTTGTTAGTTTTAATAAAGTTATGATCTTATCACTTGTAAGTGTTATTAAGAATTAGTGTTTATGTATAGTTTTCGTTAATGATCCAAAAGTCTAGAGTAGTTGGGTCATTACAATTTTCAAATAACAAAAAGTAAGAACATTCAACATTGTATTAACAATCCACAAATTAGTTTAAAACATTCAACACTGTCATCAACAACAAAATGTTCTTTAAGTATTCAAGGAGTCTTAAATATTCAACATAGTTAAAAGTTACTACTTTCAACACAAAGAAATAAACAAAGTTACTACTTTCAAGGAGCCTTAAGTATCCTTTTCTACTTCTCTTGTCACATCTGCAAAATAAACAAAGAAATATTTTATTGTTATTATCCAGCATCACAAATTACTTCAAGAAAAATGCTATGGAAATTATATCCAAGAAAGGACTCCTCATACAAAATAATGAATTCACAAGTACACCAAAGCAAACAAAGAAACCAAACACTAAATTATAAGACATTGGTTATTTTTTGAGTATGAAAATGTACCTCTTGGAATAACTTTTTTAGAAGGCCATGCAACTGTGGAACCAACTACTTCATGTATTGTAAGCATCGCATGATTAGGACGAAATAAGTAAGATTCTGGTACAATATCAACATCAACCCATACTTGCATAAAGTCTGGTCCAAGAGGCTTTCCATGTACAGTTATCTTTGGATCACTAGAATCCCAACGACCTTCAGCAACAATTACATCTGCCCAGTCAAGCAAGTAGCAAGAATTCTCCCCTTCTGTAAAGTTATGTCTTTTTTCTACTGCAATACTCTACCAAATTTATTTTAAAGACAATATATTAGTTTTTGTATTTGTTCTTCTAAAATGAAAATTTAAAACAATAACAACTTTTATAATTTACCTTAGGACTGAATATTGTTTGACTGCGGTACATTGTGAGACTGTCCTTCGCTTGGTGTCACTTTACCACCAACCTAAATATAAAACCAAGATAAGTTTCATTGGAAGAAAAGAAAAATAAGGTTTATAAGTGCAAGATAGAAATACCACCAAGTGTTCTTTAAGTAGATTCATCATTTCAGTCATTTTGAGCTTCATATTATGTTGCTTTTCTTCTAACTTGGAGATCTTGCTATTACACATATTAACAACAGTTAGCTTTGACCTTGTTACGCCTCTTCCGTGTCCGATTAAACGACCAGATTTTGGGTTACCAAACAATTTTGTCAAGGCATCCTCATCAACGTTGTCTGTAGTTCCAGATTTTGGGTCTTCAAGGAGAATCTCATTCAATGAACCCTGCATATAAATTAGTATAACTAATGTATGCATTATGGAAAATAAGTAAAAATTTACAAAAATTAAATGACTAATACTCACAAAAATATCAGATGCCGTTGGGTTTACAGGTTCACCATTCTTCTTGGTATGGGCTCTCCGAAAAGCATCGATTCTAGATATTTTAACATCCTCATTTTCTTTCTTCTACACAATACATCAATAGAGATTATAAAATAGAGACTACAATAATGGAAGCAAAAATACAAACATTATAAAACTTAATTATTACCATATCATCGATTGTTCGAGCATATCCTCTTCAACTTAAGGTGTGTGGAACAACTTTCTTTCTTCTCTCTTGGTATTTGGTCCTTATATCCTATTTAATAAATAAGTAAAAGAGGCATAACTATATTTAATTTAACACCAACAGAGATAAAAGAGGCAGCTACATCACTTCTTACATCATATTTCTTACCAAATGTTCTTTACTAATTTTTTTGGCAACAAATGCTCTCCATTCTACATCACTTTTTATGCAATCCGGCTTTAAGGCTAGTCGTTCACTCTCATTTTTTGCATTGATAATATCCTTTACAAGTCTAGATTTCCCAGCTCTCCATAGTTCTTCCATCATTTCAAAGCACATCTTTTTTTGCCAATCATCATGTAAGTCATATTGTGCATACAATAGAATATAGAATAATATATTATATGTTTAAGTGTAGAGCTGAATATATATAAAAAAAAATGCACTCATAAAACTTGTAATTCTACCTGAATAGATGCCCAATGAACATCTCTCATAATTGGTGAAACTTTCCTCCAATCTGAAATAGTGTAAGGAACAACCTCTCGCACAAGAGCGCCCACAAAAGAAGAAAATTGCACTGAGTTAGTACCAACTGGTTGTCCTTTTTCATTCCAATTTATTATCCTTAAGTCATTGTTCCTCTTGGTAAGATTTGCCAATAGATTTTTTCCCCTTTTCTTCTTGGCTAAGTTCATTACATTCGTATCTACATCTTGAGGTATTTCTTCAATCTCAGTTTGATTTGCCTCATCAGTTGTATTTTGTAATCTAACAGATTTTCTAAGAGGTTGTTCAAGTTCTATCTCAGCCACTTCTTCACATTCTGCAGTAGCCACTTCTTCACATTGTGCAACAGCCCCTTCTTCAAATTCTACACCAACCATTTCCTGATCAGCCATCTCTTCATGTTCCTCCCTTACTCCCTTTTCACAAACACTATCAACTACCTTATCTACTTCATAATTAAGAGATCGTCTAGTTTTTGAACTTCCAAGTGACATCTCCATGTCTTCCACATCATCATTTGGATCTGGCTCTGTATTATAGACCATACGACGAGTTGCTGCTCTAGTACTAAGAGCAGGTGGTAAGTAAATTACAACTCTAACAGGTGCAGAAAACCTACGAAGAGCACTCTTTTTCTTTGAAACAAGGCTTTCGAGCAACATATCGTCACAATCAGCTTGAGTCTTCAATGATGCTTTTCGCTTTTTGGCCACAAAATTGCATAAAGCACCTGGACGAAGGTGTTTTTTTGGAGATCTTCATAATGTACTCATTTTTCAAGTTGAAATTGCGACAATATAAAAAGAAAGATAACATGAGAATATAAATCAGAAATACGGATCACCAAAGAGTAATAAACATACACCAAAACCATAAAACCAGAATTATTTCATTCAAATTAAAATAAAATCATAAAGTACACCATAGAGAGTAATAAAACCAGATTTGTTTCATTCAACAAAAGAGTAATAATACACCAAAATTACATACAAAAATTGTAAGCAGATTTGTTTCATTCAAAGTACATAAGAAACAACAGGAAACTCAATTTTCTTCATTGAATTCAAGTCCAAAACACCCTCTATTTGAATCCTTTAAAGCTATATACCAATTACTTGACTCATTCACCCTTGCATAAAAAGCTTTTTTTCACTTGTGAAGCTAATACAAATGGATCCCTAATGGATTGAGCTTGTCCTATATTAAAATTTACAAGCGTATAGAACTCCGACTTCTTAACACCCATTCGAATATTCGTCCAATCGCACCAAAACAATGGACCTTAAAAGTACGATAATCAAGCATAATTATATCCTTGATAACACCAAAATACTCTTCTTTATCATTCAATTGCCCACTGTCATATGCTTCCAAGTATACACCGCTGTTTTGAGTTTTTTTTTTCAGCTCCTTTTTTATGGAATCGAATTCCATTAATCATGTACCCTTTGTACCGCGACTTGGACCTTTAGCCAATTGAGCTAACATGTCATCTACTTTTTTCATGTTAGAAATCTAAAAATAAAAATATACTTGTAAGAAATTTGTACACTAAAACAAAACGTAAACTTTTATCTTGGCAATAGAATACAACCTTTTCATAAAACCATAACGGGAACCCTTCAGAATGTCGATTCCACAACAAAGTTTGATTGTTATTCAGATTTGAGTGTCTTTCTTTCAGCTCATCCATATGGACATTGAGAAATGGTTCTACAATATCCGAGTTAAACAACACATACCGATTCGCTACTGCCAAGTTCAATCGGTCAAGCTCAAAGCAGTCTGCTGCTGATAGTGGATTTTCTTCTAGTAATGTACTATTTTGATTATCACTTTGCTTTAAAAATGTTTCACAAAAGCGTACACATTCAACAGCAAGATAGCGATTTGCAATACATCCTTCTGGCCGTGCATAATTTACTACAAATCCTTTCAATACTTTCATATATCTCTCAAAATGGTACATCCATCGAAATTGCACCGGACCACAAAGTCTAACTTCTCGTGCTAAATGAACAACCAAGTGAATCATTGGATCAATGAAAGAAGGACGAAAATATTCTTCTAGTTGACAAAGAATTTCAAAGGTTTTTAGTTCCAATTTCATAATTTCCTCCTTATCAACCACACGCTGACACAATGCATGGAAAAACTTAGAGAGCCGAAGAATTGTCTCTCTACAACCTTCTTCCATTAAACCCCTTATAGCAATAGGCAATATTTGTTGCATAATCACATGACAAGCATGAGACTTAAGTCCTGTCAGCTTCTGTTTCTCCACATCTACACAGTTTCTAATGTTAGAGCTATATCCATAAGGAAATTTCAAGTCAAATAGCCTCTCACAAAGCAACTTCTTATCAGATTTTGATAGAGTGTAAGCTGCAGCAGGAAGACGAGTAACACCATTTTCTTCATACGGATGGAGATAAGGCATAATGCCCATCTCTGTCAAATCTAATCTCGAGTTGTAGTGATCTTTAGATTTTCCTTTGCAAACGAGCAATGTGTTAAGTATGCTTTCACAAACATTCTTTTCAACATGCATAACATCAAGGTTATGACGAACACCTAACATTTCCCAATAAGGCAGCCTAAAAAAAATAGAATGCTTCTTCCAGATTTGTTCTGTGTCTATACCACGTCTCCTCTTTTTTCCCTTTCCAAAGTCATTAGTCACTTTGCTTAACTGCTCAGCTACTTCAACACCTGTCAATATAATTGGACATTTTGGTGCTCTTTCCCTTGCCCTAGCTGTTGTATATTTCTTCTTTCTATAACGGTGTTCTTGTGGTAGAAATGGAATATGATTGCAAAAGGACATCTTTTTGCTATGATTCAACCGAACAACATTTGAGTGCTCACCACAAACAGGACAACCATACTTCCCTTTAGTCGCACATCCAGCTAAGTTTCCATAAGCTGGAAAATCATTTATGGTCCATAGCAACATGGCCCTTAAATTAAAAAACTTCTTTGTAGAAATATCATATGTATAAACACCATTCCATAATTCAAGTAACTCATCTATTAAGGGCTCTAAGTAAACATCTATGTCATTCCTGGGTTGTTTAGGTCCAGGAATCAACATAGATAAAAAGGTAAATTCATCCTTCATGCACATCGCAGGTGGAAGATTATATACAACGAGCATTATAGGCCAACAACTATACGTAGAACTCATATTTTTGTAAGGATTGATCCCATCAATAGCAAGTCCTAATCGAAGGTTGTTAGGTTCAAGTTGAAAATCTGGCCATCTCTCATAAACTGCATCCCAAGCCTCTGAATCTACCGGGTGCCGCATTTTCCCGTCTGTTCTTTCATTGGTTGAATGCAATTTTAATCTTAAAGTCATCTCTTCTTTTCTAAACATCCTTTGAAACCTTGGTATAATAGGAAAATATCTCAACAATTTTGCAGGCTGCCCTTGTAGAATCTCTTTTGTCTGTTCATTTTGCTTCCATCTTGGATATTGACAAGTGGGACATACTAGGGCATCAACATTCTCTTTTGTATACAAACAACAATCGTTGACACAAGCATGGATATGCTTATAGCTCAGATCAAACATCTTTAGAAACTTTTTAACTGCATACATTGATATCAGTAGGAGATTATCTTTCGGCAACATTTCTTTGATCATCTCCAACATCTCACTAAAGCCAACATCTGAGATTCCATGCTTTGTTTTTAGATTATACAGCCCAACGATAGATGAAATTTTTGTATACTTTGAACAACCTTCATACAATGGAGATTCAGCATCTGCTAATAGACTCTGAAAATTAGCATCATTGTTATCGTCCCCAAAATCATTGGCGTTACTTGAAAATACTCCCGCTGCCCGAAATAAATCATGTTCAAAACTTGTGTTTGTCGTGCTGCTTTGGACTGGATCTTCCCCATGATGAAACCATGTTTTGTAAGATTGGTCCATGCCCCACAAAACTAAGTGTTCGACAACTTCGTCTGAAAGTTGATGTCTTAGATTGTGACATTTGTGGCATGGACAAAGAATCTTGGTTGGAAATCCAAGATTCGTCATGGCTGTCTTAACAAACTCCCTAGCTTTTTGCTCATATTCCACCGTTGCTCTACAATTTTAGAGCATACATCAATAATCAAGCACTGACACTTAAACTTGTACCCAAAATAAACTATATGATTTTGGTTACTAACCTGTTAAGATGGATCCAACTTTTATCCATCTCCAATGAATATGAATTTGATGTTGTTTTCTTAATAAAATCTTGTTTGTTGTCTGCGTTTAACAACTGTTAGACAAGACAATCACATTATTTGCGGTTGTAATTTCAGGGTCATGCAAAGGTCATTAACACACATGGTTTTAAAAGAAAACATGCCTTGGTTGAATTTCAAGTCATCTTAAAAGAGAATTTCAGGTCATACCAGTTAAAAAGATCCTTTTCTTCAGTTAAATATCCTATTTTTGCTATTTATCCTATGAATGATTAAAAATGGAAGAATTCCTTTATTTTTGCTGAGTTTAAGAAATTTTTAATATTTTTTCATTTCATTTCCTCTGATAGACATTACAATAGGTAGTAGGCTCATCAGAGTTTAAGGGGGTCTTCTTAGTATCTTTTGAAAATAGCAAGCAGCTTATGTTTTAGATCATCTGTATTGTTTTGGGGTTAGTTGCAGAAGAAGAAGAAGAAGAAGAAAAGAAAGGTCATTAAGTCAATGTTGTTTAATAGAGAAGTTGACCATATTGTTATTTTCGACCTCAATTGTTTTGTGGGTTGTAAATATATCAATGAAAAGGCCTAGTGGGCACTGGCCCTTTTATTTTGATTAAGAAAAGAAGGGATATTATGTCTAGTGGGCAGCAGACTCTACATCATGTGCTCTTAAGAACTTGTTCCTTGAGAGTATAATATGATTAATTCAGTCTTTTAAATCTGTAAAAACAATTGGTTATATGATCCAAATGGTGGTAACCAACCAAAAGGAAAGAAAAGGAAAAGACATTCATCTCTTTTGTTTTTTTTATTATTATTTTTTTGCTCAGGATTATTATTATTATTATATTTCTTAGTATTTAGAGTGGTCCCCTCCAAAATTCCACTGCCATGTTAGCAGCTTGTGGAGTGTGGAGTATGGAGTGTGTAGTGTGGAGTGTGGAATATTTTTGTATGATAGAATAGATCACATGAAGGATGAGAATGTCAGCCTCATCACCATCTTTTCTTTTATAAACAAAAATATTTAACCTTTCAGTATCATCAATGGTTAGACTTAGATTTTTGTCTTTGTATAATATTGCATCTATGATCTCTGATTTCTCTTCCTATTTTTTATTTTTATGAGCAAGAATATAAATGGTGGGTAAAGTTTTACTTGGATTATGGTGAACCTATTTTCTTACATATGTACTAATTTTATCATATTATTATTTACTTGTTTCAAATAATAAGAAATGGCTGACCAAGAAACTTGTTGTTGAAATTATTTTCCTTTCAATGAATAAGAAGTAATATTTAGAAAAAGATAAACGTTCCCTAACCCTAAACATTACCAAATATTGGACTGCTTTTAAATAAAAAAAAAATTAAAAGATATATTGTTTTTAACAAAACATTACCAAATGAGCATGCATTTAAACATCATTTTTAACAAAACAAGTGTCATATATCTCACAATTCAGGGCCAATTTAAGAAGCATACATAGCCATCTGTTTGTTAGTATACCATTTTCTATTAGTATACATTATAAATTCAATCTATTGTACTCACTTTGTTTGGACCTACTTATAGGCTATATAGATCATCAGAATACACCATACTATCATATGGCTAAGTACTTTCAGATTTGTGTTATAATTAATTGAAGAAATTACACTTTTTAATTGTAATTTTATTCCACCATACCATCATATTCTTACCATTTTTTTCCCCTCTAGTCTTGGCAGTTTTCCCTCTACGAGCTAATTACTCTCTTGAATAAATAAAAGCATTTCATTTCTTGGTTTTCTTTTAAATTATGGCTTTCTATTTTTTGTAATTTAATGATTTGCTTATTTGGCTTAATTTGAATTGTTCCCCAAGATTCTACAGTAAAAGGAAGTTTGAACAATGAACAAGGGTAAGATTTTTAAGCTAGCAAAGGGGTTCCGTGGGGTACACTATCTAATACTTGTTTCATAGATTTGTAATTTTGAGTTAGATTTTATATCATATTCTCTGTCTATACACGATTGTAAGGGATTGCTGATGATTTTGGTCTTCTTATTATGTAAGTTTTGTAGTATTGATCTCAGAATGAATCCTGCTCCAAGGCTTAGTTCTGTATTCAGTTTCTTTTAACTAAAAACTATACAAATAGTTTAGTTAATGCTCTCCTACTAAAGAATTAGAGAAGGATTTATTTTGAGATCAATATTAAAGATAATAAATAGTAAAATATTTTGTACAATTTCTGAATGTGTAAATTACTTTTGTTTTTGTCGCTTGAAAAGCTTGTTTGCATTTTATTATGGAGATTTCTGTTGAAATTAGTAAGGCAGAGTGAGTTTCACTTATTTTAAATAGATTTTCCTTTGATTGAAAACCTTATAGTAATTTTTGAGGAACCAAAAACTAGAGAGAACTACTAAAATTCCTCATTAATAATTAATAGACAGTGCTGGTATAGACCAAAACCCTAAACATTACAAGGTTGAGTCAGATTGAGAGGCTCCCCTTTCCCAAAGATTACCAAATTCTTTTCTAAGTAAATCTCACTCTCTATCTACAATATCTTCCCAACCTAACAGACCAGACAACTTCTAACACAAGTCTTTCTTATTGGAGGCTTATCTAAATGCTTATCTAGTTAATGTTTTTCTGAACTTGTGTTGGCTCTACAAAATTAGCTGGACAGCATGAGCACTTGCCATTTGTCTTCGCATTCTACTGAATGTTTGCTCAAATTGGTTGTTAATATATATTTAAGACAGGAAATAGTAGCTTCACTCTACTCTCTTCTCTACTTCCTGTTGTCGTTGGTGGCCTTTCATTTCTTAGCAACATATTACAAAATCTTGATGTTTTGTTTCAGGTTAATTATGGCAACTTCATGCATGGGCTTATGAAAGAAAACATTCAGCTGAATAGGAAAGTTCTGTCTGAGTTATCTATGCATGAACCATACAGTTTCAAGTTTTGGCTGAATTTCATTGTTTTTTTATGATAGACTGCATGTGAGCAACAACCATATTTACATGCAAAATTATTAGATCTTAGTTTTCCAGCCCTACAAGTAACTTGGTACTGGTCTATGTTGTGCCTTGACCACCATTTTTTGTTAATTCTGTTGGTTTATTTTCTATCCATTTAATAGTCTCTAGTTCAAGAGATTCTAGTGTTGTTTTTAATTTAAAAATCAGATTCTAAAATGGTAGCCACTAACTAATTGGGTTTGGATCAAAAACAAGATTTTAGCTTGCGTTATGGCAATTTTGTTATGGAAATTAAATCTAATCTATACATATGGAAATAATGAAAAAAATATGACTAAATGAAAAATCTAATCTATACATATAATGAAAAATCTAATCTATACATATAAAAGCTTACCTAACCATCTATCAATACCAAGTCAAAAAATTCAAACAACACACAATAAGTTTTCTTCCTTATATCACCGCAGCACACAAACAAATTTTCCAGAACCTACTTCTCTAATACACACAAGTTTTCAACATTCCGTTATCACCGCAACACACAATTTTAATCTCAGCACATACTTCTCTATGGATGAATATTTAAGATATTCAAACTCCTCTAACATTTTTAAGATATTAATAATAAGAGTTAAAAGAACAAATTGCGTACCTCTTGCAAATTAACTTTGCAATGCTCCTTGCCAATACGATCCACAACCTAAAGAATATAATCAATACCTAAAAGATTAATACAAAATTAAAATTTGTCAAGGGATATGAATATAGGGGGTGGATTACTTCTTTTTAGTAAAGTGTGAATTGTTACCAATAATCTTAGTTGAGTACAACACCCACCACAACATGTGATAAAGCCAAAACAATAATATATATTCTTTTTAATATACATATATAAGTAGGTCTTGTCTGCTAAGAACTTATATAGTAAAATTAAACTATGTGAAGTGGGTTTTCGGCCAAAAAGAAAGTAGAGGCTGAAGGAAGTGAAAGTCAAAGTTACACAATGTCTGATCTAAGGTGGATGGTTGTGATCATAACAGACTGACAGAGATACTCATTTGAGTTGACCAAAGCCACACTAAATAGCTTAGTCAAAATATTAATGTGTATGAGGTTAAATCTTAAAACCTCCTTTTAAGGGTGTGGGGACATAAACATAGAGACAAAAATCCACGAAGTTGGTATTGGGGAGGGACAACGCATGACCTGCCAAAAGGGGAGCAGATTGGATTTTCTTATGTCATGTGGCTCCTGTCCTACTCAACTACATCCCATTCCCCCCTATGTTTCTAGTCACCAGTTTGCCTAAAATCTTAAATCTTTTGGTTCAAATATGTATATATAGACTAATATATGTATATGTTTACATGGGGAACCTAAAAAGACACTTCTTATTTGATTGGAGGGTGGCCTTTTCTGTGGAGGGATCTAAAGTGGTAGTATATATAAAGATTTTGGAGTTTAGAGCTTGTCCCTCTACAACGTTATATTAATGCATGCATGCCTTGTAGAAATTGAGTATCTCTATGAAATTGTTGAATTTGAAGCTGAAATTTTCCAAGATTGTGGCATTATTAATTCAAATTGTCTTGTCTTCGCCAGTTTTGTTAATGTGGATTTCAAATTGTTATAATGATGATGTTAGTAGTGACATTAGTCTGGACCACTACTACTGAATATATTTGGTCCACCTTTTCGGTATGAGATAAGTTTAAATTAGCATTTTAAATATATCAAAACATTAACTTTTACTTTCTTTTCTTTTCCATTTTTCTCTTATAAACAAGTACAAAAGTATCAAAAAGCAGAAGAAGCAAGTACAAGAACTTCAAAAGTTTAAGAAGGAAAAAACTACAAAGTACACACTACGTATTCTCGTGATTGATTAACATGTGTGTTGCATTGCTTTCTCGCATGGAAAACAATAATATCAAACTACGACACATGGCAGAAGAAGAAAACGATGAGCACAAGTGATTTTCTCATGTATAACTAAATACTCACATAATGAACTTTTTCTGACCAAAAATATTCCGTATACCTAGTTTTCCGTTGAGGAGTTTGATAAAACTAATTATAGTGAGTGACAAAGGAAATTAATAAATAAGGAGAGATAGTATAGCCAAGTTGTGTCTAGCTAGCACTTTCCACAATTCCCAAGAATGTTAAACTCACGAGCAAAAACATATTTGTCCTTTTCTGTTCGGCACAAATGGTTTTGAGCTGTGAAATGTGATTTTAACTCCTAGGAGTTTGATCTAAACTAATTTTCTATTACTAAACTAGTTCTCTCTTCTATATATAATATATTATTTGCTAGTTTACTTGTTATTCAGATCTACGTTGTTATTATCTACATTACATACCAAATTAATCTGATATCTACAGTTGTACCAATCCATCGTCATCTGTATTATCTTGATCAATCACATTAAAAGTAGCCCAGAAAGAGACCAATAAATGGCTAGTTGTGACTATTGCCTATTGTGATTCTCACTAATTATAGTTTCATCTGAAGAACACTTCTCTGGCCACTAATACATCCACAATAAACAAGTTTAAAGCTAGAGCATTGCAAAATGTAACTCCTTATTAAAACAAGGGTTTATATTATTTTTTAGTCCCACAGTATTTCTTAAATCCTAGTTTGATAGAGAAATTACTACTGATAGAGAAATTGAGTAGTAAAAAGTAATATCAATAACATGGTTTCAATTCTAGGTGGCACTAATGGGAAAATGTGGATTGACCAACTAATTACAAAGAGCAATAGGAATGAATATAATCTGTCTTATTAATCTGAACCATACAAACACAAATATTTACAGGAGAGCTATTGAAAAACTGAAAAGGAAACTAATTTTAATAATTGGCAAAAGACATGCATGATAGTGTGATGATCTTTTAGCAACTATAGAATTCTTGTGTTGTGATTGGCTCTTGTTATACATGTCATCTGTTTTAACTAGTCCAAACTTGCTTAACCCCGGCTAGCAATTACTTGTTTATCATTTATGATTGATAAGAGCCATACAACATTTAATAGCTAATTACTTAGCATTTTTTTAGATCTAAAATCAGACCTGATTTTTAGCTTAACTTGTATATGTTTTCATTCTTGGATGGTTGATGTTCTTTTATTCTCCATTCAGCTTTCTCTTCTTTTAAGTCAAATTAATTTTCAAAAATAAAAATATCTTATTACAACCCCAAATGGTTTTTTTTTAACAGACATGCTTTTCTTCTGTAGTGGCACCATTCTAAAACATTGGCCCCCCATCTCACCCTAGCTTGTCACAGTAGTTTTGGTAAGGAAAGAATGACATTTTAATGAAACTTGGCATTCCCAACGTTTATACCAGTATATTTTAGAGCCAAAAATCAATCAAAGTATCTTGTCTCAAGAACAATTAAAAATAACAATCAAAATATGATCTTTAAACATAAACTGGTAAATGCCCAAATAAAAACTCAAAATAAACTAGTAAAGTTGATCAAACATAAAACATAAAAAGTCTGAAAGATGAATAAGTCAAAATAAAAACTCGATAAAACATAAACATAAACTGGTATAACAGGTTGAGAGAGATAGATAAAAACCTTCTGATTCTGATCTTGAGACTTCAGTATAACAGGTTGAGAGAGGAAAACATTATCAATGTTTCGTACATATGGCAGAACCTCTTCCAGCCCTTCTTTCAAGCTTCTGGAGTTGTAATCCAACTCTACTTTGGCCTTCTCACAGGAATATGCCCACTGATGCCTTAAAACATGAACTGTCAGAAGAGAAAGAGAAAATTTCAACCTAAGTTGCCAATATTTGTGGGTACAAAATTCGGACAACTGCAAATGAAAAAGGCTTCAAGCCAAGTGACCTAAGTTGGAAATTCTAATCACAACCCCATTTATGTCTTACACCAAAAACTATTAAAACAAAACCCCAATGGTGGCACCCAAAAGAGTTACAAATATCCAAGTCTTCGAGACAACTGGATATCTCCCAAAGAGTTATTACTCATCCAAAAGAGATTTTATGCAGTGTAAAAAAACTATACAACATGTACATATATACATATGTATGTATGTATGTATATATATATTAGAAAAGAACACAAACAAATGAAGACAAGGAAAACCTCTCTTAAACTTTGACAAACATCTTAACTACTCATTTACATTGTTACAACACTATACCAACACGCAGGTCGATCTTAGTTCAAACAACAATCCAAAAAACTCAGGCCAGATTCTCAACTAATGAAAAATACAAAAGAAAACGAAAACAAAAAAACAAAGCAGCATATGAAACAAATATACAACTCCACAAGCATAATATTTTAGATCACAGATGAAATAAAAAAAAATCATAACAGGGACATCATTCTTCAGCTTCAACACATTTGTGATGTGTGTATGATTGCAGAGTTAAATAAACAAATAAACAAAAAAAAATCAATGAAATTCAAAACAAAGGTATCTGCCGACCAAACATAAATCCCAAAGCTTTCACCAAATACACAACAATCTCAATGAGATTGAGATTGTTAAACAAAATGAAAAACACCCTTTTCAAAATTAAAACAAAAACCATACTCTTAAATCGACCAAAACAATGGAAACAGAAAATAAAAAAAACCCCATTAGATTTAAGCCCAAATTAAGCTCGATTAGCATAAAAAACCAATGACCCATATCAATAACACCTAAAAGTATATATCCTTACCTGGCTTGCCAAGACCAAAGAGAAGGAGTGAAACAACCCAACGAATGGAACCCTATTGACAGAGAGATAGAGAAATACGATAGAGAGATGGAGGAGACATGAGGGATGGAGGAGACTTGAGCTGAGATTTGAGGGATGGAGGAGATGTGAGCTGAGATTTGAAGCAAGGATGATGAAACCGAATCTGGATAGATTTATCGAACTGTGCTTAGCCGAAGAAGAAAATGGTGAGTCCGAAATTGGTTTGATTTTTTCTGAAAAAAAAAATGTATAAGTGGCGGGCTCCCAAAATATTACCGCCTTTTTCATTTGCTACATATATAACATTTTCCATAATAATTTTTCATTTCTATTATATTCATGTGTTATGGAAATGGGTATTTGGTGTAGTGTTTGTAACACATTTATATCCAAGCGACTTGATTAGCAAGTCCAGCACTATTTAAAATACACAGTGTAATGGTCTTGGCTATCCTGAGCATTACAACTTCGTCCCGTTTCTTATTGGATTTGTTGATTCAAGTTTACTGCTTAAATGTCATTACTCATATTATATGTTGTTTGGCCCCTTGTACAAACGATACATTGCATTTCTTTTAAACTTGTTTTTATTCAGTTAATGTAATCGTAAATTTTGAGGGTCTCTAGACCTTGGCCTAGGTTCTGCGTTCATGTCTCAAAAGCTCGAGTTTTTATTGACCTCTCTTAGTCCTTAGATGATTTTTATGTGTTTAGTGTTTCTCTGTAGGCTTGCAGTCCTCGAGAGTAACTTTAACGCTAGGTCAAGGGATTACTCGACGCAGCCCTATGTCCCCGAGTTCCAATGACTCATGATGGGGCCTGCCTGTGGTACTTAGAGCTTGAGGATCTTCTTGTCAGTGTTTAGATGCTTGTGCATTTAGTGTTTCATCTTATGATCGAGGTCATAAGAGTAAATTTGATGCGGTGTCAAGTGAGGGCTCTCGACTATCCTATGCCTTCGAGTTTCAACGACTCGAGCTTTTAGGAGGTCTTGCACTGTAGGATTCTCCCTTAGTGCTTGATGCTTAAGACATTTAGTGTTTCCTTCCAGGCTCAATGTCCTTGAAAGTAACTTTAACCTCATCTCGTGTCCCCTAGTTCTGATGACTTGAGACTTTAGGGGGTCACTCGCACTAAGCTATATGCCCCCAGGGAATGTGGACACTAGTGGGTCAGCTCAGGATTCTTGGTTTGCCCCTCGAGTATACAGCTCGAGTCCTAATCATTTGAAAGTCATGAACTCATTATCCCAAGCCCAGGAGGTTGAGTGCCCCACCCTTTGACTATGTATTTTGTGACATTTGAGTTTTAGTACTCGAGGTCTGTCTCTGAGTTCCAATGACTCTGTCCTCCGTTCACATCTCAAGATCATAGGACTTGAGTCACTGCTCCTCGGGAGGTAACATCAGTCCATACTCGCGCTACCTCATTTTCTCATGTTCTCTCATGCTTTCATGCACTACAACAATTTGTAGTATATATTACATTAAAAAATAGCATATATTTAAAAGTGCAATGAATGGTGGGTGATTAAAAACACACGGAACATTATATTTTGGCGCCATATGAATAAACCTCAGGCGCCAAAATGAAATTTTTTTTTTAGTCTCATCTGCCAAATTCCCTAAATCTAAGTTACCCCAAAAATTTCTCTCAGCCTCCATCTCTCACTCTCGTCTCGTCTCTCCGCCCTCTCCGCCTCACGAAGTCTCACTCTCGTCTCGTCTCTCTGCCTCACGAAGTCTTCTCAACTCATCTCTGCCTCACGAAGACACGCTCTAGAGTGGAGCTCTTTCTCCGCCTCACGAAGTCACGCTCCAGAGTGGAGCTTCTCTGCCTCACGAGTTCTTTCTCTGCCTCAAGAAGTCACGCCTCACGAAGTCACGCCTTCCAGAGATCTATCTCTGCCTCACGCCCACTATCTCAGGTTCGTTTCTCTCCTCGGCTTACATCTTTTTTAAGGAACGATACCATATGATTCATCCCTCTGCCCTCCAATTTGTAGCCCTTGGGTTCCTGCTCTCCGTGGGTGAGGAGTCTGTGTTCACAGGTGCTGTCTTACATTGGGGTCATCTATCGTGCCATTTTTCTGGGCCATTGGGTTCATGTGAGGTGGCGTGGTAAAGGGTTTCTTTTTCTCAATCATCTCATATGTTTTATTTAAGAAGCTAGGTCAGTTGGGAGTCTCAGAAGTGAGCGATTAGCCAATCTGATTGGGTGTTGCTGCGAAGGAGATGAGAGGTTGCTGGTGGCCGATTTTATGCCCCATGAAACTCTGGCTAAGCATCTTTTTCACTGTAAGTTACTTTATTTCTTTATATATATATATTTATATGTATATGTTTGTACATACTTCCGTTTTGTTTCCTTTTTGTGGGTGATAATTTATCAAATAAAGCTAAAATGACTGAAAGTGAAGCTGGTAAGATGTATTTGGTTATTGTTTGGCTGAAAAATGCATTGTAGGTTTTTGACTTGTTCAAAATGACTAAGACTGAATAAAATTGATGTTTCATTCAAGATCTTTGTTATTAAAAGGTTTTTCATGGGACTTAAAAGTGAAATATTGGTATTTAATTGCCTTGATTGCCCAAGTACTTGCTTGTTTATCGCCCCCATACATGGTCTTACGACTTTGCGGAGTGCCAGAAGCTGAGAAGAAGAAGGAGCAAACCCTTCCCTTTTACCAAATTTTCTGTTTTGCAGACAAGTATGATTGGCTTCTCATGACTACTGGCAGTATAGGAGCCGTTATCCATGGCTCCTCCATGCCCATTTTCTTCCTCTTGTTCGGTGAAATGGTCAATGGTTTTGGCAAAAACCAAATGGATTTAAAGAAAATGACTGATGAAGTGTCAAAGGTTGGCAATGGCACTCACTTCAAATAATAATATTCTTCAAAAGAACAATACTTTTGATTGAACTTAGATCTGAGATCTGATACATTAATTTTCTCTTTTTGGTTCTTTCTTCCATTTTTGCAGTATTCACTATATTTTGTCTACCTAGGCCTCATTGTGTGCGTATCATCCTATGCAGGTATGTGAAAATTAAATTATTTTTGCAACTTTTTCTTCTTCTTGGCTTAGTTTTAGTCTCTTTGTTGATCCTGAAAGATGATACACTACCTAGTTTGGACCATATAGGCTTGCTTAGACTGGTTGGTGCCGAGCCCAAATGGGTTCATCAACTAATGCAATAGTCTTTTTCCTCTTTAACTAGTCAATCTCACTCATCATCTTCTCTTACGTTGTTCAAATAATACTGTTTTTAATTTGTAGATAAGCTCAAAGATCAAAATTTTGAAACTTTTTTTTCTTCTTATCTTGGAAAATTAAAAAAAATTATTCAGAGATTGCATGCTGGATGTACACCAGAGAAAGACCAGTGGGGACTCTGAAAAAGAAATATTTGGACGCTGTGCTGAAACAAGACGTGGGCTTTTTTGATACAGACGCTAGAACAGGGGATATAGTCTTCAGTGTCTCTACGGACACTCTTCTAGTCCAAGACGCCATTAGTGAGAAGGTTGGTTTTGTATACTCTCCCATATTCATTAATTACATTCTCTCGCTCTCACACATGCATGTAGTTATTACTTGCTAGTATTCTCACTTGACTCATCTTCACCCAGAACAATAAAAAAAAATTTTAAAAAAAGAGAGAGAGAGAAGAAGGAAAAGAGAGTGGATTAGACTAGTCAATGGAGTGGCCTTAGATCGAGATATGCTTATCTGGGTACGGCGGTAGTTGGCTAATACATTAATGGGGGGCCCACAATTTCATTCTTCTCATCGAGGCGCACGTTAGCAAGTACTTGGTTAACATGCGCTGTTACCTCTCGCCTTTGTTTTTTCTCTATATTCCATGGATGGAGCAATGTCTGATCTTCATGGCACCACGAGGCAATAATGAAACGTTGTCGAATTGATGTCATTTCGTTTTGTTTGTTTGTTTTGTTTTGTTTTTTTAGGTGGGAAACTTCATACATTATCTGTCAACGTTTCTGGCTGGACTGGTGGTGGGTTTTGTTTCGGCATGGCGGTTAGCTCTACTGAGTGTGGCGGTGATTCCTGGGATTGCCTTTGCCGGAGGCTTATATGCCTATACGCTCATTGGTTTAACCTCCAAGAGTCGACAGTCTTATGCAAACGCCGGAGTAATCGCCGAGCAAGTGAGTTTGGGTTCAACTTTTTCTCTTTGGCTTATATCAAAACGACAATCTTTCATTTAGTGTCGTTTTGCTTTGCTATGTTTTGTTACTTTTAGTATTCGGTTTAAATTTTGTGTAGTCTCTGTTACCTTTATTTGTGTGTGAAATGATGAGTTTTGACATGTGAAACCAACCACGCATGAAATGAAAGTTGTTTGTTCCACTAGACTCTCCTTTCCATTTTTTTTTTGGTATGAATATTAGATAAAAAAAGAAGAAAACTTCAGAAGTGTGCGAAGGTTTACTGTTTGGGAAAATGACAATGATGATTGCGTTTTAAGCAAAACGACTAATTCCTAAGTTGGATTTGGACTCTTTTTGCCTACCTGATAGGATAATTCAAATAGTGTAACTTGACAATTTTCATTTTCTAGTTGGTGATATCCCATGTGCAACACACTGTTAGCTAAGTTAGTTTTTAGTACTCTTTTGGTCAAATGAGAAGAGAATCCAAATAGTGTAAGTAACTAGACGGTTTTCATTTCCTTCTTGTAGTTATATCACATGTTATGTTTCACCTTAGTAACTGACTAATTGTTCTGGGTTTTTTCATAATTGTTTTCTGTCTTAGGCTATTGCACAAGTATGGACAGTCTACTCGTATGTTGGCGAAAGCAAGGCCCTAAATTCCTATTCAGATGCCATTCAAAATACGTTGAAGCTTGGCTACAAGGCGGGAATGGCCGAAGGTTTGGGATTAGGATGTACCTATGGTATTGCTTGCATGTCGTGGGCCCTTGTTTTCTGGTAGGCGGGCGTGTTCATCAGAAATGGCCAGAGTGATGGGGGGAAAGCTTTCACTACTATATTCTCTGCCATTGTTGGTGGCATGTAAGAATTCAAGCTTAGGTTTATAAATTTCCATTTTAATTGAATAAACTCTTGATTAACGTACAATAATAAATCTAACAGGACCTTGGGTCAGTCATTCTCAAACCTTGGAGCATTCAGCAAAGGTAAAATAGCTGGATACAAGTTGATGGAGATTATCAATCAAAAGCCAACCATAACTCAAGACACATTAGATGGAAAATGCTTGGACGGGGTTAATGGCAATATAGAATTCAAGGAAGTATCTTTCAGCTACCCATCAAGGCCAGATGTTTTCATTTTCCGAAAATTTTCAATCTCCTTCCCTGCTCGGAAAACTGTTGCTGTTGTTGGTGGAAGTGGATCAGGAAAGAGCACTGTTGTCTCTCTCATCGAAAGATTCTATGATCCTAATCAGGGTAATTAAAAAACTCTGCTCTTGTGGATAGATTGAAAATAAAGTTGTCCTTATCTAACTTGTTGTATTGATGTTTTATCGTGGGTGAGCAGGACAGGTTTTGCTGGATAATGTAGACATAAAAACATTGCAATTGAAATGGTTACGCGATCAAATTGGGCTAGTGAACCAAGAGCCTGCACTCTTTGTGACCACCATATTGGAAAACATACTCTATGGAAAGCCGGATGCAACAATGGCGGAAGTAGAAGCTACAACTTGTGCAGCAAATGCTCATAGTTTCATTACTTTGCTGCCTAATGGTTACAACACTCAGGCAAGTATTTGTTATCGAACTTGAAATTCTTAAATTATTTGGGTAGCTTACGACTCAGGGTTCTGTTTTAATCTCTTTTTCTTATTATTGTTTCCTAGTCATTTAGGAGGGAAAATTTTCTAGATATCCTATTTAGTTTTCAACCTTAATAATATAAGTACTGTGGGAGTGAATGTTAATCGTGTGTACTTCTTATTTCAAAAACCGGGTGGGAGAACGAGGAACCAACTCTCTGGTGGCCAAAAACAGAGAATTGCAATTGCAAGAGCTATGTTGAAAGATCCCAAAATCCTTCTCCTTGATGAAGCAACCAGTGCGCTTGATGCGGGGTCAGAGAGCATTGTTCAAGAGGCTCTAGACAGGCTCATGGTTGGAAGAACAACCGTAGTTGTGGCTCATAGACTATCCACCATAAGAAATGTTGATAGTATTGCTGTTATACAACAAGGACTAGTTGTTGAGACAGGAACACATGAAGAGTAAATATATGTACATCAGTTCATAAGCACATATCTTTGGTTTTAACTGGATAATAAGTTGGATCAACATTGTTGGTTTATATTGTTTGCAGGCACTTGATCTAATTCGTGGCAATAATTTTCTGATGCTTATGGATTCTGCTCTAGAGGGTAATTTTTCAAATGATGATGGAACTGAACTTGTGCGTTTAGCTTCCCGCTGTTTGCAGTATGAATCACGTGAGAGACCAAATGCAAAGTCTCTTGTCACTTCTTTCATGTCTCTTCAAAAAGAAACAGAGGTATGTACTCTGCTTGATCCTTTCATTTTTATGTTTAGTAAATTTGTTCTTCTATTTTATTAGTTATCTTTTTGCCTGAAATACTATTTTTTGCACACTACCTTTATGTGTTTTTTTGTAATGATGAAATGGAGATCATTGGCACTTGTCTAATTGAGGATACAACCAAATTGGATTGTGAGATTTTGGCCATTTGATAATTGAAAATTTGCTTCCATATGCAAGCAAATTATGAAATTATTGAAACCTGCCATTCTCATTTGATAATGACCAAGTGCTTATCTCCAATTACTCAACATGGTATGTACTCAACTCAGTTTTTTCTTTTGTTTCTTAGTCATTGAGTTAATATAATATATGGCTTCAGTGTATTCTAGTTTCTTGCTTGACCTTTTATTTTCTTGAGTTCTTTTATTCCTTCCAGCTTTTCCTCTATTCTGAAGTTGTTTTTGAACTAAGAGAGATGAGTAGGTATTTAGCAACTTTATTTTATAATTTAATTTATATTAATAACAAGGATGGAAGGAATCCATTGAGCGTTTCTGTGGCTGCCTAGTAATAATTTTACAAAATAGGTCTATATCTTTATGCAAATTTATATTATTTAGGCTTCTTTCTTTGATACTTTTGATAATTAATATGGTTTTTTAAGAGTTACTATAAGCACTTAACAATTTGTGATTCCGACAATGTTTTGGTAAAAGATGAAAGTATCTTTAGAATGGGTCCATTATTAAGAGTTGATCATTTATGCGTTAATTTCATCTAATATAAATATTCAACTGATTGCTTTTTGACATAGTGGTTATATAATATTTTGTATTGATTGCTTTTAGCCAGGTCTTAATGAGAAATTAAAATGCATGAAGCAACATGCTTTTAGATCAGTTCACTTAATATTATTGACTTCTATTTAAAAGGAATGATTTCTTTTTTCTTATTATTTTTAAAATAGATTTTGCGAGATGAAAAGAGTGGAAATGGATTATGCAAACAATGATATTCTTGGAAAAGCAGTTGAGAAGAGTCTTAGCAGCATTCTAGCAAGTGAGTTTTATTTAAAGATGCGTGTTAGATTTAAAATTGTTCAAAAATCTTATTATTTGCATAGATTGATATGGTAAATAACTTAAATGTATTGAAAACTATATTTTATGTTATAAGAGAATTTGAAAACTAATATTGGTGGGGCTTTAGTATGATTTATGCTTACTTAGTTGAGGCAGAGGAATTGGTTCGTAGTAATTAGTTGGAGGATGCCAATAGGGTTCTCTTGTGGGGTGGTGGTTTATTCTTGTCCCATGTGCCTTTTTTTTTAATTTTTTTATGGAATAAACGTGTACAAGTAATGTTAGCATTTTCTTTTTTATAAGTTGATGCAATGTCTTGAGATTATTCCTTTTAAGGTTGAGGATTTCAGCTGTAGTTGTCTGAGTTATGATTGATGTTTACAATAGTGATTGTATATAATTGCTGCATATATAACATGTTCAGTTACATTTTAATTGTAGTCATAAGGTTTCTTGTTCTACTGATTTTCTTTATTGATTAAGATAATATACAATGTATTTTCTTAGCTATGCATATACATGAACTGTTCTAATAGGTGAAAATAAATAAAGCAATCTACATTTGTTTTGATATGAGTTTTTGCTGCTAAACCATCTAAGGGCTTCTCTTTTCTTCACTCCATCCCACTCTTGTTGAATTTGATTGTTGGTCTGTTTAATCAAAGAGGTGTTCTCTGCATTTTCTTTTCTACTTGGCTATTATTAGCATTCATTGAAAGGCTTATATGGGAATAAAATTGGTCTCAAGAGTCAAGACAGTCCATAAAATTGTTACCATGTATTCCTCCACCATAGAATATAATATAAAAATTTAGAGTTTGATTTTTTTTTCTTAACACATTATCTCAATTAATTTGTCTATTGATGTTGATAGTTTATTAATTGGTATGTAATTTTGCTTTCATTTTAGTGGCGTCATTGGATTTTAAATTGGAAGGAAATTTTATTTCCAACATTTTGCAAGAGGTATCTTCTCTTACTTTTGTTTTTGCTATAATATTATGCAAATGTTAGAAGAGTTTGAATATCTTAGATATTCATCCATAGTGAAGTAGGTCCTGAGATTATTATTGTGTGTTGTGGTGATAACGGAAGGTTGAGAACTTGTGTGTCTTAGTGAAGTAGGATCTGAGAAATTTGTGTGCTACGATGAGATAAGGAAGAAAACTTGTGTGTTGTTTGAATATTTTGAATTGATAATAGTAGATGGTTGGTTGATAATATGGGAGGAATGTTTTCTGATTTTATGTAGAATTATCTATTATTATCTTGTAATTAACTTGTGTTTGGTTGATTGGCTTGGTTATTGGTAGATTAATTAGATTGTTAAAAGCATACACTTTTATGTTTATTTATTTTGATTTTTCTTTTAAGTTTTCACAGACACATAAGAAAAATTATGAATGTAATTCTACTTTCATGTTAGTGGCTCAATTAAATTCATTTTAGTGGCTCAATTAAATTTCAAATTGGAAGAAAAATTTATTTGAAATTGTTTGGAGTTTGAGTAATTAATTTTCATTTATATTGATGGATTAATTTGATGATTCTTACTGTATACTAGCAATTTTTACTTTACATGAAAACTACCATGTAACTAAGATTTTGAAATTCCTAGTTTTATTTTTTCATTTCTCAAATTGATTGCCTTGTTGTAAATTCCTTAATCATGTAAATCAACTTTCATATTTATCATCTTCTTCTTAGATCTCTATCAAAATTGGAAGGGTATCCTGTAACTCTTGTTTTTTGGTTTTTTGTTTGAACTTTTTTTTCCATGTATAGGCTTGGCTGTTCTTTTTATTGTTTAGTTAGCATGAGAATTAAAAAAATGAGAATATTTATATATGTAATTTTCTACTGTTGTTATTTGTGGTTTTCCACATCCTTGTATATTTTATAAATTAATACAAGACATTTTGTTTTAAAATATGATATTTATCACTTTTCTTAAAAAGTTAAACTTTGATGATTTGTATATACAAAAAAAATATTATTGTAAATGGTTGAAAATATATCTAGACAACTTAATTTGCATCAAAACGTCTCTGTCCATGTTCATTGGTTGTCTTTACAAATATAAATTCAAATTAAGACAATGCAAATTATATAAAGGCAGTTGTTTGGAACTTTTCAAGAGTAATTACTATGAATTAAGTGTAGTGAGATTATTATTTGGTTGCCATGATAGTGACTTGTCCATCTTTAGTGACTCTCAATGTTGTATTTTGCGATTTCTACTGTCTTCTCTTTGGAGTCTATTTTTAAAATTTTGAATGTCATTATTTTTAAGTTTAAAAATTAAAGAATATTATATTTTGTCATCTCTTTTTTTGTAACTATTCTAATATAGCAAACCCAAAACTTATTTCTTGATGGCCTCACCTTCTTCTTCATTTTATCCTCTTTGAAGCTTATCTCTTAGTGTAAACTTATTGATATAATTTTTTATAGCATCTTTATCTCTAAATATTATTTTTAATATTTGTGACTGCTTACCTGTTTAATGGTTATATATATATTGTTTTTCATGGAAATTTAGTAATAGAAAGAAACAATCATTTGTTGGTACTCCAAAATAAGAGATAGTGACTGAAAGTATTGTGGCTAAGTTAGTGTAGGTTGAATTGCAATTCCTTCTTTTAATTTTCATGTGGCTGAATTAGTGGTAAGGTTATGTTCAGTCTTTAATTTTTTTGGGATATTTTTGTTACATTAGTGATTGAAAGTATTGTTTATTCTCTTCATATAATAACTAAGATTCATGTTTAATGTTTAGGTTTGTCTTTACTTTTGTATTTTCTTCTTTTAATTTTGATGCTGAATTCATGTTTTGCTATCTTACTTGTAAATAGAATACATCTGCTAAGAGTGAGGAGCAATCAAACAATGTTCAAGCAAATCAACCCACAACAAAGACAAGTGCACAATGGATGGCGAATTGAAGGATGGAGCAAATTTCATGGTTTATTTTTTGTGTATCTTGCTATGTTTTTGTTTTTCATTTTTGAAGTAAGAGATGTTTAAGATTATAGAACTTTATTATGTATGTTTTCAAACTTAATTTAGAACTAAGATCTCATGAAGTAGCCACAATCATGGTTTGAATTTTAATGTAATACTTATAGTTTATCAATCTATTTAATATTACATTTTGCGATTAATTTTGATACTTTTTTTTATCCAAATACGATAATAAAAACCTTTTCATTTTAAAAAAAACTTATGATTATCCTTATACAACACAATTAAAAATCTATTATCTAGACTAAAATAACAAAATTTTATTACTGGACCTTTAATATGACATTTATGGCTGTTTTGGATACATATTATAAGTATAACAAAACGTTATGATTTATATAATATAACAAACTAAAAATGCTATAAAAATAATCAATTATAACAGTTGAAAAGTGTTATGCAAAAAGTTTAAGATTAAATTTCAAATTTATAACCAATTACTCTAACTAAATGTTATTATTTTAATATGATAGCAACAAAAAATGTGTTATTGAATACTTTAAGATAACATCGAACATAACATTCAAAAACTGTTATAGAAAAGACGGGACTTTTAATAACAGGGGCTACGTTAGCATTTTGAAAAGTGTTATGAATACTTCTGGTTAGCAGTTTTTAAGTGTTATGAATACTATTTTTTCTTGTAGTGATGATATCCCCCAGCTATGTTAGGTGACCTCAAACAGAAGCAAATGTGCAAAATCGGACTCGCTCTATAGTACTTTAACAACTTTGACAATTAGCACTCGTAGCGAGTCCTAAAACACTATGGCCTTCGCTACATTTGGAATAGCTCGGGCACCTCCATACGCGTTCTTATGGTCTGAGATACCACCCAGTTACGTTAGATGACCATAGTGCTTTGACCATAAGCACTTGTAGTGAGTCCTAGAACATTATGGCCTCTACTACATTTGGAATAGCTCAGGCTCCTCCAAACACGTTCTTATGGTCCGTAATACCCCCCAGTTATGACCTCAAACGGAAGCCAATGTGCAAATTTGGACTCACATATAATCATAATCAAATACATATATAATCGTAATCTCACATATAGTCATATTCGTTAACAGGGGTCTAGCCCCAATCAAAACCCAAGTGTAATTTTCTTACCTTGAGTCCCGAGCTAAAAGTATAAGGTGGTCCCGAGTACGATCCTTAATCCCAAGCCTTAGCGGTATATCCTAGTCACAAAGCGATAATGCATAACCATTAAAACCTAAACCAATTAAAAGCTTCAAAATGAAATAATAGCCTTTGGGACCTTGAATTCTACTAAACCAGGTAACATAATCCTTCCTAAGAACTTATGTTTGAGTTCCCAAGCGTAAAAACACTATTTGGCCAACATTTTCTATTTGAGTCGCGTCCCTCCTCAGTAGCGTCGCGACCCTATACAAGTCAGGGAGCAACCTAGGCATTTTCCTGGATATGCACTGCGACGCGCCCTGCTCAGCGTCGTGGCGCCAAGACGGTTCACCAAGCCCCCTAGCCCTTCTTGGTTCATGCGGTCCATGGCGCGGCCCTACGAACCCAGAAACTTCAGCAATTTCCCAAGCCAAATTCACTAAAAAATCAACCTAAACAACAGCTAAACCCAGAATTCAGTCTAAAACTCGTAATCACACATCATAAGCAACATTATTAACCCTAAAACTAACAAAGTATCTTATCCAATCTAAACAACCAAAGGTAGAACAAAACTCAGTTAAAACCTATACTAACCAGGAAAATTCATAAAGAAATCAGTTGTAAAGCTTACCTTAGAAAAGATTTCAAACCTTGAGCTAAATCCCCAATCAACTTAGCCTCAATTTTCAATTTCCTAAGCCCAACTTCTCAAGAACTCCAAAATCTTCCAAAGCACCAAGAAGAGAAGAGAGAAACGAGAGAGGGAGAGAGAGCTGAGAGAATGTTTTTGGTTTCTAGTTGTTTCTTAGGTCCTCGAAGTCTATCCTAAGCCTAGAGCATGACCAAAATGCCCATAGTCCTATCCTTAGCCTCTTAACGCCTTTAAGGGCAAGCCTGTCCTTAACTACATTTCCTACTAATTCCTCAAGTGGTCCTATAAATTCCAAATTAATCCTGTCGTGCCCAAATAATCACCAATAACTACCCGTTGCTCGATGAATCCTAAATGCACATTCAGTCCCCAAAATGCACCTAGGCTCACCCCGAGCCGGGCATTAGACCTCGTTGTGACTATTATGCTAATCTGCTCCTTAGGATTGCCTCGAGCCGAATATCTCAAATATATCCACATAATAATGTGGTCTCAATCATTTAACACATATAATCAAATTTATACCCTCAACGGGTCAAAATAAGAAATATGCCCTTCTTAACAAAATGGGCCCACATGCATTATTAAAACACATAAAAATGCACATATATTGATTTTACCATATAAATCACGTGTACTGCGTAGTCACACATTTAATCAATTTATTCCATGTATATATATATATCCAACTATGCCTTCACTGCACACTAATCAAAGCACTAAGCCTTATTAGCAAATTTGAGACATTACAACTATCCCCTCCTACTGAAAATTTATCCTCGAAATTTGCCTGAATAACATGGGATGTTGATCATGCATAACCGACTCTAGATTCAGGTCGCTTCCTCGACCATGCTATTCCTACATAAGACTTTAACTATAGGAATCATCTTGTTCCATAGAACCTTGTCCTTTTTATCTAGAATCCACACTGGTGGACAAGTCCGTCTATAGCTCCAAATCTTCATATCCCAATAGATGGATCGTATTTGACACATACTTCTGAAGCATTGAGATGTGAATCACATCATGAACTCCTGATAACGACAGGGGCAACACCACTCAATAGGCTACCTACCCAATCCTCTCTAAGATCTCGAAAGGTCCCATGATCCTAGGGCCCAGCTTGCCATTCTTTCCAAATCTCTAAACTCCCCATAATGGCAAAACTCGCAGAAACACATGGTCCCCTATCTGGAACTCCACATCTCTACGCCTAGGTTCAGCGTAGCTTTTTTGTATGCTTTGTGAGGTGAGAATTTGAGCTTGGATCTCCTCAATAGCTTCATTAGTCTTCTGAATCGTCTCTGGACCCAAATACTTCATTTCTTCCATCTCATCCCAATAAGTGGGCGACATACACCACCTTCCATACAACATCTCGTATGGAGCTACTCCAATTGTTGACTGGTAAAATTTACTGTATGAGAATTCAATCAATGGGAGGTACTTACTCCAAGACCCCTCGAAGTCTAGCACACATGCTCTAAGCATGTCCTCCAATATCTGAATTGTCCTCTCAGACTGTCCGTCTGTCTAAGGATGAAAGGTTGTACTGAACTTAACCTAAGTTCCCATAACCTTCTATAAGCTACACCAATACTTTAAGGTAAATATGGGATCCCATTCCGATACTATAGGCTTTAGCACCCCATGGAGACATACGATCTCCCTCATATACAGCTCCGCATACTGGTCCACAGTATAATTTGTCCTTACTGGAAGAAAATGCGCTGACTTGGTATATCTATCAACTATCACTGATACCGAGTCATGTTGTCCCACTGTCCAGGGCAAGCCTCCTACAAAGTCCATGGAAATATCTTCCCACTTCCACTCGGGAATACCTAAAGGTTGTAACAACCTCGTTGATCACTGGTGCTCTGCCTTTACCTGTTATCAGATTAGAGATCTTGCTACATAGTCGACCATGTCCTTCTTCATCCAAGGACCCCAATACAAGACCTTAGATCCTGATACATCTTTGTGGTGCCTGGATGTAAGAAGTACGATGTGGTATGAGATTCATCAAAGATCTCTCGTCTGATACCCATCTCCATCGGAACACAGATCTAATCCTTGTATCTCAGCAAACCTGTCTCCAAAATGGAATAATCATTGGCTACTCCAGCTAGGATATCCCCTCTAATCTTCTTCATCTGACCCTCTTTTCTTCTCTCCAAGAAGGTGGAGTGCAATGTAATATTGGCCAACTGGCCCACTACCAACTCTATCTTTGCTCTAATCATGTCTTATGCCAATTCCTTTGATATTTTCTTCGAAATGAACAACTCTCCGGGGCCCCTCCGGCTCAAAGCGTCTGCCACTACATTGGCTATCCCGAGGTGATAAAGGATCTCATAGTCATAATCCTTTACCAACTCTAGCCAACATCTCTGTCTCACGTTTAGGTCATTCTGTGTGAAGAAATACTTCAAACTGTTATGATAAGTGTATGTTTCGCACGTCTCTTCATATAAATAGTGTCGCCACACTTTCATTGCAAATACCACCGCTGCTAATTCCAAATCATGAGTAGGGTACCACTATTCATACTCCTTTAGCTGTCGTGATGCGTATGCAATGACCTTCGCACTTTGCATCAACGCACATCCTAATCCTAGTCTTAATGCGTCACAATACACCACAAACTTTTCCCCATCTGAAGGAAGACTCAGCACTAGAGCAGTGATCTATCGCCGCTTCCATTCCTAGAAACTACTCTCACATCTGTCTTACCACACGAACTTCAGATTCTTCCATGTCAACTCAAGCAATGGTGTGATAATCTTTGAGAATCCTTCCACGAATTGGCTGTAATACCTCACCAACCCAAGGAAAATATTAACCTCTGAGGCATTCCTTGGCCTCGTCCAATCTCTAACTGCTTCCATCTTTGCCATATCTATACCTTAATCCGATCACCACTGACAATGTGACCAAGGAATGTAACCTGCGGTAGCCAAAACTCGCACTTCTTAAACTTAACCTGCGGTAGGGGAGACTAAACTTAGCATATAAATAGTGCTCTCTAGAATACAAAACGGAGAAGCTGCTCATGCTCTACCTCTGAATGGGAGTAAACCAGGATGTCATCGATGAAAATAATCATGAATTGATCTAAATAATCCTTTAACACCCTGTTTATTAGATCAATAAATGTTGTTGGGGCATTACTCAATCCAAATGACATGACCAGGAACTCATAATGCCCATACCTCATGTGAAAGCCTGTCTTTCTGGATATTCTCGTCCTTGATCCTCATCTGATGATAACCAGATCGAAGATCAATCTTCGAGGATACTGTCCTATCCTACAACAGATTAAACAAGTCGTCTATCCTCGATAGTGGATACTTATTCTTGATAGTCAACTTGTTCAACTCCCTGTAATCTATACACATCCTCAGGGTCCCATCCTTCTTCTTCACAAACAAAACTGGAGCACCCCATGTTGAGAAGCTAGATCTAATAAATCCCACGTCTAATAAATCCTGTAACTGTACCTTCAACTCCTTCAGCTCTATCGTAGCCATTCTGTATGGTGCCCTCGGCACTGGTTTTGGCGTTAACTCAATGATGAACTCGATCTCCCGATGCGACAGCGGTCCTGGTAAGTCCTTAGGGAACACATCCAAGAACTCACATACCAGTCTAGTCTCCCCTAGTCCCATTGGCATGACCTTAATGGTATCCACCACAATGGGTAGAAAACCTACACAAACTCCTTATAATAGGTCTCTATCCCTCAATGCTGATATCATGGGTATGTGTGGTCCATGCACAGTACCAACAAAAACAAAGGGGTCTTCACCCTCAGGCTCAAATGTCACAATCTTCTTCTTGCATTCTATATTCGCCCCATACCTAACTAACAAATCCATCCCCAAAATCATGTCGAAGTCATCCAACCAAACTCAATCAAGTTTAACTCAATCAAGTCTACTGATAGTTCCCTGTTGTCCACCATCACTGGCAATGACCTAACCCATTTCCTAGAAACTACAAGTTCCCTCGTAGGCAATATAGTCCCGAACCCCGCATTATAATAATCATAGAGCCTACACAATCTATCAATAAATTTTCTAGAAACAAATGAATGTGTAGCGCCAGAGTCAATCAATAAAGTATATGAGGTGCCAGTACTAGAAAGCTAACATGTCACTACCGAGGGACTAGCCTCAGCCTCTGCCTGAGTCAAGGAGAACACTCGAGCTGGAGTCAAGCTGTCTGCCTTCCTTGGTTCTTCTTTCTTCAAAGTCAAAAAACCTTTCTTGAGATGCCCAATAACCCCTCGCAAGTAGCATTCTTTCTCCAAACATTCACCCAGATGGCACTTCCTACATCTAACACACTTTGGGTAACTTCTACATGTCTCACTACCACTTGGCTGTCGCCCTGGTCACCCCTTCCTATCAAGACTTCCATTGGTCGAGGTGTCAGGGGTCTTCCTCTTCTGATCACTAGGGCCTCCGCCCCTACCAGATCCCCAAACTGGAGGCACTACTCTCCGAACATCCCGTCTTGCAGCTCTCTCCCTCCATATCTTATTCTTTGCCTCCTTAGCTGTGAGGGCCTTCTCAACCACTTGGGCATAAGTAGTCTCTCCAGGTACTGATGTAGTCCGTACATCTTGGGCTATCGTAGCATTCATCCCCCGAACAAACCTGCCCTACATGACTTCATTTGTAGGCACTAGATCAAGTGTAAACTATCCTAGCCTATCAAATTTGAGGGCATACCCAGTTTCTGTCATGCTGCCCTATACCAAGCTAGTGAACTTGTTTACCTTCACCCCTCTGACAACATTGTTTTAGTACTTCTGGTTGAAAAACTCTCTGAACTAATCCCAACACATGGTAGAAACATCTCGAGTCTGGTATGCCACCTCCCACCAAATGTGGGCATCATCTCAGAACATGAAGGTGGCACAAGCCACATTATCATTACCTACAACCCTCATAAAGTCTAGGATGGAGGTAGTCAGGCTTATTCATTGTTAAACCTTAAGTGGATCTGGTCCTCCCTCAAAGATTGGAGGGGGTTGCTTCCTAAATCTCTCCTACAGCGGCTCCCACCTATTCCCAATCTCAGGCTGTTGTATTATTTGTGCCACAACAGGTGGCAAGACTGGTGCAGATTCCTCAGAAGGCAGAACCTACTATCTCAAAAGAAGAATCTTTTCCTCTTGTCTCCGAAGTCTATCTTGCATGTCAGCAAGCATCTGCTGCTAGTTCACAGGGACTAGCAGAGGGTTGTTACCCTGATTATCATCCCTAGCCTCGATCTCAGTACCAGCTAGTTGAACTGATCGCATTGGAGGCATAACTCTCCAAGTATATCTGCAATCAATGACTCGGCTGATCAGGAAATGATAACAGGTTTTTGAAATTACCCCACGCTCACAATGCCAATTATCAAGCAACAATTTACAATAATAATGAAAACAAGCATTTCAACAATTATCCATATACAGTAGCAATGCTAGTAAGCATGCCTCATCATATACACACATCAGTGAAGGGTCGGGCCCTATCAGTATATCTCATGCTTCCTAGTAAACAAGTAGATAAGACATTTATATTTTATTGAAACAGTTAAACATATAATAACATATACAGCTACCAAACCCTGAGTTGAGCTTGTCTTTAGCGGTGAGTACATGCCTAGCCCATTTTTCAGGTACTCTTAAACCTAGATCACTCTGATACCAAGTTATAATGCCTTGGATAGTCAAGACCATTACATTGTGTATTTTAAATAGTGCTAGACTTGCTAATCAAGTCATTTGGACATCACTAAGGTTAATTAATGAGTTAGGTTTAAAAGATATTGATCGTGGAAATTATTGTTTTCATTAAAAAGTTTGAGTCTACACATGGGATCCCAAAAATAAGTGTTTACAAGGAATTTACAACTCTTAAAATAATTACAACTTAAGCAAGCCTAAGCGGAAAATCAAGTTTGGCTCTAGTCCCTATTGTTCCCTCGACCGTGGCGGTCGAGAAACTGCAAATGTACACATTTCCCTATAGCTCTCCAACTCACGGCTACTCAATCTTTCCCTTTCCCTTACTTGCACCACATAGCACTCGTGAGCCATGGCTCAGCAAGAAAACTTAACTCACAAGAACAAATGAACAACAGTATATAAACAGTAAACTTAAATCATTCAATTCAATAATAACAGAACATAAGCAATAATCTAGGCAGTGATAATCAGCTCAATCCAGCATGTAATTAAATCTCAGCATTCAATACAGTTAGTTAAGTGCAAATGACACTTCAGTTTATTTTGTGACATTCAGGCCCGATGTCCTTAGTTCGAGTCTTTAGGTTATATAGCTGACCTGGGACGCTAAAGTCGGGCTGCATTTCGCTCGCTTAATGTTAGCCCGACTCCCTTAGGCTAGACTTTTAGTTCAAATATAAAAAAACAAAATGATTGCTAAACACGCAATCGGTTACAACATAAACAAGCATGTCTATCCTGATTTTCTCAAATACATATATAATCTTAATCTCACATATAATCATATTCATTAACAAGGGTCCAAGCCCCGATCAGAACATAGGTGTATTTTTCTTACCTCGAGTCCCGAGCTGAAAGTATAAGGTGGTGCCGAGTACGATCCTTAATCCAAAGCCTTAGCGGTATAACCTATTCACAAAGCAATAATAAATAACCATGAAAACCTAAACCAATTAAAAGCTTCAAACTAAGAAACTAGCCTCCGGGACCTCGAATTCTACTAAATCGAGTAGTAGAATCCTTCCCGAGCACTTAGGTTTGAGTTCCCGAGCCTAAATATCCTATTTGGCCAACATTTCCTCTTTGAGCTGCGACCCTCCTCAAAGGCCCCACGACCCTCTACAAGTCAGAGAACAACCTAGGCATTTTCCTGGACACACATCGTGGTGAGCCTTGCTAAGTGTCGTGGCCCCAAGGTGATTCAGCAAGCCCCCTTAGCCCTTCTGGGTTCATACGGGCAGTGCCGCCCAAGCATAGCGCCGCAACGCGACCTTGTGAACCCAGAAAATTCAGCATTTTCCCTTCGTTTTCCAACGCCAAATTCACTAAAATTTCCACATAAACATCAGCTAAACCCAAAATCCAGTCTAGAACTCCCAATCGCACATAATAAGCAACATTATTACCCCTAAAACTAACCAAGAATCCTATCCAATCTTAACAATCAAGGATAGAACAAAACTCAGTTCAAACCTATGCTAACCAGTGAAATTCACAGAGAAATGAAGTTGTAAAGCTTACCTTAGAAAGGATTTCGACCTCTGAGCTAAATCCCCAATCAACTTAGCCTCAATCTTCAATTTCCTAAGCCCAACTTATCAAGAACTCCAAAGTTTTCCAAAGCACCAAGAAGAGAAGAAAGAAATGAGAAAGAAAAAGCTGAGAGATTGTTTTGGTTTCTGGTTGTTTCTTGGGTCTCCTAAGTTTATCCTAAGTCTAGAGAATGACCAAATTGCCCATAGAATTATCCTTATCCTCTTAATGCCTTTAAGGGAAAACCCGTCATTTTCCGCATTTTTACTAGTTCCTCAAGTGGTCCTATATATTCCCAATTCATCCTGATGTGCTCAAATAATCACCAAATAACTACCTGTTACCCGATGAATCCCAAATCCGCATTAATTCCCCAAAATAACCCTAGGATCACCCCAAGCCCGTCATTTGACCCCATTGTGACTATTTCGCTAATCCGCTCCCTAAGATCTCCTCAAGCAGAATATCTCAAATATATCCACATAATAATGTGGTCTCAATCATTTAACACATATAATCACATTTATACCTCAGCGGGTAAAAATTACAAATATGTCTTTATTAACAAAAACGGGCCTACATGGATATTTAATACACATAAACATGCACATATATTAATTTTAACATATAAATCATACCACGTAGTCACACATTTAATCAATTAATTCTGTGTATATATATATCAAATTATGCCCTCCCGACACACTAATTAAGTCACTAAGCCTTATTAGAAAATTTGGGACGTTACACGTGCCTTCACCCATGCTAGCCGACCTCAGTACTTGATTGTCTTTGGGGTTTTGACAAGCCTTCTTTGGCTTGGGAGCATGGGTTATCGTCAACCTTACCTTTTCCATGGTGATGTGGCACAGGTGGGATTCCATCTCCAGCTGGGTGGATGGGGGGCACGCCAGCTGGCGGATCAACATGTGTCATTCCAGCTGGGTGCACAGGTGGCACACCAGTTGGCTTCCTAGATGGTACTTCGTCATGGGGGTCACTCGTAGCCCTTGGGTTGCTACAGTAGCCCTCATGGAGTTAACCATCTCTTGCAGGGCGACGATGTTACCCTCTTAGGTGTTGATCTTGTGCTTCTAAGAGGCCACCTGGTCGCAAATCGCCACACTTCTGATGTCTCCTCCACATCCATGGGATAAGGATATTCCTATTCATAGTAGTCATCGTCGCCTCTGTCATCCATGCCATCGTATTCAGAATTTTGGTCATAGTCTTTCACCGTGTGAGGGTGGTCTTGCGGTGGCATGTGACTAGTTTCTCCCCCCTCAACTGCGGCGTGAGTGCGGTATTGTCTGGTGCTTTCCTTTGGGTGGTTACCATGGGTGTTCTTCAAGCTTCCTTCAAGCTCTCAAGGAAAGCATCAAAATTTTGACTGCATTTTTTGCTATCAACTTAGTCTGAAAGGTTAAAGGAAATATTAGCAAAGAGCACGAGGATTTTATGTGGTTCAAGCTACAAAAGAGCCCTAGTCCACGAGTCTATATTATTTAGTGAGCTTGAAGGTTGTTATAGCAAGCTTCAATGGTGGTTTTGTTGGTATTAAATGATCAAATGAAAGGTACGCAGCAGAATATATGCACTCATTTTAATAAATATTAATACCAACCGAGATCGTATACATATATAAATATTAAATCACATACAAATAGATCAGGGATTACCTCTTGTAGCCTATCAAGTATACTTGAGTCTTTTTGTATAAATCAACAATCTTCCTATCCAGTGTTTTGAGATCTCACACCCTGATCTTCCAGACAATTCTTCAAACACACAAGGACATGTGTGGGCACGTAGGATTCAAAAGGTTGATTCATGTGACTCCCTAGATGTATTCAACACATGAGATCTAGAGAGTTTTGACAAAGAGAAGGTTTAGAATAGTTTTCACGTTTAGAGAAAACTATCGCTTTGGAGAGAGAGTCTGATTATCCATCATTTTTCTGAATATCACGTATATCAGATTTATAAAGATATATTTAATCTAATTAAATAATCTTTATTTAATTAAAATTAAAACTGATTAGATATTTTCATTTAATTATCTATTTAAATCATATTTGAAAAGAATAATTAAATAACTGATTAAACAAATTTATTTGAAATTCAAATCCCAGGGATAAAATCCCTGATGCTTGGCACCACACACTAAACTGTACAGTGTGTGTCGCCCAGCCCTATTAGGGTTGCCCTAATTTTCTCATTTATTTTTATAATAAACTTTTAAGACAAGATATTTATTCCAACATAAATATTATTTAATTCAAATTTAACTTTATCTTAAAATATCAGTTTTAAATTAAATAGATAAATATAATATTATAAATAAGATATTTATTATTTTCTCTCTTTATATTAATCCAAACAATATTAATATTAATTTTAACCTATAGCTTTTCAAATAAAAACTATATAGTTAAATAATTAATTAATTCACAATTGATCAATTGCACATAATTATCAAATAATTATTTCCTTACCATGAAAAATTAATTCATTCGCAATTTAGTCATTTCTCTTAACAAATCTTTCTTTTGACATCCTTACCCTTGACAGTGTAGGACAAAGGTGAACTAGGGACCATAGACCTATAATACGAAGCTCCAATAAACCATATTATTAATTAAACTCTTTAATCTAATAATCTTATTTATTAATTCCTTGATTACTCCACTATAAATATGGAATTGCACTCTAAGTATTTATAGAATTATATTTACAGAGTTTTGTCTAGTAGTCCATTGATATAATCAATATATGCAGTTTTGTCCTCCATTATTGGTTCGTTAATTAGAGCTGGTCAAAATTACAATTTTACCCTTCTAATTACTTCTTGATCCTTAAGTACCATTAATTCACTAGCGAATAATTAATCTATAATCTAATTATAGATTTGAGCTCCATAACTATTCAATTCCAGAATCAACCCTTAAGGGAACAAATATTCGATCTTTTAGGAAAGCATGGATTCCAATATAGTAATTCATGTTCCCAGACATCCATGATATTAAATCTCCAAAACAAAAGTCATTAGCCTCATTATTCTAAGAGACTTTAACGAGTGAATCAAAAGATCCAATAAACATAAATAAGAGTTCATGAATACTTAGGATTTAGACTAATCTACAAATGATCATTTATTATCACAAGAATTAAATATGTACGTCAAAGACAAGTTTCTAAAGATAATTAATTATCATCGGTCCTGTCATATATAATCTCTATTATATATAGCACATTTACTAAGATGTCTATCAACATAAGTAATCCAAATCTAGATTACTTGCATCTTGTATGCTTAGCAAACCGTACTTGTAACCATTCATTAAAGATTTCTTACTTTAATATGTTACTAACTATTTTACTCATTATATATGATCTTAATTCTCTTGTACTAATACGAGATCATATTCTCATGAATGAATAGGGAATTTTCATGATATTATTATATAATTTATTCAAGCAATAATTATAACATTCAAACATAATAAAACTGTACTTTTATTTAAAACCAATAAAATGACTTTACGTGCTTTTAGGGCATTAATCCTAATAATCTTCCACTTGCCCTCAAAGCAAGTGAGGCATTTCCCTTAATCCAATATTGTGCACGTGACCCATGAACACGTGGCATGGCGCAATGGGCCTATGAGCTCCTCTGAATAAATCTGGGCCCATCCTGGGCCCGATGGATAAGGAAGTGGAAAGTTCTAAAGGCCCAGTCATCAATAAGCCCAAAAACATCTGATAGGCATGACCATGACAAGGGAACCGGGCCCAAGATGCAGGCCCAACTCACCTTCCCCGGTCCCAACCTATCTGTATCGCCCGGGATGCCGGAAGAGGTGGCAGGCTCAACAGTCTAGGAATACAACATTGTTAAGAATGAACCCGAGCTCTGGTAAACAAACCAGGGTCTCGGTGAATGGACTGGGATGTTGGAAAAGGAACCCGGGCCAGACGTCCGGATAGGACAGGATTGATCTTCCCTGACGTTGACACATTCCCAAGAAACACAGAAGTTGGTCTCCTCAACTAACCAGCATAAGAGGTTACATACGGATTGTACGCTGCTACTAGGAAATAGTACTGTGACTACTCTGACAGATCTTGTCCCCAGGATCCCGTTAAAAGCCAACGCGAACCAGTCTGAGGTTTTGTACTATTGACATTTGTACGGCTAGGCCACGCCCAAGCCGGCCCAATGGGCCCTGATTATTATGTATTATTTAGCAATATCCTTTGTAGTAAACCTCCATTAGTGAGCAAACCATGATTACATCCCTATTGGGCCTGGATTAGTCTGGTCCAAGCCCATCGCACCTAAACTGCCTATAAATAGGACCAGTTATGCACTGTAGTGGGGATCCCCAAATTTTCTCTTGTAAGCAATTACTCTGCTGAAACCTGCAGAAAACTCCATTGTCAAAAGCTCTCTAAGCTCTAATACAACTGCCTCATGAACTAAGGCTCATTAATGCCCCAACCACGTAAAACCCTTACTTATATATTTTAAATCTTTTCTTTTTAGCTTTATTATCTATCATAATTCTAGTTTCTAAAAAACTCGGTAAACATTTTAGTGCTTTCATTGAGAGCTGAAGAAAGTTGAATCAATGTTGATTGTCTACAAGAATGGTGAACACTAGACATAACGTGTTTGATCTTGCTCATTAGCAACAACAAGGAAATGAAGGACCATTGCCTGAACAACAATTTCCTCAGGATAAACCTGAGGATACTCCTTATCAAGTGCCTCTGCCTGACGACTCCCAAAAATTCGAGGACAGGGTTGACTACGATGAAGGTTATTACGAAGAAGATGAAGGGAAATATCAGGATCACGAGGCCGAAAACCCTGTTGACCCTGAAGAAGAAAACATGAACCCCGAACAGGAGGATTCAGAATTGGCCCACCTGAGACAGCAAGTCCTGGATCAAGAAACCAGGATAGCGAATAGAAAGAGGCTACCCACCAGATGCAAGAGTCCCTACTGGCTCTCTAGGCCTTCATCGCTGCCCAAGGATTGGCAGCCAATCCTTCAACTGTTCCGCCTCCAGCAACACAGCCGCCAGTCCTGCCAATCAAGACCAACATACCTCATAACACGAGCCTGATCCCTCCTCTGGGACCACATCCCGAAGATGGCCCATCAAATCCCGCTCAAGAAAAAGGAAAAGCCAAGATGGTTGATCTCGTGGGAAAAGAAAACCACCAAAAGAAGGCACATCCCATTCCAAAAACTGAGGCTAACCCAGGGCAATTCCCTTGGACAGAACGGATGAATCCTGTCCCAGAACGGGATCATTCGATCGATCAGCATGGGAAGCGTCTGCAGGGTGTCAGGCCCCAGAATGTCCTTAGACAGACTGAACGGGCATGATGTTTCCATCCCAATACCTCTGTGAATAACGATCATAGAGGAAATAAGCGCGAGGAAGATCCGGAAGCCATCTGGTCAGGAGACGATACCTCCCAGGTAGACTTGCTCGACAACCTTAATGCCCGAAAGGAATGGGCCCGCAAGGAAAAGATTTGCCCTCGAGGGGGTGACTTGAGGAATAACCTCAACGATAGTAGGAACGAGAGAGTTCCTTTGGATGATGGAAGGTCACAGAACATTTTGTCCTGAAAAAAGAATGAGGAGGCTCCAATTCTGAAGAGGACGAAAATGAGTCGTGCGCTAAACACATCCTAGATGTGGTACAAGGGAAATCAACGCAGAACATAAATATTATCTAGTTACAAATTGCTTCACCATGATCTTAATAATCTTATTAAAAAGATTAGAAGCACATAACTAGAATAGAAATTACAAACATAAATAGGAAAATTTGGAGGAGGAACCCCCAAATTTTTCCTCTAAAAACTCATAGAAAAAATGACCAAAAATAAGAAAAAGATGAAGAGAATGGAGTGGTCTTCCAAGTGTAGAAATTTTGTAGTGTCACTCCTCTAAAATAAGCACACCCAAAATGGTCTTGAAAATTCTCTATTTATAGCCAAAATGAGAGTATTAAAATAATCAATTTAAATTAATTAAATTGACTCAATTAATTAAATTAATAATAATATGGCAAATAGGTGTAAATTATAGGGTGTAATGATGATGTTGTGGTGAAAATGTGTAGAAAAGTTAAGTAAAAATGTGACATTTTTTAATAAAAGGAACAAGGGGACAAGGAAACATTTTTTGGGCATGCATGGGTTTTGGTGGCTGTTTGGCAGCTGGGCTGTGGGTTGGTAGCAGGCCATGTGGTTGGGGGAAGGGAGGCACGGGTGGGCCTTGGGGAGCTTGGCAGGAATGGGCCAGGCGGGCTGGGTGTGTGGGCTTTAGGTGGTTGGCGCAGGGGCTTGGCTGGGCAGAAGCCCATTGGCATGGGCCTGGGCTTTGGGCCCATGAGGTGCATGGTTGGAGCTGGATGCTTGGGAGGCAGTGATTAGGTCGAAGGGGCTGCTGGGCTGGGGGAAGAGGGGGCTTCGGGTTGGGCCTGGGACTTTGGTGGGTCGAACTGGGCTGCTGAAAGAAGGCTGGCAGCTGAAGGCCTTCATAAATGCCAAGCTTTTCATTTCTTTTCCTTGAAAATATCATTTTTTTTCCTTCATTTCAAAGTACCAAAATGCAAAAATTTTCCTACAAAGTAATCATAAACTAAATTAAAATTAAATATTTTCACTAATAAAATATACTATATAAATTCCATGAAAATATTAATAAAAATTAAATTTACATAACATTTATTTTTAATAAAATCACATTTTTAGCATTCAATCTAACAACACTAATTTCAAATAATTAAACTACAACATAAAACAATAAAATATCTATAAAAACATAGAAAAATCTTAAAAACTACAACATAAGACTAATAAATGAAAAATTACTTAAAAACTTAATAAGTTACTTAAAAACTCAAAGACTAAGCAACAATTAGTATAAAAAATGTGGTAAAATAACTCTATTTTGTAGAGTTATTAGCTCACGTCTGTGACAACGGCAAATTCCTGTGTTTCTCGATCACTCTGGCCGGACCCGCGAAAGAATGGTGGACGAGACTTAAACTAGGATCAATCCAATCCTGGTTTGAATTACAATCGGCATTCCGTGAACAATGTGTGGTCGTCATGAAAATGGACATGCAAATCAGTGCACTGGACAATGTCAAGTAGTATTCCACAGAAACCCTCAGGGCATATATCCAGCGCTTTACGAAGGAAGCCTCAAAAACCAAGGTGGATGACGCACAACGCCTGGTGGATGTCTAGTCTGGGATCAGAGTTGGATCCTCTCTTTGGGACAATATGCAGTGCAACAAGGTGGCCACCCTAGAAGAATTCATTATGAGGGCACAAGGTCTTATCAACTTGGAGGCGGCCCGAATTCAAGCTTTTGGGTAGCAGCCGGCCAATCAAGTGCGCAGACCATTCCCAGATACGGGGTGCAGTACCCCGCAAATCATTATTCAGCACCCCCAGCGGAGGCCGTATTCGCTGGTACCAATCAAATGACATTCGTGACCCCGACGGTCTATGGTCCCACTTCAATGGGTATGCTTCGGCTCAATCTACCCCATTCTCTAGGTACAGGATGTCGCCAATCGAGTACATCGCCGGTCTCGGCGGAGCCCAACCGTCTCAAGTCGGGGGAACAGAGGTGAGCGTAAACCCTTCCCGGGGAAAGAGATCGGGCAAAGGGCAGAACCAGTCCGAACCCTCCAAAAAGGGAAAAATGGGTTACGAACCCCAATACACATAATATACCAACCTTGTGGACACCAGGGAGAATATATACCTAGCGATGGCCAGTACGTTCCATTACCGGAAGCCAACCCCCATGTTCAAAGGGGGAAAAGAACTCGAGGGACAACAACAAAAGGTGCCCCTATCATAAGGACGTGGGTCATACGATCGAAGAGTGTTGTCAATTGAAGGACAAGATTGAAAATCTGATCAAGTTTGGACATCTCCACCAATGGGTCAGAACACCAGTGGGAGTTTCGGGACTGCCAGCAGCTCCCAGACGACCTATGGCTCCGGGTGCACCTGGATCGTATCGACCTCCCCAGGGTGGGTACGCTATAGGTCTGGGAGCACAAGCCCCAATTATGCAGGCACCTGGACCCAGAATTCCATATTCTCCCGGAACCACGCCTCCACGGATAAATGGTCACATGGCCACCATATCAAGAGGGTCGCATCTGGGACGATCGTCTTGAAATGATCATAAATGCTACCTCTGTGAACACGACCACGACCACGAGGTATGCGCCTTGGTCCAAACTCCAGCCCAACGCCCGAAGTTGATGAACTTGCCCATCATTTTCACAGAAGAGGACGTCCGGAACGTCCACTTCCCGCATCATGATCCCTTGGTCATCGATGCCCAAATTGCCAACAAAATGGTATTCAGAGTGTTGGTGGATGATGGGAGCTCCGTCAATGTGCTGTTCAAGCTAGCCTTCACCCTTATTGGCTTGACTGAGACAGATCTGGCCTCATGCCCAATGCAGATCTATGGCTTCAACAGGGACTCACTGCTCTCGATGGGGAAGATTCAGCTGCCCATAATGTTGGCGAACGAGATTCCAGGCTTGTTCAAGTTTTGCACGTTCGTAGGGGTGGATTGCCCCACCACTTACAATGTTATCTTCGATCGTCCTGCACTGGTCGACTTTGGTGCTATCACCTCCACCTGCCACCTTTGCGAGAAAATTCCTGTGCGATAACGGAGGGGTGGGAACTATCTGGGGAGACCAGAAGAGCGCCCAAAAGTGCTATCACATCTCTGCCCGACTAATTTACATGGTCCGTGAAGAGCCTCTCGAAGAGGAAAATGCTGATCCGATTGCACCCCCGCCACCAGCACGGAGGGTGATATGGGAAGAAGATGAATTAGATCAGCGAATAAGAGTGGATAGGGCACTAGAACCCATGGAGGAGGTAAAAGAGGTATGTATTAGTGACAGCAACCCGACTAGAGTTATCTGGGTCAGAATAAACCTGAATTCAGAGGTCAGGGCTGCCATTATTACTAGGTAAGAGAGAACCAGGATATCTTGGCCTGGTCTCACTCGAATATGACCATAATCGATCGTAACGTCATATGTCACGCCCTGAACATTGACGTTAATGCGACTTTAGTCGACAGAAGTGAAGACCTCTAGTGGCAGAGAGGGTCGAGGCCCTCAAATTAGAAATTGAGAAGTTTTCCTCAATCAACTTCATTCGGGAGGCTTTGTATCCTGTTTTTCTAGCCAATCCGATGTTGGTACCAAAACTGAATGGGACGTGGAGAACTTGCATCGATTTCACCGACCTAAACAAGGTCTGTCCGAAAAATTGTTTCCCTCTGCCCCAGATCGACCAGATGGTAGATTTAACGTCCGTGTATGAAATATTGAGTTTCATGGATGCTTACTCTGGTTACAACCAAATCTCAATTGACATAGTGGACCAGGAACACACCAGCTTCCAAACAGACAAAGGTGTGTACTGCTACATTGTCATGCCCTTCGGGCTCAATAACTCTAGAGCTACTTATTAGAGGTTGGTCAACAGGATGTTCCAGACCCAATTGGGAAGGAACATGGAGGTTTACATAGACGACATGCTGGTCAAGTCCAGGGCCTCGGAGGGACACACAGATGATGTGGTAGAGGCGTTTGCCATCATTTGAAAGTATGGGATGAAGCTGAACCCCAAAAAATGCACCTTTGGCATGGCATCTAGGAAATTCCTGGGCTTCATAGTAAGTTCTAGGGGAATAAAAGCCAACCCATACAAGATCAAAGTGCTGATCAAAATTCCCTCGCCACGGAAGCACAAAGACGTTCAGAGCTTGACGGAAAGAATAGCGGCCCTAAGCCACTTCATCTCAAAGTCCACGGACAAGTGCATCCCATCCTTCAATATTCTTCGCGGAAGCTAGAGGTATGAATGGACGAACAAATGTGAAGAGGCATTCCACAAGTTGAAGGAACATCTAGCCCAAACACCAATCTTGTTGAAACCAGTGGACGGGGAACCGTTATACCTATATCTGGCCGTGTTGGAACACGCCATCAGCTCCACGTTAATATGGGAAGAGAGAAAGCTCCAGCTCTCAGTCTATTATGTGAGCAAAAGGTTGCTGGGTGCAGAATCCAGATACCCATTTATTGAAAAGATGACATTTTTCTTACTGATCGCGTCCGGGAAGCTGAGACCTTACTTCCAAGCCCACGCCATTAAGGTATTGACGAATCATCCCCTACGACAAGTATTACAGAAGCCCGAATCATCAGGAAGACTCTTGAAGTGGGCCATAGAGCTTAGTCAGTTTGACATAGCATATGTCCCCAGGATTTCCATCAAGGGACATGCCCCGACCGACATCATTGGGGAATGCATCGGGATCACCAAATATGAAGAGCCCGTCGACCCTGTCATGCCTCTATGGAAGGTCTTCGTAGATGGAGCCTCAAATGAAAATGGGTTCAGGGCCGAGATCATCTTAATATCCCCCCAAGGCCATCAATTACAGATCACCCTACGCTTCCAGTTCAAAGCATCGAACAATGAAGCCAAGTAGAAGGCCATGTTAGTCGGATTACGTTTGGCCCGGGAGGTAGGGGCAGCGAATGTAGAAGACTGCAGTGACTCCCAATTGGTGGTCAGGCATATTTCGAGGGAATACCAAAAAAAGGGGAAAAGGATGGCCGCCTATGTGATGCGAACCCGAGAGTTACTCCAATCCTTTAAGAAATACTTCATCCGCCAAATCCCTAGGGAATAGAATGTGTGTGCAGACACATTATTAAAATTGGCCACCGATGTTGAAGCAAAACTCTCTGGGCTATCCCGATCGATCATCTTCCCGTACCACGTATTCAAGCCCCTACAATCAACGCCATAGATTACTCAACGTCCTGGATGGGCCCTCTTATCCACTACCTAACCACAGGGGGGTTGCCCGCGGACAGGGCTGCCGCTAGGAAACTTCAGTACCAGGCTCCCAGATACGTCATGATGGATGGCAAACTCTATCGCAGGGGGTTGTCCATGAAAAATCTTTGATGTGTATCTGAGATAGAAATGAGTACGATCATGCATGAGTTACACAAAGGATTTTGTGGACATCACATAGCCAAACTCAGCTTGTCCAAGAAAATCCTAAGGCAAGGATATTTTTGGCCAACGATGAAGAAGCATTTTGTTGATTAAGTCCGCAAATGTGAACAGTGCCAATGATATGCAAAGATCCCACAAGCCCCTCCAACAGAAATAACCCTGATGACTAGTCCCTAGCCTTTTGCAGTGTGGGGAATTCCTTTGGTAGGATCGCTCCCGACCGGGAAAGGTGGTGTAAAATACCCCATCATGGTCGTCGATTATTACACCAAGTGGGTCGAGGTGAAACCAATGAGCACCATCACCTCAAAATAGGCCCTGGACTTCGTCATCAATAACATTGTGTGCCGATACGGCCTCCCTCACAAAATCATGTCCGACAACGAGAAACAATTTGACAGCATCCACTTCACTGACTTCTGTGAAAGACATGGCATCATCAAAAGCTTCTCCGCAGTCGCAAGGCCTCAAGAAAACGTGCAAATAGAGGCCTTGAACAAGATTTTAAAGGGAACATTAATGAAAAAGATGCAAGCCTGCAAGAGAAAGTTTTTGGAAGAACTATCCCGTGTCCTATAGGCATACCGGACCACAGAAAGAACGTCAACCAAACAAAATCCCTATTCAATGGTGTATGGATGTGAAGTGATCATCCCAGTAGAAACGGCAGTCCTGTCCAGATATGATCCCGTCCAAAACCATGCCATTGAAGAGATCCAAGAAGATTCTCAGGTTCGGCTGAAGATGTATCAGGGAAAGATCGCCAGGCACTTTAACTCCAAAGTCAAAAGTCGAATGTTCAAAACTAGTGATCTAGTCCTTAAAAGAGTATTCCCTGCTACCCAGGATCTAGGAGTGGGGGTTCTAAGACCAAACTGGGAAGGACCCTATGAAATCCAAAATGAAGTATGTCCGGGAACGTATCACTTAAGGAAACTAGACGAAACAAAGGTCCCAAGGGCCTGGAACGCAGAACACCTCCACCGGTACTATCAGTATTCGGGAGGGTCTGATTCTATTGTTCGTTCCTAATTTTTCTTCTTTTTAACAATGTATGCCCCAAGGAGATTTCTTAATAAAAATGGTGTGTACAAAACATCATAAAGAAATATTGTAAAAAAATAAAATTTCGCATCCGTCTTCATTTTTTACACTAGCAAGTGACCTAAGATTACAGTCTTCGATCACTTGGGGGGTAAGACCATATATACGAGTAAGTCCAGGAATAAAAACAAAACAGGATGCAAAGTTCAGAGCTTAATCCTGATTCAGACCATATAGACTGGGGGTAGCAGAACCCAACTCCCAACAAAACAGGACGTAAGGCTCAAGCCTAGTCCTAACCCAGACATACATGGTCCGGGGGGTTCGAAACCCAATAGGACGTAATGCTCAGGCCTAGTCCTAACCCGGCATACATGGTCCGGGGGGTTCGAAACCCAATAGGGTGCAAGGCTCAAAGCCCAGCCCTAACCCAGACATGCATGGTCTGAAAGGTGCAAAATGCCTAAAGATCGGTTGACCTACCATGCTCTCAAATAACCAAATCCCTGGTCATGTTTCCTCTATAATGGTCCATAGCCATTGAAACATGAATCTTAGGTTTAAGTTGTTTAAAATTAGTCTTATAAATGGCCCAGGCCATTGGAACCTTTTGACCAGAGTCAAGATGAATAAATCAAATGATAGTTATTAACTCCTTATCGGTCCAGGTCGTTGGAACTTGAACATCAGGATTAAAGTGAGTTAACTAATTAAGTTATACCTAAAAGAAATCTCTAACAGTCCAAGTCGTTGGAGCCTGAACTATAAAATTGGCGTAAAAAAGCTAAGTTATATTGATAAGCCCAAAACGGTCCAAGCCGTCAAGACCTGAACACGGGTCTCAGGATAGGCTAAATGCCTTCTACAACATTTCCCTAGTGGTCCTAGCTGTTGGAACCAGGACCCAACATTCGACCTAGGTTCATGCAACGTGGTAAAACACTTAGTGAATTTTAAGGAAAAATAGACGAATGTAAAATGGAAATCAGGCTGCATAAGGTAAAATCAATACATAAAGACAAACGATAAAAATTGTCTTGCATGCATCCGCGTCGATAAAATTAATACTTGTTCAAACAAAAATGAAAGAAGCTAGGATTACAACATGAAGGCCCAAGCCTAGGCTTAATTCGGATCTAGGATGTCCAGAATAGTCTCATCTTGCTTGCCCCCAGCCAAAAGCTCCGCATCGAATTTCTCCTTGGCCTCAAATTCGGCCTTCTTTGTAGTCGGATCTAGGTAGATGAGGAGGTTCATGTTTTTGTCTTGGAGCCAAGCCAGGTAAATGGCCTCGTAAAAAGTGGCCTCCAATAACGCATCAGCCTGCTCCTTCACTTAGCGAGCTTCCTCACTCTGCTTTATCTCTAGTTGAAGCATGCCATCTAGAGACTGGTTCCGAGACTCAAGGTTTGCCACCTTTTCCCGCTCCTGGTGAAGTTGGGCCTTAGTTGCCTCCAAAAGGGCCTTGGTCGATACCTCTGAGCTCCGAACATAAAGCAGCTCCACCTCCAGGTTGTCCACCAACTTCTTATGGCTAGCGTCCTTCCTGGACAATGCTTCCTCGTGCTGGGCTTGAATCTGGGCAACCTCCTCGCTGTCAGTCTGGATCTCAGCAGCTTCCCTGGCCAGGGCCTCCTTAGTGGTTTCTCACTAGCTCACAGCCCCCTCCAGCTCCATTTGGGCCATCTCCAGCTTCATCGCCATTTTGGCCACCAGATATACGTTCCTATGAGCCAACAGGGCATCTTGGAACAAACCAAAGTTATAAATATACAAATAATAAGTATGGTAAAGTAAAATCTCACACGGGCCTATGACTTACCGCGGTGGCCTGATGACAAATGGCTTGGGAGACGAACAAGACATCCTGGTTGGCTAAGGAAGTGTACCGCTTCAACTGGAGGGTAGACATGGTATTTCCCACCAGGGCCAGCAAATTTGCAGCCAACAAAGCTGTGTCCTGGCCCATCTTAGGCCGAAACCCGGTCTCGGCTACCAGTCAGTCCACAATGGGTTGGGGAGCATTGAAAGCCTCCAGATGGTTGGCAAATTCCACCATCTGCCGGATGGTCAAGGCCTGGTACTCCTCATCTCGTTTGTCCCGGCCATCTTCCCAGGCCCGGGACACCATCTTCGTCCTCTCCTCTTGGAGGACCAGATCCCCTTCCTCAGGAAAGGCTAGGTTGACAAGGAGCTTAGGCGCATCTGGGAGTTGTTGCATGATGATCAGGCTCTCCCTTAAGGAATGCTCCTCAACCAAGGCAAGATCCTTGGTCCTTGCCCTCTTAGCTCACTTCGGGGACTCTACGGCGGTCGAGCCCGCTGCCCTATTCTCTGCCATTCCACCTTCAGATGGATCCATGTCCAAGTTAATAACTTGGAGAGGAGCAGCTTGGGACGGGATCATTTCGGCGGGCGCTGCCGGGGGGAACTCGCCGCTGGAGCCCTCTCAGAAACATCCGAGACTGGCCTGGAAGACCCAAGCACCAGCTCCATGACCTTTTTCTTGGTCGGGCCCTTGGCGGTTTTCTTTGTCGATGCCTTGGCTGCGGCTGCCCTAGCCTTAATCATTTCCTTCATCATGGCAATGGGGTTAGACATTTCCAGATCACCTGAATTAAACAGATAAACTAATCAGCAAAATACATGAATGGAGACGGAAGTCAAAAATCAAGGCAAATATTAAGGTCTAAAGTCCTCCAAGACGAACCCTTATCTAAAGAACGGGCATGACTCAACTCCCCTAGGGCGAAAGAATGAATGCAGTCCCCCATGCCATCCAGGTCCAAAAAGTTATCGTATTGTAAGAACCTGGATGAGTACATGAAGGTTAACGTATCTAGGAGAATGGGGCAAAGAAGCCCCACTTCTCTGAAGGCCCCAATGAGGTAATCTTAGTACAGTTGCCTATCCCTAACTAAGTCCTCAAAAGAAGGAGCATAAGTTAAAAGCAGTGGAAAATTACCTTGCCCCGAAATGCTACCTCCGGGAGCCTCAGTATTCGACTGAGCCCCCTCGATAAGGACGTCAAGCTCTTCGGATGTGGCCCTCTTTGCTTGGTGGGCTTGCTACTTCTTCTTCTTCTCTACATCTTCCCTCATCGTGACCTCCACAGCCTCGATGCGCACGAGGGCCAACTTCTCCCTTAGGATGGGATCCCTCTCGCACTACAGCCTCCGAAATCTAGGGGAATCTATCATCTGGTTGGTGGCAAGCATCCCAACTAGTCGAAGATTTTCCATGTTCACAAATCCCCTACGTCCAGCTCCTCGGCGCTAAAAGTGGCATAGTACTTCTTGCGGTCCATGAAAGACTTGGTGAGAAGGGTCTGAGCGTACGGTCCTGTTTTCCAGGAATGTGGGTGGAGAACATAAAAAACTATAAAAACTAAGCAAGCCAGGAAGAAAAGTAACTTACCCACGCGCTGAAATTCCAACACTAATGTGGGGTTGTTCTCCAAAAGGAACCCGGATGTCATAAAACAGTAGTGTCTGACATCCGAGGGGTGTTTCTAGGTGTTGAATGGAGCCGGATAATTACCACGGGGATTCAATCTGTAGAATATGTCCCAGGTCTTGTCCTTAGCATTAAGATGCGGCTCCAGCTTATAGAAGTATAACACCTCTGCGGGGGTGGGTGCTGGGATCTCCTTCAACTTGCCATCCCACAAGAAGCTTGTACGCTTAGGGTAGGAGTTGGAATGGCGCAATCCCCACGAACTTTAGGAATCGTTTCAAGTAGTTGTGAAGCGGGAGCATAGCTCCTGCACTGATATGGCCTAAACTCTCGACCCCAAACACACTGACATTGGTATGAGCTTTCTCTTCCTTCTAGGCCAGCCAGCTGTAGAAGAGTTCAGGAGTCGATTCCAATCCCAAATGCTTATCTAGGGCATCTAGCATCCGGTAGTTCTGGAACTCATTCCTATCCCCGTCCATCTCCCATGTGTTGCCTGTGGGAAGCTTCTGCCCTTCCTGGACGATGGGGTCTGAATGCACAGAGTCTTCCAGATGATGGGTGACACCGCGGCTCATGATCAGAGACTTGGGAGCAAGAAAGGAAACAAAAACCAAGCAGTTTGCACCAAAACCAAAAAAAAAAAATTGTTAAGGTACAAGGGTTCTCCTAAGACTGCTTGGAGAAGTCCCCTCCTGACCCAGATCTGAGATCAATAAAGATCCTAGGAACCTTGGTCGGGAACTAAAAATAAGAGGTTTTTTCTAACTCTCCTGAATCAATCTTGGAACGTCTGAAGTGATCTGGAACAACCACACCAGAGGTATTACCTAGATAATATATATTTCAAACCTACACCATTATACTTAGAACCACCCAATAGGACGGTCGCAACCCTAATAGTCCTATGGTCACAGAGGAAACATTACAGAACAAAAAAAGGGGAATAAACAGAAGAAAAAGACCAGAAAACTTACTATGAGGTACTGGGTCTGAAAGTTGTAAAGTCTCCGGCGACAGGGTCGGCAGGATCTCAACCTTGAATCGGAGAATATGGTGTAGCAGGTCATCTACTGGTTGAACCGGGACCAGACCGTCTGATGGCTAAGCGGAAAGAGGTCAATTTTGACATAAATAGGTGTAGAGATGAACTAATCACCGAAAAAGTTCATCGGCAAATTGGGACATAAAAAGCTCTTGTTTTGGCTCTGATTGTTTAGAATGTGTAAAGTTGGAAATGAAATTGTGGGGGTATTTATAGGGAAAAAACCCATTGTTTGATCCAACGGATCATTATAGGGATCTAAAGACTATCCCCATCAAACAGTTTTGGATAACGCAGAGGCCTTAATTAGCCTAATCAAGCACCAGATCATGGATTCGCCAATCAACAATCCACGCCTATCTGATCTAAGGGTTCGCATTAAAAGAATTTCAAGGATATCCCCATCCAACGGTCCCAGATGTTGCAGAGGCATTAAACAACCCACTCGAGTACCCTATCAACATATCTCGTGCAGACGGGATGCCTCGAAAATCCTGCTGACACCCATCGGTCACTGTGACAATTAAAAGATTCTTTTCAGATTTGTGAGGCAGGAATGGTATAGATGCCCCAATTATTAGAAGACACGTGTGTAAAACATGGTGAATTCGAAAGGACAGGGATCACCCAAGTGGCCCCCAATTAAATGAACTCGTCTCCTAGAAAAAGAACCAGGATATTTGGATTTGATCAGGGAGAATCAGACAAATCTCTAATGTGCAAGATCGCCCAAGTGGCCCCCAAGCAAATGAACCCGCCTTCTAGGAAACAATCCAGGATATTTGGATTTGATCCGAGAGAATGAGGCAAGTCTCCACCATGTAAACATGGATGAAGACTTGGGGAGTAAATGTTATCCCTAGTTTCCCCCTTAAACACTTGGCATGACGCAATGGGCCTATGAGCTCCTCTGAAGAAATTTGGGCCCATCCTGGGCCCAATGGATAAGTAAGTGGAAACTTCGAAAGGCCTAGTCATCAATAAGCCCAACAACATCTGATAGGTGTGTCCATGAAAAGGGAACCAGGCCTAAGATGCAGGCCCAACTCACCTTCTCGGTCCCAACCTATCCGTATCCTCCAGGAGGCGGGAAAAGGTGGTAGGCTCAGTAGTTTGGGAATACAACCTTGTCAAGAATGAACCCGACCTCTGGTAAACGAACCAGGGTCCCAGTGAATGGACCGGGATGTTGGTAAAGGAACCTGGACCCGATGTCCAGATAGGGCAGGATTGATCTTCCCTGATGCTGACACATTCTCAAGAAACATGAAAGTTGGTTTCCTCAACTAACCTGCAGAAGATGTTACATTTGGAATGTACGCTGCTACTAGGAAACAGTACTGCCACTACTCTGACAGATCCTATCCCCTTAGAAGCCCACATGGACTAGTCTGATGTTATGTACTATTGACAGCTATACGGCTTGGCCACACCCAAGCCAGCCCAATGGGCCTTGATTATTATGTATTATTTAGCAATATCATTTGTATTAAACCTCCATTAATGAGAAAACCATGATTACATCCCTATTGGGCCCGTATTAGTCCGGTCCAACCCATCGCACCAAAACTGCCTATAAATAGTGCTAGTTGTGCACTGTAGCAGGGATCCTCAGATTTTCTTTTGTAAGCAATTACTCTGCTAAAACTTGCAAAAAACTCAATTGTCAAAAGCTCTCTAAGCTCTAATACAAATGACTCGTGGACTAAGGCTCATTAACGCCTCAACCACGTAAAAACCTTGCTTGCATATTTTAAATCTTTTCTTTATAACTCTCTTATCGTTCATAATTCTAGTTTCCGAAAAACTCGGTAAAGAACTATTTTGTCACAGTATAGGATTAGTGGCTTATTTATATCTGGAATAACTTCCAAAATAGTGTAGAACTTCCTTAGCTGCTTCACAAGCCGCTATGTATTGGACTTCCATGGTTGAATCAGCTATGCTTGATTGCTTAATACTTTTCCAGACAACAACTCCTCCACCTAGAGTGAACACTAACCCAAATGTCAATTTTTGGCTGTCTTTTTATGATTAGAAATCAGAATCAGTGTATCCAGTAGGGTTTAGTTCACCCCCTGAATATACCTGCATATAGTCTCTTCTTCTCCTAAGAAACTTGAGAATGTGCTTTACTGCAATCCAATGTTCCAAACCAGGATTTGATTGATAACAACTTACAATCCCAACTGCATAACATATGTCAGGCCTAGTACACAACATAGCATACATCAGATTCCCAACTGCTGAAGCATAGGGATACATTCTCATATCCTCTTCCTCCTGAGGTGTCTTGGGACATTGTTCCTTGTAGAGAGCAATTCCATGTCTGGTCAGTAATTGACCTTTCTTGGAATTCTCCATAGAGAATCTTTCAAGCACCTTATCTATATAATTAGCCTAAGAAAGTGCCAAGAGCTTGTTCTTTCTATCCCTTAGGATTTGGATTCCTAGAATGTAGCTCTCCTCGCCCAAATCTTTCATTTGGAACTTTTCAGGTAACCAATTATTTACCTTTGACAATGTCTCTACATTGTTCCCAATGAGCAAAATGTCATAAATGTAAAGAACTAATAAAACCACCACTTTTCCATTGATGTATTTATACACACATGCTTCATCGACATTCTGTTCGAAGCCATATATTTTAATTCTTTCATCCAAAGTGATATTCCAAGATCTAGATGCTTGCTTTAATCCATAAATGGATTTGAAAAACTTGCACACCTTTTGATTTTCCCCTTTCTTCATGAACCCTTCTCGTTGTACCATATAGAAACTTTCATCAAGATAACCATTCCGAAATGTTGTCTTGATGTCCATTTTCCATATCTCATAATCATTGGCAGCCGCTATGGATAAGAGGATACGAATGGATTTGAGCATGGCCACAGGAGAAAATGTTTCTTCATAATCAACACCTTCTCTCTGAGTGTAACCTTTTGCTAAAATCCTTTCTTTGAATGTCTCTACTTTCCCATCTACACCTCTTTTCTTCTTGTATATCTACTTAAACCCTATGGGCCTGACATCTTCAGGTGGATCCACAAGTTCCCAGACGGAATTGGAATGCATTGATTCCATTTCTTGGTTCATGGTTTCTTGCCATTTCTCCTTTCCAGGATCATCCATTGCCTCTTTAAAGGTTAATAAATCATCCTTGTGTATATCACAAACAAGGACATGTGCCTCATGTTCATAGTGAACAGGTTGTCTCACAATCCTCCCACTACGACGTTGCACTGGGGTTTCTTTTCCAGGAATCATGGTTTCCTCGGTTTGTCATTAATCATTTAATGATGAAGATGACTGTGATGGAATCTTATCAGCTGTGAGTTCCTCCAATACTACCTTGCTCCGAGGTTTATAGTTATTCATATAATCATGTTCAAAGAAGGTCCCATTTGTGGAAACAAATACCTTTTGATCCTTCGGACTATAGAAATAACCACCTCTTGTTTCTGAAGCGTAGCAAACAAAAATGCACACTTCCAACATTGATTAAAGTTTCCCTGATTTAGGTCTAAGAGCATGAGCACGACAACCCCAAATGCGGGAATGGTACAAACTAGGTTTGTTTCCATTCCACAGTTTCAGTGGCATTTTCCTAATGGTATTAGATGGGACTACATTCAAAATTTACATCATCGTTTGAATTTCATATCCCCTTAATGAGAGAGGAAGTGAAGAGTAGCCTAACATAGATCTGACCATGTCCAACAAGGTCCTGTTTCTTCTTTTAGAAAAACCATTTTGCTGTGGTGTTCATGGTGCTGCGAGTTGGGATAGAATACCATGTTGCATTAAGAAATCTTTGAATTATAAATCCAAATATTCTCCACCTCGATTAGATCGAAGTATCTTTAGAGTCTTACCTAACTGCTTTTCAGCCTCAGCTTTGAATTCTTGAAACTTACCAAAGGTTTCAAGTTTCCTAAGCATTAGGTAAGTATGACCATATCTTGAGTAATCGTCGATAAAAGTGACGAAATACTCATACCCACCTCTTGCTTGTACATTTATTGGACCACAGACATCACTGTGTATAAGCTCCAAAGGTTCTTTAGCTCTATTACCTTTCGCTGAGAAATGATGTTTGGTCATTTTTCCTTCTAGACAAGATTCACAAACCGGAAGAGTTCCAACTCTTAGTTCTCTCAAAGGTCCATATTTTGTTAACTGGATTATCCCATCTAGACCTATATGACCAAGTCTAAGATGGAAAAGATATATGTCTTCCTCGTTTGATACTTTTTGTCTTTTGTTACCTTACAGCTTTGCTACTTTAAATAATTCTAAATTATTGAGTGTTCGTTCATTTGGTTCGAGCATATACAGTCCGTTATAATGTTCGTTCATTTGAAATAACAATCGCATTATTACTTAAAGAAATATCAAAAAATTGTTCATGCAACATAGATAAAGAAACTAAGTTTCTAGAAAATCTAGGAATAAAATAAACATTGTTCAAAACTAAATATTTGTTCCCAAAATTTAAACAGATAGTTCCCTTTGCTATTGCTGAAACGAGCGCTCCACTTCCACTCGCATGGTCACCTCACCATCTGCCAGCACCCTTGATGACTCAAGTATCTGCATGGAAGAAAAAACATGGTTAGTGGCTTCTGAATCTAAAACTCAAGATGAGATATCTTCTTCCACTACACAAGCTTCAAGTACAAGTAAATCACATTTACCTTTCTTTTTCAGCTCAAAGAGATACTTCTACTAGTTTCTCTTCTAGTGACATTCAACTCCACGGTGGAAACATTTTTCTTTTGGTTCCTTCTTCTTAAAGTTGTTGTCAATTTTGTTCTCCTTGGCTTTTGGTGCTTTCTTGCCTTTATTGGACCTTTTGCCCTTTCCTTTGTCCTTATTATTGTTCTTCTTTCTCTTCTTGGATTTCTCCTCAGAGTTTGAAGATTTCTCCTCTACCACATTTGCTTTAATCTCTTTTGTTATGATTTGTTAAGAGACTCAAATGTCTGTAGTTCATTCAACAGCTGGGTCATGTTAAATTTCAACTTACTCATAATATAGTTTGTTGTGAATGCAGAAAAGGCGAGAGTGAGCGATTCCAGTATGATGCTTACTTGTGTACGCTCATTAATTATGGCCCCATGTATTTCTGCTTCATTCATCACATTAATCATGTGTAAAACATGTTCACGTACAGAAACACCTTTCTTCATCTTAGTAGTCATGTAGGTTCTAGTAGCCTCATGTCTACTTTGATCAGATTGCTGCCCAAACATGGCCTGCAGAGAATCCATTATCTCAAACATAGTTTCCATGGTTTCATACTTTGTTCTCAGAATATCATTCATGCTCACAAGCATGTAACACTTTGCCTTGTTATTCAATTGAATTCAGGCATCATACTTGTCCCGAACATTCTTCGGGGCAGTGGCAGTGGGCTTTTCAGGACATTCCTCAGTCATGAAAAATTTGTGGCTCTCATAGACTAACATAAGACTTAGATTTGACTTCCATCTTATAAAATTATCTCCATTAAGTTTTTCAAGTGATAGTAAAGCGGTTATTGGATTGCCACAATTCGACATTACTAAAATAAATAAAAAACAATAATATTATCATTTGAAAAAAAAGGATCAATGTTTTGGAAAGTAAACATGATGCATGAATGCAACAATTAGAACACATAAATTAGCGTTTACTTTTCCACGATAAAACTACCCAACAAATTAAGTGTCGCCTTAGGGTCGGTCAAGTTAAATTTAGATAGCTTATAAGACATCTTATCTTTATAATTTAAAACTTAAAATAACTCTTTATTTTCTCTTTTAAATATAAAGTACCACTGGTTTGGTCATAATGCAATTATCCCCCGCAAAAGCTTAATTACATCTTTGTAAGTATAACCCATTATTCCAAATTTCATGAGTTAACTTAGAGAGTGCTCCCTTAGGGTCAGTCAAGCCTAAAATACATCACTTCCTCCTATCTTCATAAGAAGCCAACCTTGGTATTGATATGTCTAGAAACCTTCCTTAGGGGGACGGAAACAAATCCGCCTTGAGGCCTTATTCATATCTCATGGTGTTGTACTAATAATGGAGACGATAGGTCACAATGAAATGTTCACCTTCTCCCACTTACTATTCTAGATTTAATGTGTTTTATTAAACTAATCAATTAATTCCAAATTAAGTACTAGTTTATTAATAACCCTATGAATGTAATTAATTACAAAAAAATATAATTATAAAAGACCTTTTTCTATAATTAATGTGATCTAAATAATTACCCATTACATTCATCTAACTTTACTAAAACGCTTTTTACATAAAGATGGTTATCTTAAAGGCCTATAAAAAAACTATTGCCTTTATTATGGTGTGAGTTACCAAGTTTTAACTAATTTAATACCTAGTAGTTTACATGCAATTGATTTCACCAAAAACAATTCGTATAAACAAATAGGGAAATCCTAGATAATCATGTTTCTAAAAGATGCATGATTAATGAGAAACTGTGTGGGGTTTCATGAATGGCATGTAATTGACTAGAGCATGATCATGTTATCAATCAAACATCAATGAAGATTTATTTAAATAAATACAATAAATAAATAAACAATAAATGATGAACCGAGTACTAATGGGTATTCTAAGATTTACAATCCTTTGAAAAAAATTAGAAATAAAATTGCAATATAAGCCTATATGTAGCTTTCAAGACTCTCCAAGAATGCTCCTCTCCTTTAGGCTTTCTTGCTAATCTTTAGGAACTTTGTTTTGCCCAACTAATTAATTAGAAACAAATTTTCTAATTAATTTATTTAATTAAATAACCATTTTTGTCATTTTTTTTAATTTAGTTGAGTTTAAATAATTAAAGAAACAAATTCAAATAATTATTTAAACTTAAGACATTAAAATATCTTAAAAAACTAAAAGATATTTTATTTTCTAATAAAATAAAATAAGATAATTAAACTTTTAAATTCACATAATTTAAAAATTAATTAAATAAAGATATTTTATAACAACTTAGGAATAAGGGTTTTGGGCACCAAAATGGTGCCCTAGGGCCAGCGGTAGATAAGCCAAGGGCTCGAGGTGGGTGGCAGGTTGGCATGCAAGGGCTCGGCCAGGGGCTTGGAGCACGGGCCTGGCATGTGGGCCTGGCTCATGCGGAGGCAGGCGGGTGCGCGTGCACATGGGTGGCGGGTGCGCGTGCACATGGTTGCTGGGTGCATGCTGGGACCGGTGGGGATGCACGCAGGGAGCCACGAGGCTACATGCTGGGAGTCGCGGGGCTGGGATGCGTCTGGCACGCGCGGTAGCTGGTGGAGGGTCGGGTCTAGGCACGCGCGAGGGTGAGCAGGGGCTCGGGCCATGTGCCTCTTAGGTGCATGGATCTGGTTCCTCCTCATCTTTGTGTATAGATTTTTTCAAAATAAATTTACAAAAATCCTATGCCCTTTATGGCTTACACAAGATCTAGAAAAAGCCATAAAATCATAATCTAATAGCACCATATAATTAATGATCCATCATTCAACAATACATTCAAAAAACATATCCATCCATTGAATATACATATCAACATACATATAACAAATGCAAGAAACCCACACAGTATTTAATATATATGTATAGACAGCTATGATACCAAATGTTGGTATTAAATAATCAAATCAAAGGTATGCAGCAGAATGTATGGACCCATTTTAATAAATATTAATACCGGTGGGGATCATATACATATATAAATATTAAATCACATACAAATAGATCAGGGATTACCTCTTGTAGTGTAACGACCCAAAATTACTAATAAGGCTTAAGGGCCTTGATTAGTGTGACGGGAGGGCATAATTGGAAGTTATGTGAATTACTGGTGAAATGCATGATTATGTGATATGCATGATCCTATGATTATATGGATATGTGAAATGCATGTTTATGAGTATGAGATAAGCATGCGGGCCCTGTTTAGCTTGTAAGGGCATAAATGTGATTATTTGCGATAAACTGTTGAGAACACATTATTATGTGGATATATCTGCAGCATACGGCACGAGGTGATCCTAGGGAGCAAGTTAGCGGGAAAGTCACAACGAGACCCGCGAGCCGACTCGGGGCGAGTCAAGGGGTATTTTGGGTAATAGACATTTATATGGGTTATTAAGTTATAAAAATAAATAATTGGAGATATATTTGAGGTTATGAAGGTTAGGAGGGAATATTGGGAAAAATTACCATTTTTCCCTAGGGGACGTTTTTGGTACCCCGAGCCTTGGGATTAACTTAAGAGGCTTAAATGGGATGAGACAAAGGTAAGAAATATTTAGAAGCCTGCTTGAAATCGACTCTCTCTCTCTCTCTCTTTCCTCTCAAGGAGTTTCTCAAGCTATCCATTGGAACAAAGGGATTTTTGGGCTGGGTTCACAAGAATTAGAGCTCTAGAATTGGAGATTAGCTCAGTATTTGGGGATTAGCTCTACAGCTACAATGTGGATTTGCTCTTAAAAAAAGGTAAGCATTTAATTATGGTTTAGCCCTTGGATTCTCTGAATTGTTGGATGTTTTAGGAGGTTTATGAGCTTTTGGGTTTCAAGGATTGAAGTGTGATTTTGATTGGTCTTTAGGCTTGTTTTCCTATGGGTTTTGCTGCTGGAAGAATATTTGAACTGCTATGATAATTAGAATATGTTATTGGGATGATTTCGGGTTAGTTTGGGTGAGATTTGGTGGATGAAAATGGAGTTTTTTGGGTTCGAAGGGGTCGAGCCGCGGCTTAGTTCTTGGTGTGTCGTGGCCCTCTAGAACAGAGGTCTGTCAGGAAGGAGGGTGGGCAGCGGCATGGGAAGCTTAGGGCCGCGACCCGTGTGTGTTGTCTGAGGAGGTTGGGCCTCTGGTAGGGAGCCGGCCGCGGCATGGAGAGCCTTGGGCCGCGACTCTTAAGGGAATTTTGGCCTTGAGGAGGCTTAAGGTGCGGGGAGTTGACCTAGGATGCTCGAGATAGATTCCACTACCGTGCTTGGTGGAATTTGATGTTCTGAAGGCTAGAAGTTGGTTCGAAAGCCCTTATTCACTTATTATTGATGGGATTTTTTATCATGGTTGTGACTAGGTGCACGCTTGGGCTCAGGGCAGGATCGTGCTCCAGGGTCGTCTGTCTTAGTCAAAGCACTCGGAATTAAAGGTAAGAGACTGCACCCAGTTATGTAATTATGTTGGGACTAAGAGTTCCCTTTACTTGTATATAATGTCATAGATGGTATTATTCCATGGGGACATGTGATAAAGGGCCTAAGGGTGCCGGAATTAATATTTGCGCACAGGGCGCGGCTCGGCCACTAGTAGCTGAGGACAGCTTAATAATCACTTAGCTCGGTTTAAGTGGACCGGATTCAGTGGGTTGAACACTGGGCTTGGCCTAAGTGAGCCAAAGACAATGGATTAAATAGAGGGTACGGCCTAAGGGCGTCGACCCTAATTATTGTATGATGTGTGTACTGTTGTTAACTTGATGTATATGATATGATGAATATCTGGATGTTAGGTCATTGGTTTATTGATTGTTATCCTTGAGTAAGTGAATGATATGGCTTGTTGGATAATTGATTAATATCTTGTAAATCACTTGGTTATACTTTGTGAACTATTTGGTTATCAATATTGATTGCGCTATGATGTTATAGTTTTCTTGCTGGGCCTTGGCTCACAGGTGCTACGTGGTGCAGGTAAAGGCAAGGGTAAGATGAATCGACCATGGGTTGGAGAGCTCTGGGGGCGAGATGTACATTGTCAGCTGCTCGGCTGCCACGGTCGAGGGATTGTACAGGGACGGAAACCTAAAATGTGTGTTTTTCCATTAGAGTGGCTTTGATTATTTATAACATTTGAAAATCTTGTAAATATATCATTTATGGAAATTATTCGTTTATAACCAAAATCTTTTAAACCTAACCTATTTTTGTCTTAAGATTCACATTTTACTTAAATGACTTGGTTAGCAAGTCTTGCACTATTTTAAATACACAGTGTAACAATCTTGATTATACAGGGAGTTACATGTAGCCTATCAAGTGTCCTTGAGTCTTTTTGTATAAATCAACGACCTTCCTATCCAGTGTTCTGAGATCTCACACCCTGATCTTCCAAACCAATCCTCAAACACACAAGGACGTGTGTGGGCACGTAGGATTCAAAATGTTGATTTATGTGACTCTCTAGATGTACTCAACACATGAGATCTAGAGAGTTTTGACAGAGAGAAGGTTTAGAATAGTTTTCAGGTTTAGAGAAAACTATCGCTTTAGAGAGAGAGTCTGATTATCCATCATTCTTTTGAATATCACGTAAATCACATTTATAAATATATTTAATCTAATTAAATAATCTTTATTTAATTAAAATATAATTCAAATTAAAAGTGATTAGATATTTTCATTTAATTATCTATTTAACTCATATTTAAAAAGAATAAATAAACAATTGATTAAACAAATTTATTTGAAATTTAAAATTCAAATCACAGAGATAAAATATCTAATATTAGGCGACACACACTATACTAGCCCTATTAGGGTTGCCCTAATTTTCTCATTTATTTTTATAATAAACTTTTAAGACAAGATATTTATTCCAACATAAATATTATTTAATTCAAATTTAACTTTATCTTAAAATATCAGTTTTAAATTAAATAGATAAATATAATATTATAAATAAGATATTTATTATTTTCTCTCTTTATATTAATCCAAACAAGATTAATATTAATTTTAACCTATAGCTTTTCAAATAAAAACTATATAGTTAAATAATTAATTAATTCACAATTGATCAATTACACATAATTATCAAATAATTATTTCCTTACCATGAAAAATTAATTCATTCGCAATTTAGTCATTTCTCTTAACAAATCTATCTTTTGACATCCTTACCCTTGACAGTGTAGGACAAAGGTGAACTAGGGACCATAGACCTATAATACGAAGCTCCAATAAACCATATTATTAATTAAACTCTTTAATCTAATAATCTTATTTATTAATTCCATGATTACTCAACTATAAATATAGAATTGCACTCTAAGTATTTATAGAATTATATTTACAGAGTTTTCTCTAGTAGTCCATTGATATAATCAATATATGTAGTTATGTCCTCCATTATTGGTTCATTAATGGGAGTGGTCAAAATTACTGTTTTACCCATCTAATTACTTCTTTATCCTTAAGTACCATTAATTCACTAGCGAATAATTAATCTATAATCTAATTATAGATTTGAGATCAATAACTATTCAGTTCCAAAACAAACTCTTAAGGGAACTAATATTCGATCTGTTAGGAAAGCATGGATTCCAATATTGTAATTCATGTTCCCAGCCATCCATGATATTGAATCTCCAAAACAAAAGTCATTAGCCTCATTATTCTAAAAGACATTAACGACTGAATCAAAAGATCCAATAAACATAAACAGGAGTTCATGAATACTCAAGATTTAGATTGATATACAAATGATCATCTGTTATGACAAGAATTAAATCTTACATCAAATGGCAAGTTTACAAAGATAATTAATTCTCATTGGTCCTGTCATATATAATCTCTATTATATATAGCACATTTACTAAGATGTCTATCCACATCAATAATCTGAATCTAGATTACTTGCTTCTTGTATGTTTAGCAAACTGTACTAGTAACAATTCATTACAGTTTCCTCACTTTAATATGTTACTGACTATGTCATTAATTATATATGATCTTAATTTCCCCATACTATTACAAAATCATATTCTCATGAATGAATAGAAAATTTTCTAGATATTATTATATATTTAATTCAAAAAATAACTATAACATTCAAATATAATAAAATTGTACTGTTATTTAAAACTAATAAAATGTCTTTACACACTTTTATGGCATTATTCGTAACAGGTTCTCAGGCAGCGTGTATATTGCACTGAGTTACAGAGTTTTTCTCTCTAAAAAACTGAACCCTTTACAAGTAGATACCCCTCCCTTTTTATATGGGCTAGGGTCATTAATGTGAATCATCTATTATTAATACCAAATCCCCCACTTTGGGCTGTTAATGCCGAATTAATACTTAAAGGTACGCACTAAATAAAGACTACGACCCAGGCGAATTGCACAGGGTCCATTGCAGAAAGTCGCCTACCAACTTTATGGGGAACATATTTCTAACTTGTTAGGGTGCGGCACAAGTTTTCCAATGCCAGGAGGTGTTGTAGGAAATACAGATTTTCGAGTATACGAACTTGACACCAGTAATCGAGGCTCACCAAAAGTTGTTAGACGATCATATGGTGGCCCACAATTGCAGTGACTGACACTGGTGACTCCCCCAGGTCTGAGGATCAGAATCATAGATCTGGGGGACGAGTGAGTGAAGAGAGTTCCTCTGGAGGTGGCCTCACATGGAGAGATCCTCACCCCGAGGACAGAACTCAGGGCGTGACCTCACTCGGAGACATCCATGACTTACCAACTGGCTCGGTACGCAGCCTCACCTGAAGATACCCTCGCCTCGAGGACAAACCTCGGGGTGTAGCCTCACTCGGAGACGTCCACATCTCGTCCGACTTAGGCTTCCTGGAGGGGTTGCACTCTGAGAACCTCATGACTTATCTTGCCACTAATGTTAGGTTCATTTTAGGTTTATTTTATGTTATGTTTTTCGTAATTTAGGATTGTTTTGTGCAAATTTACACTTGTTTTCTTCTTGTTTCAAGTTTTAATTGTCAAGTACATAATATGAAGTGAAATGAGAAAAAACATGTTAAATATGATGAATAAGATGGATTTAGTGCTGATTGTGAAGTTTCAAGAAATTATGTGTGGAAAATAATATATTGAAGATGCTTAACACACGTCATTTATGCTCTGTAACGGAAGTCTGAGACTTTAAGTCGCATTTTGACCATGATTTCTTCACTTTCTTGAAACACCTCTAGAAGTAGAAATTGTAGATATCTCTCTTAACTTTCCATATCTTTTTGAATCATTCAAGTCGAATTTATATCAAAGGAGTTATGAACAAAATATGATGAGTTGTCGTTGCAGGCTGTTCGAAAAGAGTTTTAGTTTTTTTCCTATACAATTAGCGCCCATCACTAATATATAGTGCCCTTGTGATATCAAAGTCAAAGAGAACAGTTCCAAAAAGTTTGAAATAGCGCCCCTGCGTTACGATTCGTATGATTTTCATTCTTATGGGGGCAAGAAGGTCTTTTCACAAAGGATCGCTAAGGTTACTGTAAAAGCTTAATTTTGAGCGATTTAAATCACTGTGGCCGCTAGAACTCAAGAGAAACTTGGAGATCAAGATTGGAAATTTCTTCAAGAGTTTTTCTTTTCTTCTTCTTTAGTTTCTTTTTCTTATGTTCTTTTCTGAATCATGGATGTTATGAATCTAGTTATGAACTAATTTTATTTTCTAGGGTTTTAATGTAGTTTATTGATACTTTATTATTAGTTAATGCAATCTCTATGGTTTCTTTTTCTTCATTGTGATCTACTCAATTTTTTGCTTAATGAATGTGAATAATTTGATGTCATTATTTGCATTACTTATGAATTTAATTCAAAATCTGAGAGGTGAGAGTTAAATGTGATATAGTTGAATAGACATAGATTTCGATATAAGATGAAAGTACCTATATGGTTTGTGTAGTATTCAGGATTTCTATTTTTAATGCTTACCTTATATTTGGAATTTATCACAGAGATGTAGAAAATTCGCATATAGGTTGAGAGATTTATATATCTTAATAAGAATATATATTGCTTTAGAAAATCAACTATCACGATAAGAGAAAGAATAGTGGAAATTGTATTGATGAAATAATAAAATCGATAGATGATGAAATTAAATACCCTAGGTTTTCATCCATTGAATTAATTTTGCTTTTATTTGTTAATTGTTAGTTTTGTCAATTCTTCTTACTCTTCTTGATATTCTTGAATCTAAGTTTTATTAGCCAAATATAATTGGGAAGTTAATTATGGGTAGTTAATAACAATCTTTGTGGGACAATACTCTACTTAACTTTATTATTACTTGTCTACGAATGTGTATGCTTGCACATTGGAATTTTCGCAACAATTAACCACTCTTAATTGTCACATGTCAGGAGGTGAAAATACGAACAACAAATACAATAACCTTTTAGATCACAAACTACCATATTAAGGTACAAAACACTTATGATATTATTCAAATCACACTTCAATGATTGGAGAAAAAAGTTGTTTATTATTCATAGAAGATAATTATTAAATATTTAGTTTTGTATTAAATATTATTATAATAATGATTTTTTTCCCGCTGTAGTCCCCATTCTTTACACTTTGGTCTCAAAAGTTGATTTTGTATCAGTTAGGTCTCCTATTTTTTCAAATCGTATTATTTAGGTCCCTAAATGCTATTTTTATTTCTTTTTTGTTTTAAAATACATAAATAATACATAATAAATAATGAATGATTCTTAAAATATTTGGACATTTAATTTATGACAATAACAAACATAACATGAGAAAAAAATATTTTCATGACACATTTAAATATAAATAATGTATTTTTTAAATATAAATTGATGTTTCATTAAAAAACTATTATTACCTATATTGTTGTTTTATAATTAATACCAGTAACTATATTATCTTGATTATTTTGAGATTATTAATTTTTATTATGTTTATGCTTGTTTATTTTATACTAAGTTGTTTATGTGTATATATATATGATTTGTTATACGTTGCATTATAGAAAAAAAATACAAAATAAAAATAAATATGTACATGATAAATATTGATAATCTCATGATAGTTCATTTATTAATATTAAAAACAATATAGGTAAGAATTTTTTTAAATGAAAAATTAATTTAATTTGTTTAACTATTAAATATTATGAAAATAAAAGAAAAATCAATGTCATATTTGGTATTGTAAAAGATGAAGTGGTCCAATTTTTTTTAACTAATATTCACATTTTTTGTATATTTTATTTCTGTATTTTGGAAAAAAAAAAGAAAAAAAAATAGCATTTATGGACCTAAATGATACGATTTGAAAATGTCGGGGATCAAACTGATATAAAATCAACATTCGAGACCTAAGTGTTACAAAGTATAATAAATGAGGAATGTAGCTAAAACAACCCTTATAATAATGATATTTTATAATATTTGAATTTATACTATTATAATTACTAAATATTTATTTTAGAAAAAATTTATAAAAATTATGTTTATATATCACATGTTATATATTATTATTATAATAATAATATTTATAATATTTGAATTGATATTAATATAATTATTAAATATCTAGTTTTATATTATATACTATTATAATAATGATATTTTATAAAATTTGAATTTATATTAATATAATTGATAAATATCTCGTTATAATTATGATATTTTATAATATTTGGCTTTATATTAATATAATTAATAAATATATTTTTTAATTTATTTTGAAAATATTTAGAATATTAAGTTAAAGCTAACAAAAAAAATTAAAATTAAAAAAAATTCTTAATCTATACACTTTTCTATATAGAAGATATATATATATATATTTATAAATTTATATTCTCTTTTCAACAAGTCTGTCGCATCCATAGCTCGATCGAGGTAGTGTACAACATTATATATGAAGCAGTAATGTTTTCACAAGCTAGAAGTAATAATTTGGTTGTTGAATAAGGCATAATAGATATATATATTGATTATATTCACTTTCCTTGAGTTTATTTTTGGGTACCTAATTATGGATATAAGAATAAGTACTTGATTACGATATCTATGAAGATAAAACACAATAATAATACACACATATAGCCAATTGGTTTCCCTGGTTCTGAAGCAAGATCTAGGACTGGGCTCCATGATCACGGCTGCTAAATTAATAATGTGAATGTGATGCCATTTTTATTATTAATTAAAGTTGACCACAACAGTTGTTAAAAAAAAAACAAAAATGAATTTGGAAAATCTGAGTTGCTATTTTTCATTTCCAATACATAAAATAATTTAGTATTTAAATTTAGACTATTTTAAAAAGTATATCTATTGTTAGAGAAAATATCCTACATAAAAATTGTGTTGGTATATTTAATAATTTAAAAAAGAATATGTTACCCAACTTATATTTTGAGTCGTACTCTCTTGCTTTTTACGTTGAATTGAAGTGTCTATACAGATTTATGTTATTTCAAAGTACGTTGAATTGAAATTGAATCTCACATGCCAAATCAAATTCACTCGAGAGGTATCCATCTTATTCTTAGTCAAACACGACTAAAAAACATTCTAAAGCAAAAACTACACAGCTAAATATCTCTAGATCAATGTTAATAGAATTCGGAAATACGCACTGCTTTGCAGCACTAGATTTTGCTGGTACACCTATTTTTAATACATACATATATATATATATATAAAATTGAAGAGATTTTTAATTTTTTTTTAATATAATATATTTGCATTTTAGTTCTTTTTTATATTAATATTTACATTTATACTAATGTTAATTTTAAAAAAGAATTTCTTACGTATAGTGTATACATATATTTGTCTTTATTTATATATACATAGTGCTATGTCTATAATAATTTTTTTTACTAATATTTATATGTTGTATATAAAATATAATAATTTAAATTTTTCGTCCTGACAAAAAATTTCTGAATCCGCATGGGTAGAATGAGCAGACTTTCTAAAAAGATGGATGCAAGGCCCAAGTGGATAGAGATGTAAATACGGGCCGGGCTTTTGAGCACGGCACGAAACCGGCACGAGCTCGGGAGGCACGAGCACGACACGGCACGAAAAAATATGGGCTTGGGCCAAGCACGACACGAAAAAATATGGGCTTGGGCCAGACACGACACGACACGACACGAGCTTAGCATGGCACGGCACGACAAGCCCGAAGGCACGACACGAAAGCACGAACAAACTAGCCCGAAAGCACGACATGATAAAAAACCCGATATTTTGACATTAATAATCATAATAAATTTGTATTTGTCAATAATTAATAAATTAAAATGATAATATATGTCTTATTTTTCTCAATGTTTATATTTTTATAATTATATTAATTTATTTTAAGATTTGATAGTTAAATTTTTAGCATTTATTAGTAGGTATTAAAATTCTAATAATTATCTTTGATATAATTTTGTGTAAAATATTGTTAAAAAGTATATAAAAATATCCAAAATTATAATTTAAACAAAGAAATGTATTTGGTTTGGTGGTAAGTCCATTGATGGTTAAAGAGGAGGTGGATGGTTCAATTCTCCATCCTCACATTTTTTAGCAAAAAAAAAGTGGGCCTAAAAGTGGGCCCGAATAAGGAAAGTGGGCCGGCCCGACACGGCACGAGCACGGGACGACATGGGCCGTGCTGGGCCTACTCTTTCAAAAATGGGCCGGCCCGGACTCGGCACGAATTGAATATGGGCCGGGCTCGGCCCGGCCCGAATTTATCGGAGGCACGAAAAATATGGGCCGGCCGGGGCCGGCCGGCCCACATTTACAGCTCTACAAGTGGATATCAATTCATGATGGATGCTAACAAGTTATATGCAATTGAATTTATTGAAGACACATGTTAATGTAATTTAGAGATTATAGTTGAGGTATGCTATTTCTTAACTTTTTTCCCCCTATATTTTCATCAAAATTTTTGTTCAGATATACAACTTTAGTTGATTTCTATATTTAGCTGTGGATTAAGTGTTAACCATTTGTGTGAGTTTGGTGTATTTAAAGGTATACCCTATTGTTGATGTCAAAATTGTACTTCGAGTTCAGTTTCTAAATATAGAAGAATTCCAATGCTAGAATTTTTATGTCATTTTCTTTTTCTTTGATTTATCAGTTAGATCTCCGCCCGAAGAGAAAGATTCTGGAATTAATCGGAAGAAAACTCTATGACGAATAAGTCAGTAGAGATCCTAGAGGCCAAATGACTCTCCCGCTGATTATCTGTCAAATATCCCTTCAACAGAAGCTGATCAGAAGAAGATGCTCTATCCACCTTTGGTTCCCTTCTCTTCCACATTCTTTTCGCTTCTCCAACTTCCCGCTTCTCTTTCATTTTAATGAAATGGTGCATTAAGTAGTTGTTGAATCAGGTAAAAACTACAACAAAATGGATGTTTCATGACTCTCCTCGGGAGATATTAAAAATCTGTCATGTCTCCCATAAGGGAAGACGCTGTAGATGGAGTTATTGTAGGTATAGATTTAACGTCTCTCTCATATGGAGATATAGGAGACTTATAGAGTCCTTATTTTTTTTTTATATTCGTTTTCTTTATTAATTAATAAAATTGAATAATATTTTAATAAATATAATAATTTTCAATTGTAAATATTAATAAAAAATATATTTAAAATAATAAATACCATTTTATATTTATGATTATATATTATTTGATATATTTAATTATTTCATAAAATTAGAATTTCAAAATTTTTTAATTATAAAATAATTCATAAATGAAAAAGAAAGAAAGATAATAATTTTATAGAGGAGAAATAGTGAAATGTCTACCTTTTAAGCGATGTGAGACTAAATTGGAGACCGAGCAGAGACAATGACATCATAGGGAAGACGTTGTAGGTCAAGACTTCTAACATCTCCCAATAGATAATGGGAGATGTTACAAGTAAGGCCAAATCGACCTAGGCCTAGTCCAATTTACAACGTCTTCCCGTATTTTTCAAGACATACAATTGTAGTATTACACAAAAAACTTTTAATGTCTCCCCCCATATAACATTAAACACACATTCTAACTTTTAAGGTCTTACACCTACAGTTTAAGACAATATAGGGAGTAATTAAAAGTAGAAATTGTTGTAATGAAACCGTTTAGGCTAAATATTTTTGGCCAAACAATTGCCCCTCAACCCATGTTTGGAGGACACATGTTTCTGTCATGAGTTAATTTCGAACAAAAATATTCATCGTCGTTTTGTAAGCGATCGTTATTTTATCAAGCCAATGAGGACTGTACACAAAGCTCCCAAATTTTCCCTCTCTCTTAAATAAGGACAAATCATTTTTTAAAACTTTACTTTACTCTTCTTTATTTCAAAATCCCTTTCGACTCCCACGACCAACTTACATTAATTTTTTTTACAATTTTTATATCCCCTTCTCAATTTTCTTGCTCAGGGTACAGCTGACACGTAATAAATCAATGTTACAAAACATTAGTGTTGACGGTGAGAACTCGTCAACGATTATAGAATCTGAAAACTCAAAATGTGTTACAAAAACCGTGTAGAAAGAAGATAGAAGGAACTGGAAGCAAGAATATGCAGCACTACAATGGTGCAAAAATCGTGTCTTCCTTAATGGTCTCAGCATACAAAGAATTTTCCAACCCCTTACTCTGAGGGGTGGAAGTCTATTCATAGGTGGGCTCTAATAACCCTTGATACATGGTGGTCCCAGGGGGCAAGAATGTGTGCATGTACATTGTCGGGGTTGTGCTGTAGGACATTGTGGTGTCGGCTCTAGTACATGTTTTCCTTGTCCCATGTTTTCATTGCAAGGAGCATAGGGTGTTTGTACATAAGAGGTCGTCTCCGTACCCCTCAAGACCTACCCCTCGTGCGCCCATAGATTCATTTCCGCACATCCAAAGGTTCATCCTCGCACATCTAAGGACCTGCATGCACGCACCTAGGTATACTTTTCTCCTGCAGTGATATAACGTGTTTTCTTTTCTTTTATATGAGGGTAGAGCCATAGGTTAGTATGTCATAGGGTCGAGTAGTATGCGGGTAGACGCAAGACACATAGAGGGCCTTTTAAGGGTTGATGAAGTCAGTTGCTTACAAATTTTCCGTCTCTGTCCAGGTACACGACATGCCGAGGAGGACTTCCGACAATTCTAAAAACGCGAGTATCATGTCCACTCTTACACATGTTAAGCTTGCCAACATGCTGAAGGCCCATTAACTATCACCGTACATCAAGTTTATTATTCCAAATCACGAGGACCGCGCATTTGAGCCTCCCAAAGGCCTTGTAGCTTTCAACGACTCAATAATCGAATCCAATGGAGTCTTGCCACTTCACCCTTTTTGTGTCAAGGTACCGAACTACTTTGAGCTGGCGCCTCTCCAACTATCCCCCAACTCTTGGGTGGTGCTCAGTTGTTTATACGTATTATACAAACAAATGCACTCTAGAGGGTCTTCCATGAGTGAGGTCCATCACCTCTACACCCTTAGGGCAAACCCCACAGCCCCCGGCTTCTATCAGCTCCAGAAGGTCATTGTAACACCCTGGATAGCCAAGACCGTTACACTATGTGTTTATAAAGGTGTAAGACTTGCTAATCAAGTCAATCTGTCAGAAACGTGTTACTAGGACTACAGTTGAACTAGGGTTAAAAGATTTTGGTCTCAAAAGTTTCATTTCTTATAATCAAACATTTTCTTTACATGGGATCCCGGAAGTAGTAAAGCTAAAAGACAGTTTACAAAATTTCAGGATTTAAAATACAGTTATTAGCCACTCTAAGGAAAAACACACAATTAGGCTTCTCTCGTCCTGTACCACTCCTCGGTCATGGCGGTCGATCGGCTAACTATGTACATTCAGCCCCAAAGCTCTCCATCTCAGGACTGGTCCACCTTTCCTTTTCCTTTACCTGCACCACGTAGCACCCATGAGCCAAGGCCCAGCAAGAAAACACAACACCAGAGCACAATCCTCAATCAAACAACCAGATAACTTATGCAGTATAATCATATACTCAATAGTTCAAACATTCACGTTATTCAAGTCTTAAGCATTCCAAGTACATCATCTTATATTAATAATCAATTTACAAATGATAACCAGGGTTAACGCCCTTAGACCGCACCCTCTATTTATCCCACTGACTTCGGTCTGCTTAAACCGAGCTCAGTGAATATTAAGTTGTCCTCAGCTACCAGTGGCCGAGCTGCACCCTGTGTGCAAGTATTATTTACGGCACCCTTAGGCCGTTTATCACATGTCCCATGGCATAATACAATCTATGACATCATACAGATATAGGGAGCTCTTAGTCCCAAAACAATCTCACAACCGGGTGCAGTTTTCTTACCTTTAGATTCTGATAGCTGTGTTCAATTCAACCCTCAAGCACGATCCTGTCTGAGCCCAAGCGTACACCTAGTCACAGTCACAAGTTAGAAAAAAATCCAAACTTCAATTACAAAACCTAGCCTCGGGACCAATCCCGAGCCCTCGGGACCAATCCCGAGCCCTCGGGAAGCCGTAATTCAACCAAACGGGGGGGTGGAATCGAACCTTGAGGCCCGAGCAAAAACCCTAAGAAATAATCCAAAAAATCCCTTTCTGGGAACAGGGTAGCGCTACAGCACTACAAACAAAGCCAACAGGCTCCAAGACACCCAAGCCTAGCGCTGTAGTGCCCTAAAGCTAGCGCTACAACGCTAGTCAAAGCCAAACAATAGTCAAGTTTTTCCCCTTCGAACTTCCTCGAGCCAAAAGCCTCCAAAACTCAACCAAACATCCACCATACCCCAAAACAAGCATACCAACATCTCCAACTCACCCCAAGCAACCTAACCACAAATAATTCAATCACATGCACCCCAAAACAAGGAAATCACCATGGCTGAGTTTGAAGCTCAAGAACTCAATAGAACAACAGAAATCACAGAACTTAAAACTAGAATTTCTTACCTTTGATGGATGAGCTCAACCTAGGTTATCTTCCACACTTCCTTAGCCTTCACCTCCTCAAATCCTTAGGTTTAATTCCCTAGAATTCCCACAGAACTCAGCTTAGAAAACAAATTCAATACCAAAACGAAGAACTGAATAACAACCTCAAAACCTTACCTCAAATAATGAATAACCTCTGCTAACTTCCCAAGCCAAATCAAGGTTCTTAGTGTTGAGTCTTAGCCTTAGCCTTCTCTGAATTTTAGCTCCAAATTTCCAGAAGAATTGGTGAAGATAAACCCAAACCGTACAAGAGAGAAGACTCCTGTTTTTCCCCTTCTTTCCTTTTCCTTCTTCTTTTCTTTTCCTTCTTCTTTTCTTTTCTTCAGACTTTTAAAGCTTTCTACACAATCCACTAAGGCATAAAGCAATATGACCCTTATCTCTGGTTCTAAACACCAAAAGACCACTGTTGACGCAGTTCTTCGCCAACAGGTAATTAAGAAAAGAAAGAGAAAGGGATTAGTGCTTATGTTGAACCGAAATAGATGAATGATCTTGGAAATGGAATGGTGACACAAAATACATTTTTTAAGTGGTTCAAAGGTTAAAATCCTTCTACTCCACTAGTCAGTATTATTACTATATATTGGGTATTCTTTTACAGGGTATTTCTTACAATAGAGAATCCAACCTCTATTAACTCCCAAGGTCTCCATATTTATAGGAGAAGGCACCTGGGAGTTGGTAAGAAAGTCATCCTGTGACCTTCTTACCTATCATGTCAACTCTGTGACATTCATGATTAATTCCTAAACCTGACACATTAGTGTGGTCAAAACAATAGGTAAGGGGATAACGGGCCGCACGGCCCAACCCAGTCGTGGGTGTCTGAATACGCACGTTCCTGCTGCGTGTCCGAGAAGTCAGGGATATATCAGACACGTGATGTCCGATATATGCACGTTTACCTTGCGTGGTTGACTTTATAAAAGGTCACAACCTCCAACTCAAGCTCGCACCACGAGCTGGATGCTTCCCTCGACCTGCGGCCTTCAGAGTCCAGACTCAGTCCTTAAGTAACCTTGGCGAACCCCTAGGCTACCTCGAGCTAAGGAGGTAGGATCTTATGAAGGTAGCTCCTGTCTTGGGGATTCCCACGTGGTAGTCATGATTAGGCCGTATCTCAGCTCGTTAATCAACCCGTGGGAAAATCGAGGCGTACAACCACATTGCCCTCCCACTTAAAACTAAGCTTTTAAACCTCCTAAGGGCATTTTAGTCATTACACCTAATTCCCGCTAATTCCTCGAATGTCTCTAATATTTACCGCTTACTTCCCGACACCTAACTATTCACCAATTATATTCCTCAATATCAAAATAGACTCCAATATATTTCATAAATTCCCAGAAATACCCCTAAGCTCGCCCCGAGCCAGATATAAATCCCCGCTGTGACTTTTTCGCTAAACTGCTCACTAGGATCTCCTTGAGTCATAGATTACAAATATATCCACATAATAATGTGGTCTCAACAATTTATCACAGTTATTTATATTTATGCCCTCAACGAGCCAAAATTACGAAATGCCCTTCTAACCTAATCAGGGCCTACATGCAAACTAATACACATAGTCATGCATCACAGATATCCAAATAATCATATAACATGCTTTTATTCATTAAATCACATATAATCCAGTTACGCCCTCCCAGCACACTAATCAAGGCCCTTAAGCCTTAATAGTAGATTTAGGTCGTTACAACTATCCCGTCCTAATGAGAATTTCATCCTCGAAATTTACTTGAACAACTCAGGATACTGATCTCGCATCGCTGACTCAAGTTCCACGGTCGCCTCCTCGATCCTACTATTCCTCCATAACACCGTAACAAGAGGGATCATCTTATTCCGTAGTACTTTATCTTTCCAATCCAAAATCTGAATCGGTTGCTCCTCATAAGCCAAATCTATTTGCAACTCCAAGTCTTCATACCTTAACACGTGTGTTACATCTGAGACGTACTTCCGGAGCATAGAAACTTGAAGTACATCATGAACTCTCGACAACGATGGTGGCAAGGCTAATCTGTAAGCCACCTGACCGATCCTTTCCAGGATCTCAAAAGGTCTGATGAACCTAGGGCTTAGCTTGCCCTTCTTTCCGAACCTCCTCACCCTTCGCAATGGTGAAACTCGGAGAAATACGTGGTCCCCAACCTAGAACTCCACGTCCCTATGCTTGGGATCAGCGTAGCTCTTCTGCCTGCTTTGTGAGGCGAGCATCCTAGCTTGGATCTTCTCTATAGCTTCATTTGTTCTCTGAACCATATCTGGCCCCAAATACTTCCTCTCACCCATCTCTTCCCAATGAATGGGCGATCTACACTTCATCCCATATAACATCTCGTAGGGAGCCACTCTAATTGTTGATTAGTAACTATTATTATATGAAAATTCAATCAACGGGAGATACTTACTCCATGACCCCTCAAAGTCGATCACACACGCTCTGAGCATATCCTCCAACACCTGAATTGTCCTTTCAGACTGTCCATCAGTCTGAGGATGAAAGGATGTGCTGAATTTCAACTGAGTCCCCATAGCCTTCTGCAAACTACCCCAAAACTTGGAGGTAAAGATATGATCCCGGTCTGACACTATAGACATAGGAACCCCATGAAGACATACGATCTCCCTTACATACAACTCTGCATACTGATCCACAGTATATGTCGACCATACTGGAAGAAAATGGACTGGCATGGTGTATCCTATCCACTATCACCCACACCGAGTCATGAAGCCCTACTGTTCTGGGTAAACGTCCCACAAAATCCATCGTAATATCCTCCCATTTCCACTCGGGAATACCCAAAGGCTGAAGCAACCCTGCCGGTCGCTGATGCTCAGCCTTCACCTGCTGAAAGGTTAAACATTTGGCTATGTACTCCACCACATCCTTCTTCATCCCGGGCCACCAATATAACATTCGCAGATCCTGATACATCTTCGTGGCACTTGGGTGAAGTGAGCACGGTGTCTTATGTGACTCATCTAGTATCTCTCATCTGATCCCCTCATCAGTTGGAACCCAAATCCGTCCTTGATACCGAAGCAAACCAACCTCAGAAATGGAATAGTCCTTAGCTACTCTCGCTAAGACATTCTCTCTAACCTCCTATAACTGAGCGTCTACCAATTGCCCTTCTTTAATCCGCTCTAGCAGGGTCGACTGTAGAGTAAAATTGGCCAACCAGCCCACCACCAATTCTATCCCTGCTCTGACCATCTCATCAGCTAACTCTCTCTCGAGATCTGGGTGGAACTATATAACTGACATGGGCCTTTCCAGCTCAATGCATCTGTCATTACATTGGCTTTCCCCGAATGGTAAATAATATCACAATCGTAGTCTTTCACCAACTCTAGCCAACGTCTCTACCTCATGTTTAGGTCTTTCTATGTGAAAAAGTACTTCAAGCTCTTATGATCAATGCACGCTTCTCCCCATATAGGTAATGTGGCCAAACCTTCAGCGCGAATACCACTGCTGGTAATTCCAAATCATGGGTAGGATACCGTTTCTCATACTCCTTCAGCTGTTGTGACGCATAAGCTATGCCCTTCTCATTCTACATCAACACACAGCCTAAACCCAACCTCGACGCATCGCAACAAACAAAAAACTTCCCTTCCCCCGAAGGAAGACTCAACATAGGCGCGGTAATAAGTTGTCGCTTCAACTCTTGGAAACTGTTCTCACACTTGTCTGACCAGATAAACTTCAAATTCTTCCGGGTCAACTCTATCATCGGTGCCGCTATCTTCGAGAAGCCTTCCACAAATCTTTTGTAGTAACCTGCTAGACCAAGAAAACTCCGCACCTCTGAGGCATTCCTTGGCCTCGGCCAATCCCTAACTGCCTCAACCTTAGATGGATTCACCTTAATCCCATCTGTACCAACAATATGTCCAAGGAATTTCACTTTTGGTAGCCAAAATTCACATTTCTTAAACTTGGCATACAACTGATGCTTCCCGAACCTCTGTAGAACCTGTCGAAGATGACACTCGTGCTCTGCCTCTGAACTGGAGTACACTAAGACGTCGTTGATGAAGACAATAATGAACTGATCCAGAAAGTCCTTGAACACTCTGTTCATTAGATCCATAAAGGCTGCTGGGGCATTGGTCAAACCAAACGACATGACCAGAACTCGTAATGCCCATACCTCGTTCGGAAGGTCGTCTTCGGTACGTCCTCATCCTTGATCCTCAGCTTGTGATAACCAGATCGAAGATCAATCTTCGAGAACATCGTCTTACCTTGCAGCTAATCGAACAAGTCATCAATCCTTGGTAGGGGATACTTATTCTTGATAGTTAACTTGTTCAGTTCCCTGTAGTCTATACACATCCTTAAAGTCCCGTTCTTCTTCTTCACAAAAAAAACTGGAGCAACCCATGGTGAGTAACTAGGCCTGATGAACCCCAAATCTAGAAGCTCCTGCAGCTGTATCTTCAATTCTTTCAGTTCTGTCGATGCCATCCTATACGGTGCCGTTGACACTGGTTCTGTCCCTGGCGCCAACTCAATGACAAACCGAATCTCCCTTCACAGCGGCAACCCAAGTAAGTCCTCAGGAAACACATCCAAGAACTCGCAAACCAATAAGATCTCTTCCGGTCCTGTTGGCGAAACCCTGGTGGTATCCACCACACTAGCCAGAAAACCTATACATTCTCCTTGTAACAGATCTCTGGCTCTCAACGCTGATATCCTGGGTACGCGGGGTCCATGCACCGCTCCCACAAAGACAAATGGATCCTCGCCCTCCAGCTCAAAGGTCATCATCTTCTTCCTGCAGTCAATAGTAACTCCATATCTAACCAACCAATCTATACCTAAAATCATATCAAAGTCCTCCATACTAAACTCAATCAAGTCTACTAACAACTCCCTACCATCAACCATCACTAGCAGCGCTCTTATCTACCTCCTAGAAACTACCAGTTCTCTTGTAGGCAAAATAGTCCCAAACCCTGAAGTACTATACTCACTAGGTCTACACAATCTATTAATCACCTAACTAGAAACAAACGAATGTGTAGCACCAGAGTCAATCAATACAGTAAAAGGAGAGACAGCGCTAAAAAGCTGACCTGTCACTATCGAAAGCCTAGCCTCGGCCTCGACCTGCGTCAGGGTGAACACTCGAGTTGGAGTCAAGTTGTCCACCTTTCCCGCATCTCCCTTCTTCACTGTCGGGTAGTCTTTCTTGAGGTGTCCCACCACCCCGCACACATAACAGGCCTTAGCCTGACACTCGCCCGGATGGCATCTTCTGCACCACATGTACTCAGGGCAGGTCCTCCATGAATCACCGCCTCCCTAACGGTCGCTCTGGGTACCTCGACTCCTCCTATCAGGACCAGAAGTAGTCGAAGTATCAGGGTTCTTTCTCTTCAAATCACTAAGGCCTCTGCCCCTGCCAGAACCAGAATATGGAGGCACCGCCCTGCGGCCCTCCCGCCTTGCTGCACTCTCCCTCCATATCTTATTTTCTGCTTCCTCAGTAGTAAGAGCCTTCTCTACAACCTGGGCATAAGTTGTCCCTCCAGGAACTGTTGTAATCCTCACATCTTGGGCTATCATAGCATTAAGCCCTCTAATAAACATGTCATGCCTAGCTGCATCCGTAGGCACAAGATCTGGTGTGAACTTCGCAAGTCTGTCAAATTTCACGACATATTCTATAACTGTCATGCTGCCCTGAACAAACCCCACAAACTCATTTATTTTTGCTGTCCTGATGGAAACATTATAGTACTTCTGACTGAATAAATCCTTGAATCATTCTCAAGTCAAAGCAATAACCTCTCTAGTCTGTGATGCCACTTCCCACCAGATACGGGCATCCTCTCTCAACATATATGTGGCACAGGCCACTCTATCATGTCCCTCCACCCTCATAAAATCCAGGATATTAGTAATCATAGTCATCCACTATTCGGCCTTCAGTGGATCAGGTCCTCCCTCAAAGATCGGGGGTTGCTGCTTCCTGAACCGCTCATACAACGGTTCCCATCTGTTCCCAACCTCTACTGGCTGTACTGCTGGTACCACTGCAGGTGGCACAATAGGGGCAGCACTCCCTGATGGAGCCTACTGTCTCAGAATTTGTATATGTTCATCCTGACTCTTTAGCCGCGCTTGCATATCAGTCATAAGTTGCTGCTACTTCTTAGGGACTGGCGGAGGGTCTGGCCCTGGTCATCATCTCTAGTCTCAGACCTAGTGCCGGCTAGTCGCGTAGATTTTCTTGGACGCATAATTATCCAAGTCAATCTGCAATCAACGACTCGGCGGTCAGACTATGATGACAGGGTAATAATCCTTTCATGGTCCACCACTGGGACTCAAGCATTCACAAACAATCAAGATATAATAGTTTATCCAAATATCCAAATATTTTCATTCACATGCATAGCCAATAAGCATGCTTCAATATCTTCATGCAATAGTCAAGGGCCAGGCCCTATCAGTATCTCATGCTCCCTATTAATCAAGCAGATATCAACTGTCATATTCCATTCTATTCATTTAAGCATATAACCATGTATACACAATTACCAAACCCTGAGTCGAGCTTGTCTTTCGCGGCGAATGTACATGTCCAGCCAGTCTTCAGGAACCCTTAAACCTAGGATGCTCTAATACCAAGTTGTAACACCCTGGATAGGCAAGACCGTTACACTATATGTTTATAAAGGTGTAAGACTTGCTAATCAAGTCAATCTGTCAGAAACGTGTTACTGAGACTACAGTTGAACTAGGGTTAAAAGATTTTGGTCTCAAAAGTTTCATTTCTTATAATCAAGCATTTTCTTTACATGGGATCCCGGAAGTAGTAAAGCTAAAAGACAGTTTACAAAATATCAGGATTTAAAATACAGTTATTAGCCACTCTAAGGAAAAACACACAATTAGGCTTCTCTCGTCCTGTACCACTCCTCGGTCGTGGCGGTTGATCGGCTAACTATGTACATTCAGCCCCAAAGCTCTCCATCTCAGAATTGGTTCACCTTGCCTTTGCCTTTACCTGCGCCACATAGCACCCGTGAGCCAAGGCCCAGCAAGAAAACACAACAACAGAGCACAATCATCAGGCAAACAACCAGATAACTTATGCAATATAATCATATACTCAACAGTTCAAACATTCACGTTATTCAAGTATTCAACATTCGAAGTAAATCATCTCATATTAATAATCAATTTACACTTGATAACCAGGGCTAACGCCCTTAGGCCGCACCCTCTATTTATCCCACTGACTCTGGCCCGCTTAAACCGAGCTCAGTGAATATTAAACTGTCCTCAGCTACCAGTGGCCGAGCCGTGCCTTGTGCGCAAGTATTATTTACGACACCCTTAGGCAGTTTATCACATGTCCCATGGAATAATACCATCTATGACATCATACAGATATAGGAGCTCTTAGTCCCAACACAATCACATAACCAGGTGCAGTTTTCTTACCTTTAGATTCTAATAGCTGGGTTCAATTCAACCCTCAAGCATGATCCCATCTGAGCCCTAGTGTACACCTAGTCACGGTCACAAGTTAGAACCAAATCCAAACTTTAATTCCAAAACCTAGCCTTGGGACCAATCCTGAGCCCTCGGGAAGCCCTAATTCCACCGAACAGGGTGGTGGAATCGAACCCCGAGCCCCCGAGCAAAAACCCTAAGAAATAACCCAAAAAATCCCTCTCTGGGAACAGGGTAGTGCTACAGTGCCCTAAAGTGGGTGTTGCAGCGCTACAAATAGAGCCAACACGCTCCAAGACACCCAAGCCTAGCGTTGTAGCACCCAAAAGCTTTGCTAGTCACAACCAGACAACACTCAAGTTTTTCCCCTTCGAACTTCATCTAGCCAAAACCCTCGAAAACTTAACCAAACCTCCACCATACCCCAAAACAAGCTTACCAACATCTCCAACTCACCCCAAGCAACCTAACCACAAATAATTGAATCACATGCACCCCAAAACAAGGAAATCACCATGGCTGAGTTTGAAGCTCAAGAACTCAACAGAACGAACTTAAAACTATAATTTCTTACCTTTGATGGATGAGCTCAATCTAGGTTATCTTCATCACTTCCTTAGACTTCACCTTCTCAAACCCTTAGGTTTAATTCCCTAGAATTCCCACAGATACTCAGCTTAGAAAACCAATTCAATACCAAAACCAAGAACTGAATAAAAACCTCAAAACCTTACCTCAAATAATGTATAACTTCTGCTAACTTCAAAAGCCAAATCTAGGTTGCTAGTGTTGGGTCTTAGCCTAGGCCTTCTCTAAATTTTAGCTCCAAATTTCCAGAAGAATTGGGGAAGAAAAACCCAAACCGTACAAGAGTGAAGACTCCTGTTTTTCCCTTTCTTTCCTTTTCCTTATTCTTTTCTTTTCTTCAGACTTCTAAAGCTTTTTACACAATCCACTAAGGCATAAAGCAATATGACCCTTATCTCTGGTTCTAAACACCAAAAGACCACATTGCCCTCCCACTTAAAACTAAGCTTTTAAACCTCATAAGGGCATTTTAGTCATTACACCCAATTCCTGCTAATTCCTCGAATGTCTCTAATATTTACCGCTTACTTCCCGACACCTAACTAATCACCAATTATATTCCTCACTATCAAATCCCATTGTGACTTTTTCGCTAAACCGCTCACTAGGATCGCCTCGAGCCACAGATTACAAATATATCCACATAATAATGTGGTTTCAACAATATATCACAGTTATTTACATTTATGCCCTCAACAAGCCAAAATTACGAATATGCCCTTCTAACCTAATCAGGGCCTACATGCATACTAATACACATAGTCATGCATCACAGATATACAGATATCCAAATAATCATATAACATGCTTTTATTCATTAAATCACATATAATCCAGTTACACCCTCCTGGTACACTAATCAAGTCCCTTAAGCTTTAATAGTAGATTTATGTCGTTACAGTCATAGCCCTTACAGGGCATCCCCTTATGGAGGGCTCCATTTCAAATCGATCCTTATGGAAGAGTGACATCTTCTTCACCCCTAGCATGTCCACCCGACATACACGCTTCAACACTTCAAGTAAGCTTATTCTCACCTTGAGTTCGTACATAAGAAATTTCTCTTTCACCCTTCCTTTTTCTGTTTATTTAACTATAGTTATTTCTTTTTTCTTGACCGCAGGTCTCGAAGGGTTTGTCGGCCCTACCTTGAAATCATCGGCCCGCGATCGAGTGGCGAAGATCCTAGGTGTGTCGGCTTTGCTCAAACAGGCCTGTGGCCTTTTTACAGAGGGCAATCTTTATTCATACAAGCTGCTATCTCCGGATCAAGTTGTTTCCTTATACTCCATCTCATCCAAATCTACCATTCTGTGGGTATATGGTGGTGATGAAGACAGTTATGATGAGGCAGCTGATAAAGATTATATCTACCCGTCGGGTGACCATATGGACACAGAAGATGAGGTGGAGTCCAAGAATTACTCGTGTTTACAGTCCGTGGCCGGTGGGGCTAGGGATGTGGCTGACGACGGACACACCGACAGTGTTACTTCTCAGGTCCCGCCATCAATGCCTGGTGGCGAGTCTGCTTTCAACACCCATGCTCCCGCCTTCCATCCCGAAGAGGAACTTTGTCATTCCTTCTTTTGGTGAGGCCCTTCCACCCTCGGGGGGCGCTTCAGGCGAGCATCTTCAGGCTCCTCTCTGCCTAAAGAGGTGACTCCGTGCCCCTCTACCCCCCCCCCCCTCCCCGCGCATCTACAGATGGATCAGAACCTTCTCATTCTCCTTCCTTGTTTAAGCATTCCTTAACGGATAAACATGCTTCCCCCCATCGGGCTATGCTTCCGCTTCTGGAGGCCATCCTCTAGCAAGCCAGTATGGGAATGCCATGAACCATTACATGGGCAACATTCCTGAAGGCGAGTGGGGGTCTATGCACGACATTCTCTATGCCGAATTGGGTGAGGCTTATATGCGAGCCTCCATGCACGTATTTGTCAAAACACTGAATGTATGTTTTTAAGTTTTGTTATCGCTTAACCCTTGATGTTTTATTTTGTTTCTTTGTCTTTACTTAGGCTTCTATCCTTGGTCACCAGCTTGTCGCCTCGAGCTCCTTATACACAAAATGGCTAGAGCTCAAGCTGGAGGGGCAATGAAGAATCTCTCGATGGCTGAGGCAGAAAAGAATAGTTTGTCCACACGGGTCCGCGACTTGGAGGGTCAACTTGTTGAGGTGGTTTGCTAGAGAGACGCTGCATTAGCCAAGGCTGCTTTAACCTCTCACTCCAGCACTAGGCTTGAAGCTACCATCCACACTCTAAATGAGAAGATTACTGTGCTTGAAACTGAACTTGTAAATGCTGAGAATGTCATAATTGAGCGTACGCTACACGCCGTAACGAGGACCAACCCTGACGTCGACCTGTCTCCCTTTGTAGATTATGCAATTGGGAAAATATCTGAGTGGAAAGGTCAAGGTGGAAACCCGTAGATCCCTCTTCAAAGCTTATTTGCATACATATATGTTGCTGTCGTGTAATCCTCCATATTGCTTTCCTTTTTTTTTTAACTCCTCATAAATCTTTAATGGTGTGTGGAACTCTTGATTTGTATGTCCTTGTTTGTTTTTTGTATCGGCTATGAGGATGCATTAGCCTTTCTAGCCTTTGTCGTTCTCTTTTGATTATTAAACTTAAGGGACTTTGGTAAGTCCTTCTTATTATTTTTTTGATGAATTCCTTATCTCTTCCTTGGTCTGATGATGATAGTCTTTTTGGTGCACATTGACTATACTTGTAAGGACATGTTAACCCATTTGGTTCTCGGTATCCTTTTATATTCTTTGCACGCACTTGTTATTTCTTGCAAGAAGCATCCTTCTCATCATTATGCATAGTACTATTTTTACAAGGGTCTCTTTTAGGACCCTTTTGGGCTAGACGACTTGGTGGCCGCTCTAGGCTTATTGGTGGATGCTCTTCCTGAGGCATTTCCTCTCGTGAAGGTATCAGCCTTTATTAGGAGGCTCTTCCTGCAGGACCTTTTGACCCTCTTGATGTTCATAAGGGTAGCTAATCCTCGTGAACTCAAGAGATGCCTTGCAAGGTTTTCTTCCTTATTTCCTCTTTTTTTTTTATAAGGGTCTCTTTTACGACCCTTTTTGGCTGTATACTCTACCCCGCAAGTGGTTGGTGAGATTTATCTCGTCGGGCACTTTGATCATTTTGCTCATGCACTTTGATAATTCCATTTGGTGATAGGCACACGAGAGTTAGATATATGTCCATGTAAATGAGGAGTGTATCATGCCAATAAGAAACATATTCATTAAAAATAAGTAGAGAACATAGGTATCTATGGCCACATTGTTCTTACTACATATCGAGGCATCTAGGTTACCCCTCTAATTCATAGCTTCTTTTAAGGGAGGACTCACAACTCTGTTAGGGGGATAACTATGGCAGCCCTTTTGATTTAGCATACTAAAAGTGGAGCTTTACCTGATGCTCCCTTGCGCGTATGCCCACCCATTGGTTTTGATCTCCTCAGTGACTTTGGGGTTGAACTCACGTGGGTTTGTGCTCCCATGCACTACCATCACCATAGGTTCTGACGATTTCATGACTGTGCGGAGGGATATGCTATAACATTCCCTTGCTTCTTTCTATTCCCCTTTCATGCTTGTTACTTCCCCAGGAATTGGGAATTTTATGACCAAGTGGTATACCGAGGTGATCGCCTTCAATTCTCTCAGGGAGGGTCTCCTTAATACTGAGTTGAAGGTCAGGGAATAGCTTACTACGGCAAAATTTGTCATTACAGTGGTCTGTCTAGGGAGCTCTCCCATGGTGAGGGCCAACTCGATTGTGCCCAGGGGCTGTATCGAGTCTCCCGTGAACCCATACAAGGAGGTGTTGCAAGGTTTTATGTTCCTAATGCCCTGTCCCATCTTCTCTAAGGTCGGGCGATATAGGATGTCTGCGGAGCTCCCATTGTCTACCAGAACCCGATGTACCTTCATGTTGGCCAGCTATACACTTAACACCAAGGGGTCATTGTGTGGAAAATGCACACCTCGCACGTCTTCTTCGGTGAAGGTTATTGAGTCATTTTCCCCTTTAAAGTTTTTCGGGGGTCGTTGTTCTAAGCATAGCATGCATGGGGGTGGACTTCGTCTGGGTTCCTTGGTGTATCTATCTCACCCCTTTCTCGATTCTCCTCTGAATGCTGGTCCTCCAAAGATCATCCTCACCTTTCCTTACACCTCTGGGCTACATCTCGTGCTTGTGGCGAGAGTGGTTTATCATCTGGTCTTTCATTTTCACTTCGGACGTATCTACCCAAGTGCCCCTGCATATGAGTTCATCAATTTCATTGTGGTGTGGCTAATGTCTTTATGATACTGACATTACTTTCTGGGGTCTCTCTTTGACCGATCTCTCTTCATTGGTGGGGGTCTCCTGAAGGGAACCTAATTCTCGTTCACTACGAAGATATGCTCCATAGTATGTGTTAGGTCAGTGCAGAAGGTGTGGGATGTTTGCCTAGAATTACCTCTGTGTTTGTGCTTCCTCTGCTGGGTATCTCTTGGGCATTCGCACACCCTTTTCTTTTTTACGTCATTCAAACCTTCAGGGGCTGAGGGCTTAACAAGTGATGCCTTCAGTTTCTCATGGCCTTCTTCGACAAGAATGTACTTTTGTGCCTGTTCGTAGAAACCATCTAAGTCAGTGACCTCCCTTTTGAGCATATTATCCCAAAGCTTACTGCCTGGGCGCACTCTAGCTGTGATTGCCATCTTGAGTTCTCCCCTGGTCAGGCTTCCCACTTTAGCCACCTCCATGTTGAACCTCTGGATGTAGCTCTTCAAGCTTTCTCCTTCACCTTGCTTTATATTAGCAAGGCTAGTGCTCGGCAGGGTATAATCGCGTACGATATGATGGTGTTGGAGAAACTCATCGGAAAATTGTTGCGATGACCCAATGGTCCCTGATCTCAACCTCTTGAACCACTTGTATGCAGGCCCCTTCAGCGTGACAGCAAAACAGTGACACCTTGCTCTGCTATTGATCCCTCTCAGCTTTATTTAATAATTAAAGGCATCCAAGTGGTACTTGGGGTCCAAAGTGCCCTCATATGGGGTCATATGAGGTTCTTTAAAGTTAGCTGGAAGTCATTCCAACTGGATTTCTCGCGTGAAGGGTGAATGGTAGTTGAACTATTCATCAGTAATGTGCCCCCAGACACCGTGACGATCTTGCTCCGAAGGCTCCTCATCTCGGTGTCTAGCTCCTGTCGCCTCCTATTCAAGGAATCCCTCAGCTTGGTAGGGTTGGCCCTTCTCTTCTCTCTACCATTCGGAGGGGCCATAGGAGGTGTTGTCCTTACTTCTGACCTCCTCCCATTGAGCTTTTCTCTTAGGTCAGGTGGCACCTTCTTAGAAGTGACCACAACTTCGTTCTTACAACCAGCGTCGTCCCTCCACATTTTCTCCTGGGGGTATTTCGTCGGCCTAGGTCCCTCATGGTACTTTGCCTGGGAGGTGTTGCTGGTGGAAAGTCGGGTTCTACCATCGTCTATGGGGACAGTGGTTTCCCCTGTTTCACGCTCTTTCTCCTTATGTTTTCGAAGGGGTATGCTCGACTTTCCTTGCAGAAGGCCGTTTAAAACATCCTGCATGTTCTCTAGTGTAATTTCCAATCTTCGATTCTTTTTGTGTAACTTGCGAATCTCATCCTCATAAAAGCAAGTCCTTGAGCTGGAACTCACCGAGTGCACTCGGGGACTCTTGCCTGGCCTGTGTGTCAAGGGTCCCAGGGCTAGGTGGCCAGAGCATGGTGCCACCGAGGGTTGAGGATGTGGGTTCGCTGGTGGCTCTGAATGATCTCTGCCAGGTTGGACAGTTGGGGATGATACTTCCTTCTCCTTCCTTGGGGCAGGATGTTCCTTCAGCATATCTCCATGCTTAGGCATAGGAGGGTCTTTTTTGGAGGCCCTCAACTGTCCTCTGTCTAGATGAACCTCAATATCTTGTAGATGATGTAACTGTTTCGAACGCCTTGGCCTTTCTGGAAGTGATGAAAGAACGTTGGCTTGATACTTGTTCTTCCCACAGACGGTGCCAAACTGTTGATGGTGAGAACTCATCAACGATTATAGAATCAGAAAACTCAAAATGTGTTGCAAAAACCGTGTAGAAAGAAGATAGAAGGAACTAGAAGCAAGAATATGCAACACTACAATGGTGCAGAAATCGTATCTTCCTTAATGGTCTCAGTATACAAAGAATTTTCCAACCCCTTACTCTGAGGGGTGGAAGTCTATTTATAGGTGGGCTCTAATGACCCTTGATACATGGTGGTCCCAGGGGACAAGAACGTGTCAAGGTACATTGTCGAGGTTGTGTTGTAGGACATTGTGGTGTCGGCTGTGGTACGTGGCTGAAGGTGCCTAGGTAGTGCCTCCATTCTTTGTACGGGTTCGTACCACCACTACTTGTCAGATATAGGCGTCAGGGCCATGCCTCTGTCCTTCTCAGGGTTGTACACCCTGTGCTTGTACACGTACTTCATGCCCGATGGTCCCTCTTACCTTTCCAAAGTCTTTTCTCCAAACTTCTTTATATTTTGCTAAGTATTGAATAAGTTATGAATCTCTTAATGGAGATAACATGGCTCTCCTCGTTGCGTAGAAGGGTCTCGGGCCTTGCATAGCAAGACTCTTATTTTCAATGGCATACTTTGGGGATTGATGTAGGGCTTGGAGATGGGTATATCCGAAGTTTGGAGATGCGAGTGACTTGGAGATGTGTAAAGCTTGGGAGGTGGACCTCTCTTTGCGAAGCCCGTAAGTCTCTAAGGTTCACGTGGGTAGTTTTTAGGAATTGCGTGTGCGTGCTTGGCCCTTGGTGCCTCGGCGGGTGCGCATGCAACTTGGGTGTTCATTTGAACAGTGTACGTGCTTGGGCATTCATGCAGCTTGGGCATTCACGCTTCTTGGGCATGATCCTCGCTATGCGAGGCCCTTGGTGCTTCGGTGGATGCGCACGCGGCTCGGGCATCCATGCAAGCAGCCTTAAGGATGGGCGTGTACATGCTTGGGCATTCACGGAGCTTGAGCTTGGGCATCGCTATGCGAGGTCCTTGGTGTTGGATTAAGCTTATACAGGATCTTTATTTATTTTCATGTATATCTAATATTAAAAAAATTAATACGAGATAGCCTAAAACATGTTTCTAAAATTGAATTCAAAGAGAAACAAAGTATAGAATACTTACAGTATACGCAGCGGAATTAAAGAGTCCTTCCTTCAGTTTCTCTAACTCTTGTATCCTTTCTGTCGCAGAGTATTATCAAGAAACTGAACCAATCTTCTATTTTCTTCACAATCTTCCAATGTATCCTTAGAACCACCTAGACTAGTGTGGGAAATTCTCAACACATGAGATAGATATAGAAAGAAGAAGAGAAAATAACAAAGTGGCTTAGAAAAGGACTTGTGTTTAGAGAGAATATAAAATTATCAGAAAATCTGACTTGTGACTTATCAAACTTCTTGTTTTGACTTCTCTATAAGCACTCCTTTTATAGACTCAATTAGGCCATTTAATTTAATTAAAAAATCAATAAAATAATAGCTATTTTGAAGCCCTAGGTCGAAATTATCATGGGCTATAGGCCCGTGAAATTTCCCATTTGATTATAAGCCCATTGAACTTAAAATCAAGGCATGTATTATTTTCTATTGATTTAATTAATTAAATAATTATTTAAATCCTTTATCAAATTAATTATTTATAATTTGAACCTTGATTTAAACTTATTTATTAATTTAGATACCAATTTATCTTAATTAATAAATCTGCCATAATTTCTCTTTTCTTCTCAAAATTACACAATTCTGTGAAACTATCCAAAATTGACCTGGTCAACTTTGATAATTCTAATTGATGGTTAAATCAATTACTTGAGACTATCTAGATTATTTTATCCAAGGTACAATGGGGACCATGGGCCTATGAAATCAAGCTCCAATAAGTTATCATAAATCTAACAAATAAATTTACTATCTTATTAATTCCTCGTGACTCCACTATAGACTTGGAATTGCACTCTTGAATTCATAGAATGCTCTATAACAAATATAGATACGCTATTAATTATCCATTGTTACAACCATAATGTCACTCAATCCTCTATAGACGGTCTACAATGAGATAGGACTAAAATACCGTTTTACCCCTCATTGTATTTTATCCTTAAAACACTTAGTTCCTTGTAAATGATATTTCAGTAAACTAATTTAATTACTGAAATGAGATCTCTATCATTTAACACCTTGAACCAAACTAAAAGGAAACCATCATTTCACTTCTTCATCAGAAGCTATAGATGTTCATATCTATGATTAACACTCCCACTCAATTATACTACCGAGTTCCCAAGATGTAAGTATGGGCTAGTCCGTAGGGTAAGCTGGTAACGAACAAGTCAAAGAACTCAAATAATACAATCAGTTAGAATACTAACCACTTAGAATTGAGATTGAATTGACCTATGGTCAACTATATGATATGACTAGAATAGATAATAACGGTATGTTTACTTATATTATCAACTTTCAATATCGGTCCTGTCCGATGTAACAAATACATCCGATCTTATCTACTTTGCTAATGTTCTAGAAAGAACATAACACTGTAATGTGTAAGTAGATCATATCATAGATTGGCAAGTCAGTGTAAATCCGGTGCACTGACTAATCTTAGGACTAACTTATTTTGAACATATAATCATATTTATATTCCACTGTGATTACGTCACTATAAATAAGATTAGCTATATGCTTGGGATTTAATAGAAGTTTATATTAAACAAATAATCATGAAAATAAAACATGTGAGCAAATTGATTGAACAAGTCAAAAAATGATTTCTATTCTTTTATTGATAATAAAATGAGATTACAAAGAATTTGGGTTTTAATTAGGGCATGAAACCCCAACACTTGGTGCCTCGACGGATGTGCACGTGACTCGGGCGTCCATATGGGCATCCATCTCGGCATTTAGCGCCCACAGATGTCCTTCTTAGGCTTCTGTCAGAGAGACCTTTCTTTCTTGAGTTCCAACTTAACGGCTTGGTGCGTCGTGATTGTGGGAAAAATTATTCCATATTCACAATTAGACATATTTTGTTAACTCCAGATCAAACTGCTCTGTGTTGTGTCACTATGTCTGGGACAGCCCAGGATCCTCCAGATCGTCTCAAATACCAATGACCGAGATTGAGGTGTCCAGTGTCCATATCACCCTCTTCAAGCCCGAGCATTATCTAAGTCAAGTCATCCTGCCCCAATCACTTCCAGTTTGAGAGTTGCATCTTGCTCGTAGTGCTTCAAAGACGCGTGTATGGAAGAATCCCAATAGACTCGGATGCCCAATATGCGCAATAAATGTGTGTAATCCTTATATAATTAAAGATCAATATAATGACAGTATACATAATTAGCAAATTTATGTATCCATTTATTTGGGAAGTTACCCAATTTTGTAAGTTACCATTTATTGTATGGATACCCAATATTGTCAACCACAATTTCTTATAAATATAAGCGGAATTGACAGTAAAAGGACCGACATCTTGTATGCCAAATCTCTGTCGAAATTGTCATAAACAATTTCTCCAAGAGGTCCTAAATAGAAATAAGAGTGAGTCGTGGACTAGGTAGATTTTAACCACTTTACCATGTTAAATCTTTGTGAGTTTATATTTACAGTTTATTAACAAGCTTAATCTCTCTAATCAGATTTCTTAATCCCTTGTTGACGAAAAACTGTGTCAACATCCTTCATAGATTATGACTTTACCACCTTCTGAAAAAGCTACCAAACGATGATCGACCACGTTCATTTGTCTTGCGATATCCTAGATATCATGTTGATTCATATTATTATTAATAGGGAAATAAAAAATTGGCGACACAATGATGCGGTAAGTGTTGGATTTTATGCTCTCAATAAAACCATATTTCTTATGTAACACGTTCTTATTATCAATAAAAAAAGTAGAATCATTTAGTTTATTCAATCGCATTATTCACTTGTTTTATTACATGTTTATTCAATTAATACAAACATTCATAAAATCCCGAACATATGGATAGTTACAATTATAGTAACTAGGTCACAATGGATTATAGTTGTAATTATATGTTCAATAGAATGAGTCCTAAGATTAGATCAGTGCATTGGATTTTCACTGATTAGGAAATCTATGATATGATCTACTTACACATTCGGGGTGTGATGTCTTATTCCAAAGCATTGACCAAATAGATAAGATCATATGTATTTGGTTACATTAGACTCGGACCGATATTGATTATTGATTGATAAATTAGTATCGTTGTTATTGAATCTAATCAATGTCACAACGTTGACCATATGTTAAGTCGATATTAATTCTGAGTGATAAAATTTTGCTAATTATATTATTTAAATCTTTTGACTTGTTGGTTACCAGCTTATCCTACGGTCTAGCCCATGCTTACATCTTGGAGGAAATGTTATGGGTTGAACATTTTATTAATTGAGATGTTTCTCTATTTGACTGAGTGAATATTTGTGACTCTCACCTACCGGGTCACATAGGTTCATAGCTAGTTGAAATACCTAAGAAATAGAAAGATAAGTTTGTAATATTTACTTATCTTTAAACATTATTTATATGTTGTGCTATTTTTGAAACTTGTATGAACAAATGTTTGTCGAACAATGCTTTGATTTCTACTTTATTGATAATTGTAGCTCTATGGCCTCCAACCCCATTATCTCTCCTGTGTCAAAGGATATGTTAACTGGCGAGAGCTTAATGAAAGGGAAGTCTAATATCAACAAAGTGTTGATCGGCGACAAATCGAAATTCGTGATGACTAAAATGAACTTGACTTTCCTGGAGAGAATGCCTCAAAGTCGTGAGGGAGAAGTATGATCGTTGGATTGCTTCCAACAACAATGCCAAGGCCTACATGCTCGCCATCATGTTAGAAATGTTAAGGACTAAGATGGAGAATGTCAAAACTGCTTACGACATCATGGAGCAACTCCAAGAAATATTTGGGCACAAGTCAGCGCAAGCTAGTTTCAAGGCTACCTAGAAGTATGTGAATTGTAGGAAGGCACCTGGCCAACATGTTCGTGATCATTTTATTAAGATGACGAACTACTTCCAAGAAGCTGAGCTACATGGAGCAACAGTAGATGAGAAGAGTCAAGTTGGAATCATTCTCAACAGCCTTGCACCCAATTTCCTTACGTTCACCACGAACTATTTTCTTAACAAGTTGGAATATGGAATGACTCAGTTATAGAATGAGCTCCAGATGTATGAAGGAATAAACGGTGGACCGAGTAAAGGACCTGAGAAGAAGGTTGCTACAACCGGGGGTGCTCAGGGTTAGGCTAACCTAGCCTCATCCTCAAAGTGCAAGAAGAGAAAGGTAAGGAAGGACAAAAAGAAGGCTAAGATGCAAGAACCTGGAAAGGCACCGACAACTAAAAATCCTGTTGGAGCAAAGGCAACTAGCAAGAAGGCTGAAGGACAATGTTTCCACTGCAAGGAGGAGGGACATTGACAGTGTAATTTCCCTGGCCTCAAGGTAACTAGAACCCAAGCTACTTTGCAACTAGAAAGCGGTGAAGGAGGGCGAGTTAAAGCTTAGAGTTGGAAATGGTGAATTCGTGGTGGTCAAAGTGAAAGGACAAGCCCGTTTAAATTTTGGAAATAAATTTATGTTGTTGGATGATGTTTATTTTATTGCAAACTTTGGTAGGAATTTAGTTTTAGTTTCTTTATTACATCAACAACAATTTGTTGTTACTTTCACAAGTTTTAATATATCTATTTCATTTAATGGATGTGAATTGTGTGTTGGATGTGTGGAAAATTTCTTGTATATTTTGTCACCTAATGAATCACTCGCGCATAACAACGAATTATTTAAGGTAGCTAATCTTAGGACCGCCAAACGACAGAAGATCGATAATGATCACATGACATACCTTTTGCATATTCTCCTTGGTCATATTAACTATGATATAATTAAAAGACTTACAAAGGCTAGGCCTTTGAAGGAACTCATAATGGGTAACTTACCTATCTACGAATCTAGTCGGGAAGGTAAAATGACCAAGCGTTCGTTCTCTGCAAAAGGAGAAAGGGCCAAAGTACCCCTAGGGCTTGTTCATACTGACGTATGTGGACCAATTAACGGTAAGGCAAGAGGTGGTAATGAATATATTGTTACTTTCATTGACGATTATTCTCGATATTCATTTCTTTGTATAGCTCCACCCAGATCTCGAGAGAGTTAGATGATGAGATGGTCTAAGCGGGGATAGAATTGGTGGTAGGCCGATTAGCCAATATTACTCTGCAGTCGACTCTGCTAGAGTGGATTAAAGAAGGGAAATTGGTAGACGCCCAGTTGCAGGAGGTTAAAGAGAATGTCTTAGCGGGAGTAGCTAAGGACTATTCTATTTCTGAGGTTGGTTTGCTTCGGTATCAGGGGCAGATTTGCGTTCCAGCTGATGAGCAGATTTGATGAGAGATATTGGATGAGTCACATACGACGCTGTACTCACTTCATCCGGGTACCACAAAGATGTACCAGGATCTACAGACGATATATTGGTGGCCCGGGATGAAGAAGGATGTGGTGGAGTACATAGCCAGATGTTTAACCTGTTACTAGGTGAAAGCTGAGCATCAGTGACTAGCAAGGTTGCTTCAACCTTTATGTATTCCCGAGTTGAAATGGGAGGATATTACGATGGATTTTGTAGGAGGTTTATGCATAACAGTAGGGCTTCATGACTCGGTGTGGGTGATAGTGGACAGGTAAACCAAGTCAGCCCACTTTCTCCCAGTGAGGTCGACATATACTGTGGATCAGTATGCAGAGTTTTATGTGACGGAAATCGTACGTCTCCATGGGGTTCCTAAGTCTATAGTGTCAGACCAGGATCCTATCTTAACCTCCAAGTTTTGGGGTAGTTTGTAGAAGGCTATGAGAACTCAGTTGAAGTTGAACACAACCTTCCATCCTTAGACTGATGGACAGTCTGAGAGGACAATTCAGGTATTGGAGGATATGCTCAGAGCATGTGTGATCGACTTTGAGGGGTCATGGAGTAAGTATCTCCCATTGATTGAGTTTTCATATAACAATAGTTACCAATCAACGATTGGAGTGGCTCCCTACGAGATGTTATATGGGAGGAAATGTAGGTCACCCATTCATTGGGATGAGATGGGTGAGAGGAATTATTAGGGGCCGGATATGGTTCGAAAGACAAATGAAGCAATAGAGAAGATCCAAGCTAGGATGCTTGCCTCACAGAGCAGACAGAAGAGATACCCTGATCCCAAGCGTAGGGACGTGGAGTTCCAGGTTGGGGACCACGTATTTCTCTGAGTTTCACCATTGCGAGGGGTGAGGGGGTTTGGGAAGAAGGGCAAGTTAAGCCCTAGGTTCATCAGACCTTTCGAGATCCTGGAAAGGATCGGTCAAGTGGCTTATAGGTTAGCCTTGCCACCATCATTGTCGGGAGTCCATGGCATATTCCATGTTTCTATGCTCAAGAAGTACGTCCCAGATATGACACATGTGTTGAGGTATGAAGACTTAAAATTGTTGACAGATCTAGCCTATGAAGAGCAACCGGTTCAGATTTTGGATCAGAAGGATAAAGTATTATGGAATAAGATGATTCCTCTTGTTAAAGTGTTGTGGAGGAATAATAGGGTTGAGGAGGGGACCTGGGAGCTTGAGTCGGCGATGCGAGATCAGTATCCCGAGTTGTTCAGGTAAATTTCGAGGACGAAATTCTCATTAGGAGGGGATAGTTGTAACGACCCAAATTTACTAATATGGCTTAAGGGCCTTGATTAGTGTGCCAGGAGGGCATAACTGGATTATATGTGATTTAAATGATTAAAAGCATGTTGTATGATTATTTGGATATCTGTGATGCATGACTATGTGTATTAGTATGCATGTAACGACCCAAATTCGCTAATAAGGCTTAAGGGCCTTGATTAGTGTGCCTGGAGGGCATAATGGGAATTATGTGTGACTTTAATGAGTAAAATGAATGATTATGATTTAAAGCATGTTATATGACTATTTGAATATTCGAGATGCTTGACTATGTGTATTAGTATGCATGTAGGCCCTGACTAGGTTAGAAGGGCATAATCGTAATTTTGGCCATTATGGGCATAACTGTATTGATATATGTGATAATTGTTGAGACCACATTATTATGTGGATATATCTGTGATTTGTGACTCGGGACGATCCTAGGGCGCGATTTAGCGGAAAAGTCATGGCGGGGATTTATACCCGGCTCGGGGTGAGCTTAGGGGTATAAATGGGAATTTAGTGAGTATATTGGAGTCTATTTTGACATCGAGGAATATAATTGGAGATCAATTAGGTATTGGGAAGCAAGCGAGAAAATATTAGACACACTTGAGGAGTTAGCTGGAATTGGGTAGAATGACGAAAATGCTCCTAAGTGAACTAAAGGGTTAGAATTAAAAGGAAGGGCATAATGATCATTTGGCTTGCATGAGTTAAGTATTTTGAGGCTTTATACTTAGTGGGAATTGTAGAAAAGGGTAGAAGGCTAAGGAAAGAAAGAAAAATAAAAGAAGGGAAAAAGAAAAGGGAGGAAAACAGAGCTATTTTCTCTAGGGTCGGTTTGTGGTTCTCTCACCACTTTTCTTAGGTTTTCTTAGAGCAAAGCTCAGAGGAGAACTGGGTTAGGCTGAGCATCAAGGATCCTAAGCTAGGTTTGAAGAATTGGCAGTGGTTTCGCAAGAACACACCATCACTTGAGGTAAGGCTTTGTAGCTTCTTCAGTTTCTGGTTTTAGTTTTTGACCTGTGGTGCATAAGCTGGATTTGATGGGAACTTTAGGGAATTCAGGCCAAAGGGTGAGGAAGAGCAAGCTAAGGAGGTGTAGAGGTTGTCTTGAAACTGAATTCCCATTAAAGGTATGAATTCTAAGCTTTTAACTTTGATGTTTTGACTGGTTTCTGCTGAGTTTTAATATCTAGAAGTGGCTATGGTGCATTTTGAGATTAGGGATGCATGTGCTTGAGTTCTGGGTATTTGGGATGCTTGGGATGAGTGGAGTGTGTTAATAAGGTTGTTTTTTAGTTTGGTGAAGGTTTGGAGAAGTTTTGGTTGAGTTTGGTGCGAGGAAACCGCAGGAGGGAAAATTGGGAGGTTGCCTGTCTGTGACTAGCGCTACAGTGCTAGCCTTTGGGCACTGTAGCGCTAGGCCAAGCTTCCTGGGGGATTTTTCTTCTGCTTGTAGCACTGTAGCGCTGCCCTGTTTCCAGAAAGGGATTTTAGGGTTGTTTGAAAGGGTTTTTGACCAAGGGTTCGGGGTTCGATTCCACCACCTTGTTTGGTGGAACTAAGACTTCCCGGGGGGCTAGGGATTGGTCTCGAGGCTAGGTTTTGGACTTGAGGTTTGGTGATGACTTTGATCTATGGTTGTGTTTAGGTGAGCACTAGGGCTCGAGAGGGATCGTGCTCAAGGAGTCGAGTGATTAAAGCTAGCGAATCGAAAGGTAAGAAAACTGCACCTGGTTATATGTTTGTGATGGGACTAAGTGCTCCCGATATTTGTATTATGTCAATGATGGTATTATTCCATGGGGCATGTAATAGCGGCCTAAGGGTGCCGTTCACAATATTTGCGCACAGGGCGCGACTTGGCCACTGGTAGCCGAGGACAGCTTAATATTCACTGAGCTCAGTTTAAGCGGGCCGGAGTCAGTGGGATAACGGAGGGTGCGGCCTTAGGGCGCTAACCCTAGTTATCATATGTGATTGGTGTATGCTATAAATTGATATGTTTAGTATGCTGAATACTTGACTATTCTGAATGTTGATATGGTTAAGAATATGTGATGCAATATGAGATATTGATTTGTCTGTTGATTGCTTATGCTCTGTTGTTGTGTTTTCTTGCTAGGCCTTGGCTCACGGGTGCTACGTGGTGCAGGTAAAGGCAAAGGCAAGTTGGACCAATCCTGAGATGGAGAGCTACAGGGTTGAATGTACATAGCCAGCTGTTCGATCGCCATGGTCGAGAAGTGGATCAGGACAGGGACTGCCTAACTGTCTGTTTTGCCTTAATATGGCTTGATGTTGTATTTAAACCTTATGTCTTTTGTAAACGATCTTTAATCTTAATATTTTTGGGATCCCGTGTAAACAGGAAACGTCTCCTTATGAAAAATGTGACTTTTGAGACCAAAACATTTTAACCCTAGTTCCTTTATAATTTCAATAGCACGTTTTTTTATTAAACGACTTGATTAGCAAGTCTAGCACTTTATAAACACATAGTGTAACGGTCTTGGCTATCCAGGGCGTTACAATGCATGTAAGCCCTGACTAGGTTAGAAGGGCATATTCGTAATTTTTGCCCGTTGAGGGCATAACTGTAAATATCTATGATAAATTGTTGAGACCACATTATTATGTGGATATATTTGTAGCTTGTGACTCGAGGCGATCCTAATGAGCGGTTTAGCAAAAAAGTCATGGCGGGGATTTATACCCGGCTCAGGGCGAGCCTGGGGGTATTTCTGCGAATTTAGGAAATATATTGGAGTTTATTTTGATATTGAGGAATATAATTGGTGATTAGTTAGGTGTTGGGAAATAAGCGATAAATATTAGAGACATTCGAGGAATTAGCGGGAATTGGGTGTAATGACTAAAATGCCCTTAGAAGGTTTAAAAGCTTAGTTTTGAATGGGAGGGCAGTTTGGTCTTTTGGCGTTTAAAATCAGAGATAAGGGTCACGGTGCTTATGCCTTAGTGGGATGTGTAGAAATTTGTAGAAGTCTGAAGAAAAGAAAAGGAAAAGGAAAAGAAAAGAAGGAGAAAAGAAAGAACGGGAAAGCAGGGCATTATTTCCTTATGCGGTTTAGGTTTCTCTTCACCAATTTTTCTGGAATTTGGAGCTAAACTTCAGAGAAGGCTTAGGCTAAGGCTCACCACTAGGGTTCTTGACTTGGCTTGAGGGATTGGCAGGGATTACTCATCCAATTAAGGTAAGATTTTGAGGTTGTTATTCAGTTTTTGGTTTTGGTGTTGAATTGGTTTTCTAAGTTGAGTTTTTGTGGGAATTCTAGGGAATTAAGCCTAAGGATTTGAGGAGGTGAAGGCTAAGGAAGTGTGGAAGATAACCTAGGTCGAATTCATCCATCAAAGGTAAGAAGTTTTGGCTTTAAATTCTGAGATTTCTATTGCACTGTTGAGTTTTTGAACTCTAAGCTCAGCCATGGTGATTTCTGTATTTTGGGGTGCATGTGATTGAATTTCAAGTGGTTAGGTCATTTCGGGTGAGTTGGAGATGTTGGTAGGCTTGTTTTGATGTTTGGTTGAAGTTTGGAAGAGTTTTGGAAAGGTTTGGCTCGGGGAAAATGGAAGGAAGAAAAACTGGGTTGGCTGTGCTGTGACTAGCGCTGTAGCGCTAGCCTTTGGGCGCTACAGCGCTAGGCCTTGTGGTCTGGGGCGTTTTTTGCTCTGTTTGTAGCACTATAGCGCCCACTTTAGGGCGTTGTAGCACTACCCTATTCCCAGAAGTGGATTTTTGGGTTATTTCTTAGGGTTTTTGGCCGAGGGTTCAGGGTTTAATTCCACCACCCCGTTTGTTGGAATTAGGTCTTCCCGAGGGCTCGAAATTGGTCCCGAGGCTAGGTTTTGGAATTGAAGTTTGGAGCTGGTTCTAACTTGTAACCGTGACTAGGTGTACGCTAGGGCTCAAGAGGGATCATGCTTAAGGATTGAATTGAACAAAGCTATTAGAATCTAAAGGTAAGAAAACTGCACCCGGTTATGTGATTGTGTTGGGACTAAGGGCTCCCTATATCTGTATGAGATCATAGATGGTATTATGCCATGGGACATGTGATAAACGGCCTAAGAGTGCCGTAAATAATATTTGCGCACAGGGCGCAGCTCGGCCACTGGTAGCTGAGGACAGCTTAATATTCACTGAGCTCGGTTTAAGCGGACCGGAGTCAGTGGGATAAATAGAGGGTGCGGCCTAAGGGCGTTGACCCTGGTTATCATGAATGAATTGATTATTAGTATGAAATGATGTACCTGGTATGCTGAATACTTGATTAACGTGAATATTTGGAATGTTGAGTATATGATTATACTGCATGAGTTACCTGGTTGTTTGCTTGATGATTATGCTATGTTATCGTGTTTTCTTGCTGGGCCTTAGCTCACGGGTGCTACGTGGTGCAGGTAAAGGCAAGGGAAAAGTGGACCAATCCTGATATGGAGAGCTTTGGAGCTAAATGTACATAGCCAGCTGATCGGCCACCGCGGCCGAGGAGTGGTACAGGACGAGAAAAGCCTAATTGTCTGTTTTTCCTTAGAGTGGCTAGTAACTGTACTTTTATCCAGAAATTTTGTAAAGTGTCTTTTAATGCTACTACTTTTGGGGTCCCATGAAAAAAATTTTGATTATAAAAAATGAAACTTTTGAGGCCAAAGTATTTTAACCCTAGTTCAACTGTAGTTTTTATAACACATTTCTAACTAAATGGCTTGATTAGCACGAAATGTTCAACCCATGCCAATGCAAATCAACGAGAACGTGGAAGAAAAATAGATAGCTGGTCCAAGCCAAATAGTTACAATGCCTCGTCGTATTGGGAGGGTTTCTCGGAACCTAGAACACTACAGGATGGATGGTGAAACCAATATGGTAGTAACCGACACTCGTGAGGGTGATCCATTATTCTTTAAATAGGAAATGGTTAGTCTGAAAAGGAGTAGTGGCTCGAAGCCATGAACCATGAAATATAGTCCATGTATTCCAATTCCATCTGGGATCTTGTAGAAGTGTCGATGGACTTTAGGCCCATTGGATGCAAGTGGATCTACAAAAAGAAGAGAGGAGCAAAGGCTCGACATATAAGGCTCAAATTGTGGCAAAGGGTTATACTGAAAGAGAGGGAGTTGACTACGAGAAACTTTCTCTCTAGTGGCCATGTTCAAATCCATTAGCATACTCTTATCCATAGATGCAACTCTTGATTATGAGATTTGGCAAATGGATGTCAAGATAACATTTCTAAATGACTTTCTTGATGATACAATTTATGAGAAAGTATATAAGCTCAATAGGTCCATTTATGGCCTTAAACAAGCTTCGTGCTCCTGGAACTTATGGTTTAATGAAATAATTAAGACCTATGGTTTTGAGCAGAACGTCAATGAACCCTGTGTTTACCAACTGCGGGAAAATGACATAAAAGTGTTCTTAGTACTTTATGTAGATGATATTTTGCTCATTGGAAACAATGTCAAGAAATTATTAGACATAAAGAACTAGCTCCGGACCAAATTTCAGATGAAAGATTTGGGTGAAGCTAGCTACGTTCTCGGTATCCAAATCATTCAGGATAGGAAGAAGAAGATGTTGGCGCTATCTCAAGCAGCGTACATAGATAAGGTACTTGAACGTTTCTCTATGACAAACTTGAAGAAGGGATTGTTGCCATCCCAACATGGAGTTCATCTTTCTAAGAAGCAGTCTCCACAGACTCCTCAGGAGAGGGAAGAGATGAAATAGATTCCTTATGCATCCGCAGTTGGAAGTCTTATGTATGCTATGTTATGCACTAGACCGGACATCTGCCATGCATTATGAGTTGTAAGCAGGTACCAGTCGAATCTTGGTAGACAACATTGGGTAGCAGTCAAGCACATACTAAAGTGTCTACGAAGAACAAAGGATTATATGCTGATCTATTCGAGTGGTTCACTAGACCCGATAGGCTACACTGATTCTGATTTTTAGACGGATGTCGATGATCAGAAGTCTACTTCTGGAATGGTTTTTACTCTTGGGGGTGGATCTGTCACATGGAGAAGCGTTAAGCAGTCTGCCATTTCAGATTCGACCATGGAGGCTGAGTACATAGTTGCGTCTGAAGCGCCTAAGGAAATAGTCTCACCTAAGAAGTTCTACACAGATCTCGGTGTTATTCCAGAAATGGATAAACCACTCATATTGTACTGTGACAATAATTGGGCTATAGCGAATTTGAAAGAACCTCGAAGTCATAAAAAAACAGAGCATATATAGAGGAAATACCACATCATTAGGGAATAAGTGTCTAGGGGTGACGTCAAGGTGATGAAGATAGCGTTGGAAGACAATCTGGTGGATCCTTTTACCAAGACTTTGGGTGAGAGTATTTTCGTGAAGCATGTATGGGGAATGGTTTTGAGAAACATGTCTCATTTGTTTTATAAGGGAAAGTGGGAGTTTGTTGGGTTTTATCCCCTTAATAAAATCATATTTCTTATGTAACACGTTATTATTGTCAATAAAAGAAGTAGAAATCATTTTGTTTATTTAATTGTATTGTTCGCTTGTTTTATTACATGTTTATTCAATTAATACAAACATTCATAAAATCCCTAACATATGGATGGTTATAATTCTAGTGACTAGGTCGCAGTGGATTATCGTTGTAATTATATGTTCAAAAGAACGAGTCCTAAGATTAGATCAGTGCATTGGATTTTCACTGATTAGGAAATCTACGATATGATCAATGTAACATTCCAAATTACCTAATAAGGCTTAGGGCCTTGATTAGGGGCTAGGATGGAAAATTATGGAAATTATGTGTATATGTGATATATATGTATCGTTATATGATTATGTGAGTTATATTACAATATGACTTAATATACATGTTTAGGTGTATTAAATATGCATGTGGCCCGTTATGGGTATATTTGGCATATATGTGATATATGTGTGAGACCACATTATTATGTGGATATATATGGATTACTCGGCAGTGGCGATCCTAGGGATCAAGTTAGCGGGAAAGTCACAGCGGGGTCAAATACTGGGCTCGAGTTGAGCCTAGGGGTAATTTAGTAGGTTACCGAGATTGATCGGGTAATGGGAAATTATTTAACGATATTATAAATAATGGTAATTTATGAGATGTTAATTATGATTAACGGAATAACTGCAAAATGACAAATTTACCCTTGAGGGCTTAAGAGGGCAAGGCTTAGCCTAAGGGGCAATATGGTCATTTTAAGCGAAATTAGTGACATAGTCACTCTTCCCTTCAGCAAAAGGAAACCAAAATAGAGCTTCACTCTTAAGCAGCTCTTTCGCTCCCTCTTACTCGGTTCTTTCTTTCTCCTTATCACCTTGGGGAAATTTCTTGAATTTTGGGGGATAGAGGTAAGGAAATTCAAGGCTTGTCTTTGGGATTTGTACAATTGCAGCTAGGAGGATACAAACCACAACTAAGGTAAACTTTAGTCCATGTTTTGATTCATTTTGGTCTTGGTTTGGATGTTCTTGAGCTTGAAGTTCAAGGTATTGGATTAGTGATTTGGTGGAGGTTTTTGAGTGAGATAAACTTGGGTTTTGATGGTGTTTATGTGCTAATAATGTTTGTCGGATGTAATTCTAGTACTGGGAATTGATTGGGATGATTTTTGGTAAGGTTTTGGCTGAAGAAAAAAATAGCGATTTCTGGATTCGCAGGGCTGCGATGCGGCCCTATTCTTGGGCGCCGCGACCCGTGTGAACCCAGGGCACAAAGGCTGTTCTGTCTGGGTAGGCATGTCGCGACCCTCAGAGGCACGTCGTGGCCCTTGTCCTGAATTTCAGACAGTGGGCTTCCTATTTGGGAGGCATGTCACGTCCCTTAGGGGCAAGTCGCGTCTCGCCTGGGCAACTTTGGCCACCGTAGGTTTTTAATGACGGGAATTCAAACCTAAGGGCTTAGGATCGATCCTACTACCCGGTTTAGTAGCGTTTGATGTCCCGGAGGCTAGGACTCAGTACGGAGGCCTTTATATGCTCATTATTTATGGGATTCTATAATTGGTTGTGACTAGGTTATCGCTAGGGGCTCAGAATAGGGATCGTGTTCGAGGGTCGTTCAACGGTGACCTTTGCTTAGACTAAAAGTAAGAAAACTTCACCCAGTATGTGGTACATATGATTATGGCTTAGGCCGAATTGTTAAATAGGAATATGAATAAGGCATGGGCGCCTGAGATTGTGCAAGATTATGATTATTCTCGTGATTGTTGATTAAGCATGTTGAATGCTTTATATTTGGACATTTTACATATAATATATGCTTATTTGCATTATCTTATTGAGAATGGCTTGAATTATCAGTCAAGGACAGCAATAGCGCTGAGCGTTGGTCGTAAAGCATTGACTTATCAGTCAAGGTCGACAATAGCATTGAGCGCTAGTCATAAAGCATTGACTTATCAGTCATGGTCGACAATAGTGCTGAGCGCTGGTCGTAAGGCATTGACTTATCAGTCAAGGACGACAATAACGTTGAGTGCTGGTCGTAAAGCATTGACTTCTTAGTCAAGGACAACAATAGCGTGTTGAGCGCTGGTCAAGTTTATTATGCTTAACTGGGAGCGCATCATATGCTTGACCGACCTATTGGTCATGGGAAAACTCAGTATCAGGTACGTTGGGCTAGCTCCAAGGCTGGTTATATAGAGGATATGGCAATAGGCCCCGAGGTGAGTTATTAGTCCCATATCCTAGGCTCAGGCTAAGCCGCAGACTTGACTTATGAGTCAAGAACGACATTTGCACGCCGAGTACTGGTAGAAAATAATTGACTTATGAGTCAAGGATAGCCATAGCATGTTGAGTGCTAGTCAAAAAGCATTGACTTATGAGTCAAGGATAGCAATAGCGTGCTGAGCGCTGATCGTTATGGTTATGTCTAACGAGGAGCACATCATACGCTTGACCGACCTATTGGTCCTGAGAAAACTAGAGCACCAGGTATGATGGTCCAGCTCCAAGGCTGGTTATATAGAGGATAGGATAAAGGGCCTCTGGGTGACTCATTAGTCCCATACCCTAGGATGTTGAGCCCCAGTATGATTTATTAATCATGTATTAGGACGATGAGCCCCATTGTGGCTCATTAATCATGTATTTTGGGCATTGGGCCCTGGTATCATTCATTGAACATTTATCTTGGGTTATTTTCCCCTTATGATGCTATAGTTATTTATTTTAATGGTATGCATGGGTGAGTAGGGTTATTACTGCTAGGCATGCTTATTATGATTTGGTAATATGTTATTGATTGCTTATGAGCATGTTTAAGTTTTCTTGCTGAGCCTTGGCTCACGGGTGTTATTTGGTCCAGGCAAGGGGAAGAGAAAGCTAGACTATCCATGAGTTGGAGAGCTTAGGTGACGTTGTGTACATATGCAGTTGCTTGACCACCACGATCGAGGTTTTAGAAAGGAACATGGGTCAAACCCTATTTTGCCGCATAGGTTGGCTGGTTGTAACTTTTTAATTATAATTAACCTTTTTCAATGTATTTTGAGGATCCCATGTATGAAGTAAACATTTTAATGAAAAGATTGTACCTTTACCAAAATCTTTAACCCTAAACTGTTAATCACGTTTAGTTACATGGTTATGGCCAAATGACTCGTTTAGCGAGTTTAGCACTATTTAAAATACACAGTGTAGTGGTCCCTGCGTTGTAGGGCATTACAATCTACCTACACATTCGGTGTGTGATGTCTTGTTCAAGGCATTGACGAAGTAGATATGGTCACAGGCATTTTGTTACGTCGGACTAGGAATGATATTTATTATTAAATGATAAATAAGTATCATTGTTATCGAATCTGTAATGCCCCGAATTCTCTGATGTGGTTTAGTGGCGGTTTAGTAGGCCTGGAGGGCCGTAACTATTTAATTACGCCATTAAATGAATATATGCATGTTTATGTGAATTATATTATAATATGATGATATATGCATGCATGTGGGTCCACATTTATAATATTATGCTGTTTTGATAATTTGGCCCATTGAGGGTAATTTGTGTATTTGGGTGCATGATGTGATTTGTGAATGAGATTCCATTATTATGGAGATATATTCGAGCTATTCGGCATGAGATGGTCATTTTTTAGTGGATTAGCGGTTTTGTCATAACGGGGTCAATTTTGGGGTAATAGGAATGTTTATTTGATGATAAATTGGGAATATTTGAGATCAGGGTGAAATTCTAGATGTTTTGACTATAATGTCCCCGGGGGTATTTTCGGGACCCCGAGCATTAGGTTTTATTTGAGGTTACTTAAGCTTGAAGTAGCTGTCAGATAGAACGTACGATTAGAAAACCTCTCGTTCTCCTTCGTTGGTTCATTTTTGCCACCCGAAGAATATTTGAAGAAATCTTGAGTTCTAGGAGTCATAATCAAGTGAGGATCGAGGCATAGCGATCCTAGGAAGGATTAGAAGCTTCTTGACCGAAGGATTTGACAAAAAACAACCTAATCGAAGGTAATCTAAGTTTAAAGTTTTGAGTTTTTAGAGTTTCTAAGCTTTGAATTGGACTTTGTGAATTGTTGAGCTTTCGATTCGTTTGAACCTTGGGTTTTGATGCATTGGGAAACTTGGGAACCTTGTTTTGATGACTGAGGAATGTTTAGGTATGATTTTGGAGGTTTTAAGAAGTTGAAAACGGGTTTGGGAATGGCCCAGGGTTGGGGGCCGCGGCACAAGGTGCCAGGGTCGCGGCTCAGGTGCAGGGTTGAGCCCATTTGCATGTTTTGACCCCGGGATCATGGTTTTAGGCCTCGGGATCACTCCTACTACCCAGATTAGTGAGGATTGATGTCTCAGAGGCTAGATCTTGGTTTGAGAACCCTTGATTATCATGTTATTGATGGTATTCTATAATGTGTTATGATTAGGTAACCGTTAAAGGACTAAAAGCTAAACCGTTCTCAAGGGTCGTTATTTTGTTCATTCTAGCTCGAATCAGAGGTAAGAAAACTGCACCCCAAATGTGACATGCATGGTTATTCATGAGGCATGTTGGTTGTATAAATGTGGACATGAATTGATTGTGGAATACTTAGCAAATGTTGCTCACTTGTGCATGGTACTGGCTCATTAGTCAGATTTGGCAAAGGTGCTAGTATCAACTGTGAAGCTGTGACTCATTAGTCAGGTTCGGCAGTGGTACTAGGCACTGGTCATAATGCACTGACTCATTAGTCAGGACGGCCTTAGCGTGTTCAACGCAAGCCAATAAAGATTAGATCTAATCGACTTTCTGCATTTAATGACTCAAAGAGCATTAATGCCGGACCGACCTCAAGTTCGATGAATATTATAAGCGCTTGAAGGCTAGTGGCTTACCTAGCAGCCACTCTTCCATTTGAACTAGTGACTTGCTTGTCAGTCACTCAGTATGGTTTACCTGAAACTCAAGTGATATTCACTCATTTGTTTGAAAGCTATGAGCTCAGTGTGATTATAATGATAATCATTCGATGATGTTTACATATAATGTTATGTTTTCGTGCTGGGCTTTGGCTCATGGGTGCTATGTGGTGCAGGTAAAGGGAAAGAGAAGGTCACCCAGCCTTGAGTGGAGAGCTTAGGTGGTGATGTGTACATATGCGGCCGCTTGACCACCACGGCCAAGGAGTTCTCAGAGGAACTAGTAGTTTTTACCCTATTTTTGCCGCTTAGGTCGACGGGGTTTGAAATTTTGGAACAGTAATGACCTTTTTGAGTTGTAAATAACTTGTAAATGTTCTTGTGGGCCCATGAACAGTTTTGTGTATCAAATAAAACATATCCTTTCCTTTTTATTGGTTTTCACCTTAACCTGTTAATAGCACTTAGAACACGTTTTTAACCAAAGGACTCGGGCAATGAGTCAAATTTCTGGTTCATCATTCACCATAACTGTTCTGGGGTAACCAGGGCGTTACAACTTGGTATCAGAGCAATGCCAAGGTTAAGGTTCCTGTAGACTGGCTGGGCATGTACACACATCACTGAAGTCAAGCTCGACTCATGGTTTGGTAACTATTTATGTAGTTATGAGACACTGTGTTGAACCTGTGACCCTGAAATATTATCAATTGTTATGTGATACATGATGAGTGCTGAATGCCATAAACCTGTATCTGCTTGTGAATGTTGAATGACTGTGGAATATGATAATTGTCTGCTTGTTCTTGGACCGTGAGGCGGCAAGAGGTTTAGTTATTACTACCTGACTGGCCGTATTGATCAATGTTTCAGCAAGGTATCAGATAAGAATGAATCCAGAATAGACAGATACTACAGCTGGCCAGAGCAATTAGGGCCAGAGTAACAATAACAGCCAGGGTCAGGAAAATGACCAGTCTCAGATTCCACAGCCAGCTCCTGCAAACTGGCAGCAATTGTTTAATGATTTGCAGGCAATAGTGTTGAAACAAGGAGAGGAGCTTCGTCTCCTGAGACAGCAACAAGTGCCTGCAGTGGTTAGTGTATCAGAGGCACCTCCTGTGTCGGTGCCATCAGCAGAGCAGCTGCCTGAGGTAGGAAATAAATGGGAACCTCTTTATGAAAGGTTCAGGAAGCAACAACCTCCTGTTTTCGAGGGCAGTACAGATCCTGCCAAGGCAGAACAATGGATGAGCATGATTACCACTATCCTTGACTTTATGAGGGTAGCTGGTAATGAGAGGGTGGCTTGTGCTACCTGTATGTTTCGGGAGGATGCCCGGATTTGGTGGGAAGTGATTACCCAGACCAAGAATGTTAATGCCCTGAGCTGGGAGGAGTTTCAGACCTTATTTAATGATAAGTATTACAATGATGGCAGCTAAAGCTGAGGAATTCATTAGGCTACTTCAGGGAAGTCTATCAGTTATGGAGTATGCCTTAAAATTTGACCATTTGGCAAAGTTTGCCAAGGAATTGGTTCCCACTGATGGGACTAGAAGAGAGAGATTCCTCCAGGGGCTACAACCCAGGTTAGCCCGTGATGTACGTATCACCACTGTGGCAGGGGTTACTACCTATGCACAGGTGGTTGAGAAGGCACTCACAGCTGAGAGTGCAGAGACCAAGATCTGGCGTGACAGTGCAGCCAAAAAGGATTTCAGGAGGACAGTTCCCCCATTTGTGGGTTCTGGTAGGGGTGTTGGACCCAGTGATCAGAAGAGGAAGGTTCCTGATACCTTCCCAGTTCTAGGTCCTGACAGGAGACCCCGTGGTATTACAATGGGTCGTCCTGGGGCTAGCGAAGCCTGGAAGACTCGTCCTGAATGTCCTAGATGCAAGAGGCGCCATTTGGGAGAGTGTAGGGCAAAGGCCTGCTACTTGTATGGAGCTGTAACGACCCAAATTCGCTAATAAGGCTTAAGGGCCTTGATTAGCGTGCCAGGAGGGCATGATGGGATTTATGTGTGATTTTAATGATTTAAATGCATGGTTATGATTTAAAGCATGTTATATGACTATTTGTTTATCTGAGATGCATGACTATGTATGTTAGTATGCATGTAGGCCCGGATCGTGTTAGAAGGGCATAATTGTAATTTTGGCCATGTTGGGCATAACTGCATTGATATGTGTTGATTGTTGAGGCCACAGTGGTATGTGGATGTATCTGTGCTTTGTGACTCGAGGCGATCCCAGTGGGCAGGCTAGCGGAAAGTGATGACAGGAATTTATACCCGGCTCGGGGCGAGCCTGGGGGTACGAACAGGAATTCAGAGAAATAGATTGAGATTTATTTTGATGATGGGGAATAATTATTTGGTGATTTATTAGGTATTGGGAAGCAACAGGAAAATATTAGAGACACTTGAGGATTAGCGGGAATTGGGTGAATGACTAAAATGGCCCTACTTGAACAAAAGGATTTAGAATTTATAGGGAGGGCGTTTTGGTCATTTGGATTTTGGAGATAGGTTTTTTTTATAAGGCTTTATAGAGAGAGGGAATGCTGAAAGAAAAAGAAAAGAAAGAAGAAGGAAAGAAAGAAAAGAGAGAAAACAGGGGGGGTTTTCTCAAGGAACGGTTTGTGCGTTCTTGCACCGTTCCTCTCCGTTTTTCTTGGGGAAAAGCTTAGTGGAGAGCAAGGATAGGCTGAGCATCAAGGATCTTGGGTTAGACTTGAAGATTTGGCAAGAACACATCAATGTTTGAGGTAAGTTTTAGAGATTTTCGGTTTTAAGGGTTTTGATGGTTTGAGCTGTGTTTTGAGCTGGATTGATGGGAATCTCAGGGGATTTCTGGGCAAGCTTTGAGGGAGAGCAAGCTAAGGAGGCCTAGGGTTGAATCAAGGTCGAAATTTGCAGCAATGGTATGATTTCTAAGACTTTAACTTTGTGGTTTGCTTGAATTTCTGGTTTAGGGTTGTTCATGGTAGATTTTGAGATTTGGGATAAATGATCTTGGGATTTGAGGATTTGGGATGCTTGGGATGAATGGAGAGTGTTCATAAGCTTGATTTTGAGTTTGGTAAAGATTTGGGGAAGTTTGGTTTGAGATTGGGTGAAAGAAATCGCAGAAATGCGATATTGGGATTTCTGGGCTGCAACTAGCGCTAGTCAGTGGGCACTGTAGCGCTAGTCCCTGTTTCTGGAGGGGTGTTCTGCTTGTAGCGCTACAGCGCCCTCTTTAGAGCGCTGTAGCGCTGCACTGTTCACAGAGGTGAATTTTTGGGTTTTGATGAGGGATTTTGACGTAGGGTTCGGGGTTCGATTCCGCCACTTTGTCTTGGGGATTTAGGACTTCCCGGGGGGCTCGGGATTGGTCCCGAGGCTAGGTATTCGGACTTGGGGTTCGGTGTTGACTTTGACCTATGTTTGTGCCTAGGTGTGCGCTAAGGCTCGAGTGGGATCGTGCTCAAGGAGTCAGGTGATCTAAACTATCGCATTGTCAGGTAAGAAAACTATAACACCCGTAGGATAGGGCGTGGGCCCATAGTATGATTGCGGGGGCGCGGCCCTATATTGCATCACATGTTAGGGTGCAGACTTAAATGAATTAATATTTGATTGCATGTTGTTGTGTTATATTATATGTGTGATTATGATGAAATGAGCGGCAAGGGCCGAGTATGGCGTAGGCCGGGGCGGCCGTGGGCCGAGTACGGCGTAGGCCGGGGCGGCCGTGGGCCGAGTACGGCGTAGGCCGGGGCGGCGTAGGCCGGGGCGGCCGTGGGCCGAAAGTAACACCTAGCACATGGGATGCTATAGTCAGGGCGGGGCCCGGTGGATTCATGTGTTATGCTATATTCAGGGTGGGACCCAAGGGATACATGAGATATCCTCGCGGTGAGAACCGATACCCCAGGGCTTTGGTAAGGGTCCTGGGGCGGCATGGCCGTGTTTGCTTAGTCTAATGGTTGACTTGTTTATTTGTGGATTATCTGTTATGATAAACTGTATACATTGCATATGTTATGTTCTGCATGAGTTTTCTTGCTGGGCTTCGGCTCACGGGTGCTCTGTGTTGCAGGTAAGGGCAATGGCTAAGTCAACCAACCATGAGTACGGAGAGCGTGAAGCGACGCGTACATGTTCGGCCTGCCCGACTACTTTGGTTGGGGGTTTATTCGAAAGTGGCTATAATAATCTATGATTTTATGATTTCTTAACTGTAACCTTATTTCAAAAATGTAATTAGTTTTCAAACCTTATTTTGGGATCCCAAATGTTTAATAATAGAAGTTTTAATGAAACGACGCCTTTTCAAAGATTACAGCCTTAACTTTTAATTAGTCACACTTTTGTTTAAAAACCTCGGTTAGCGAGTACATTGCACACGGTTTTGTCTTAAAAACTCACTTAGTAACTGCTCTAAGGAAGTAGGGCGTTACAGGAGCAGTGGGTCATCTTAAGAAGGATTGCCCTTAGGTAGGGAAAGAAGAACCCAGGAAGGTGGACAGCTCGGCCCCAGCTCGAGTGTTCACGTTGACACAAGCAGAAGCTGAGGCTTCCCCTTCAATTGTTACAGGTCAGCTTCTTAGTGCTGGAATCCCTTATAATGTGTTGATTGATACTGGTGCTACACTTTCCTTTGTTGCTAGTAGTATTATTGATAGATTGTGTAGACCTTGTGACTTTTATGCTGTGGGATTTGGTACTTTGTTACCCACTGGAGAGTTAGTGGTATCCAGGAGATGGGTCAGATATTTGCCAGTGACAGTGGAGGGCAGAGAGTTGTCAGTGGACTTGATAGAGTTAGTTATGACTTACTTTGATATGATACTAGGTATGGATTGGTTGGCAAAGTATGGGGCAACTATTGATTGCAGAAGGAAGATGGTCACCTTTGAGCCTGAAGGTGAGGATCCTTTTGTGTTTGTTGGTGCTATGCATGGACCTCGTATTCCTATGATTTTTGTGTTGAGGGCCAGGGATCTATTGCAAAGAGGTTGCATTGGCTTCTTAGCCAGTGTGGTTGATACCACCCAGGTCGTGCCAGTGAGACCAGAGGATACTAGACTTGTTTGTGAGTTTCTGGATGTGTTTCCAGAAGATTTGCCAGGATTGCCACCACACAGGGAAATTGAGTTCGTTATAGAACTGGCACCAGGGACGGAGCCAGTGTCTAGAGCACTATACAGAATGGCCCCAACTGAGTTGAAAGAATTAAAGGTACAGTTGCAAGAGCTGTTAGATTTGGGTGTTATTAGACCTAGTTTTTCACCTTAGGGTGCGCCAGTTCTGTTTGTGAAAAAGAAGGATGGTTCTTTGAGAATGTGTATTGATTACAAAGAACTGAATAAGCTGACAATTAAGAATAAGTATCCTTTGCCAAGGATAGATGATTTGTTTGATCAGTTGCAAGGTAAGAAGGTATTCTCAAAGATCAACCTTCGTTCTGGTTATCATCAGTTGAGGGTCAAGGAGGGAGATATACCGAAGACTACCTCTCGTACCAGGTATGGGCATTATGAGTTTCTAGTTATGTCATTTGGATTGACTAATGCCCCTGCTGCTTTTATGGATCTGATGAACATAATTTTCAAGGATTATTTAGACTAGTTTGTGATCGTCTTCATCGATGATATTCTGGTATATTCTCAGACTGAGTTAGAGCATGAGCAGCATCTGAGGTTGGTTCTACAGAGACTGAGAGAACACAGGCTGTTTGCTAAATTCAAGAAGTGTGAGTTCTGGTTGTCTCAGGTATCCTTTCTTGGACATATTGTCAGTAAGGATGGGATTAAGGTAGATCTAGCAAAGATCGAGGCGGTCAGAGATTGGCCAAGGCCAAAGAATTCTTCTGACGTTAGAAGTTTCCTTGGATTGGAGGTTATTACAGGCGTTTCGTGGAAGGGTTCTCGAAGATTGCCATTGCTTTGACTGAGCTGACACGCAAGAGTCAGAAATTTGTGTGGTCAGATAAATGTGAGAATACCTTCCAGGAACTGAAGCAGAGATTGATTACAGCTCCGATTCTGAGTCTTCCAACAGGCCAGGAGAAGTTTGTGATTTACTGTGATGCTTCTCATCAGGGTTTGGGCTGTGTTTTGATGCAATCAGAGAAGGTAATAGCTTATGCTTCTCATCAATTGAAGCAGTATGAGAAGAGATATCCTACTCATGATTTAGAGTTGGTCGCTGTGGTTTTTGCTTTGAAAATATGGAGGCATTATCTCTATGGAGAGAAGTGTGAGATCTATATAGACCACAAGAGCCTGAAGTACTTCTTCACCCAGAAAGACCTGAATATGAGGCAAAGGCATTGGCTGGAGTTAGTAAAGGATTATGAATGTGAGATTTTGTATCATCCAGGAAAAGCCAACGTGGTGGCTGATGCTTTAAGCCGGAAGGGTCCGGGACAGATTCATGGTATGAGGCTGATAGCCAGAGAGTTAGCAGATGATATGACCAGAGCTGGTATAGAGTTGCTGGTGGGCCAGTTGGCTAACATTACGCTACAGTCTACGCTGTTGGAGAGAATCAAAGAAGGTCAGTTGAGTGATCCACAGCTGATCAAGATTAGAGAGGCTGTTCTGGCTGAAGCATCCAGGGATTATACAGTGTCTGAGTTAGGCTTGTTGAGATACAAGGGGCGGATATGTGTTCCGTTAGACACTGCTTTGAGGCGAGAGATTCTGGATGAATCTCATACTACACCTTATTCGTTGCATCCAGGCACCACGAAGATGTATCAGGATGTGAGATCGTTGTATTGGTGGCCAAGGATGAAGAGAGATGTAGTAGAGTATGTGGCTAAGTGCTTGACATGTCAATAGGTCAAGGCTGAGCATCAGAGGCTGGCAGGGTCATTGCAGCCTCTGGATATCCCAGAGTGGAAGTGGGAAGACATCACAATGGATTTTGTGGTGGGCTTACCCAGGACTACTGGTCAACATGATTCTATTTGGGTGATAGTGGATTGTTACACCAAATCAGCTCACTTTCTGCCAGTGAGGACTACTTATATAGTTGATCAGCATGCAGATCTCTATATGAGAGAGATCGTGCGCCTCCATGGAGCACCTAGGTTGATCGTGTCAGATCGGGACCCCACTTTTACCTCCAAGTTCTGGGGGAGTTTGCAGAAAGCCATGCGAACACAGTTGAAGTTCAGTACAGCTTATCATCCTCAGACAGATGGGCAGTCTGAGAGGACGATCCAGATTTTGGAAGACATGCTGAGAGCAAGTGTGCTGGACTTCAGTGGATCTTGGAGTAAGTATCTGCCTTTGATAGAGTTTTCCTACAACAACAGTTATCAATCTACCATTGGAGTAGCACCTTATGAGATGCTATATGGTAGGAAATGCAGATCTCCCATTCATTGGGATGAGACAGGTGAAAGTAGATACTTAGGTCCTAAGGCAGTTCAGAGGACTAGTGAGGCTATTGAGAAGATTAGAGCCAGAATGCTTGCTTCTCAGAGTAGACAAAAGAGCTATGTAGATCCCAAGTGCAGGAATGTGGAGTTCCAGGTGGGAGACTATGTTTTCCTCAGAGTCTCACCATGGAAAGGGGTGAGAAGGTTTGGGAAGAAAGGCAAGTTGAGCCCTAGATTTGTAGGTCCATTTGAGATCCTGGAGAGGGTTCGTCAGGTGGCTTACAGATTGGCCTTGCCTTCGGCGTTGTTTGTCGCGCATAATGTGTTCCATGTATCAGCTCTTCGGAGGTATGTATCTGATGTGAGCCATATTTTGAGTTATGAAGATCTGGAGCTTGAACCAGATCTCTCCTTTGAGGAGCAGCCAGTTCAGATACTTGACAGAAAAGACAAGGTCCTCATGAATAAGACGATACCTTTGGTTAAGGTATTGTGGAGGAACAGCAAGGTCGAGGAAGCGACCTGGGAGCTGGAGTCAGATATGCATAGTCAGTATCCCGAGCTGTTCAGGTAAATTTCGAGGATGAAATTTCATTAAGGAGGGGATAGTTATAATGCCCCGAGTTCTCCGATGTGGTTTAGTGGCGGTTTAGTAGGCCTGGAGGGCTGTAACTGTTTAATTACGCCATTAAATGAATATATGCATGTTTATGTGAACTATATTATAATATGATGATATATGCATGCATGTGGGTCCACATTTATAATATTATGCTGTTTTGATAATTTGGCCCATTGAGGGTAATTTGTGTATTTGGGTGCATGATGTGATTTGTGAATGAGATTCCATTATTATGGAGACATATTTTAGCTATTCGGCATGAGATGGTCATTTTTTAGTGGATTAGCGGTTTTGTCATAACGGGGTCAATTTTGGGGTAATAGGAATGTTTATTTGATGATAAATTGGGAATATTTGAGATCAGGGTGAAATTCTAGAAGTTTTGACTATAATGTCCCCAGGGGTATTTTCGGGACCCCAAGCATTAGGTTTTATTTGAGGTTACTTAAGCTTGAAGTAGCTGTCAGATAGAACGTACGAATAGAAAACCTCTCGTTCTCCTTCGTTGGTTCATTTTTGCCACCCGAAGAATATTTGAAGAAATCTTGAGTTCTAGGAGTCATAATCAAGTGAGGATCGAGGCATAGCGATCCTAGGAAGGATTAGAAGCTTCTTGACCGAAGGATTTGACAGAAAACAACCTAATCGAAGGTAATCTAAGTTTAAAGTTTTGAGTTTTTAGAGTTTCTACGGTTTGAATTGGACTTTGGGAACCTTGTTTTGATGATTGGGGAATGTTTAGGTATGATTTTGGAGGTTTTGAGAAGTTGAAAATGCGTTTGGGAATGGCCCAGAGTTGGGGGCCGTGGCCCTTGCTCAATGAAGAAGGAGGGGTTCTATTTGCGCTGGGCGCCGCGGCCCTTGGGTTGGGCGTTGCGGCGCTTGCCTCTGAATTTTCTGGGGGCCACAGCACAAGGTGCCAGGGTCGCGGCTCAGGTGCAGGGTTGAGCCCATTTGCACGTTTTGACCTCGGGATCATGGTTTTAGGCCTCGGGATCACTCCTACTACCCAGATTAGTGAGGATTGATGTCTCAGAGGCTAGATCTTGGTTTGAGAACCCTTGATTATCATGTTATTGATGGTATCCTATAATGTGTTATGATTAGGTAACCGCTAAAGGACTAAAAGCTAAACCGTTCTCAAGGGTCGTTCTTTTGTTCATTCTAACTCGAATCAGAGGTAAGAAAATTGCACCCCAAATGTGACATGCATGGTTATTCATGAGGCATGTTGGTTGTATAAATGTGGACATGAATTGATTGTGGAATACTTAGCAAATGTTGCTCACTTGTGCGTGTTACTGGCTCATTAGTCAGATTTGGCAAAGGTGCTAGTATCAACTGTGAAGCTGTGACTCATTAGTCAGGTTCGGCAGTGGTACTGGGCACTGGTCATAATGCGCTGACTCATTAGTCAGGACGGCCTTAGCGTGTTCAACGCAAGCCAATAAAGATTAGATCTAATCGACTTTCTGCATTTAATGACTCAAAAAGCATTAATGCCGGACCGACCTCAAGTTCAATGAATATTATAAGCGCTTGAAGGCTAGTGGCTTACCTAGCAGCCACTCTTCCATTTGAACTAGTAACTTGCTTGTCAGTCACTCAGTATGGTTTACCAGTAACTCAAGTGATATTCACTCATTTGTTTGAAAGCTATGAGCTCAGTGTGATTATAATGATAATCATTTGATGATGTTTACATATAATGTTATGTTTTCGTGCTGGGCTTTGGCTCATGGGTGCTATGTGGTGCAGGTAAAGGGAAAGTAAAGGTCACCCAGCCTTGAGTGGAGAGCTTAGGTGGTGATGTGTACATATGCGGCCGCTTGACCACCACGGCCAAGGAGTTCTCAGAGGAACTAGGGGGTTTACCCTATTTTTGCCGCTTAGGTCGGTGGGGTTTGAAATTTTGGAACAGTAATGACCTTTTTGAGTTGTAAATAACTTGTAAATGTTATTGTGGGCCCATGAATAGTTTTGTGTATCAAATAAAACATATCCTTTCCTTTTTATTGGTTTTCACCTTAACCTGTTAATAGCACTTAGAACACGTTTTTAACCAAAGGACTCAGGCAATGAGTCAAATTTCCGGTTCACCGTTCACCGTAACTGTTCTGGGGTAACCAGGGCATTACAGAATCTATTCAATGTCATAACGTTGACCACAATCTTAATTCTAAGTGATAATATTCTACTAGTTATATTATTTAAATCTTTTGACTTGTTCGTTACCGGCTTACCCTACGGTCCAGCCCATACTTACATCTTGGAGATTTAGTAGTGTAATTGAGTGGGAGTATTATTCATAGATATGAAATCTATAAGTTCTCTATGAAAAGTGAAAAGATGATTTCCTCAATTGCTTTGTTCAAAATGTTAAATGATTGAGTTGTTATTTCTGTGATTAAGTTCACGGAAATATCATTTATAAGGTACTTAGTGGGAGTTAAGGATAAAATACTGATGAGGGGTAAAACGGTAATTTGCACCCAGCTCGTTGGTAAGTCGTCGATAGAGGATTGACTGACTGTAGTGGTTATAACAGTGGATAACGTATTTGTGGTTTGGAAAATATGTTCTATGAATTCAAGAGTTCAATTCTGAGTCTATAGTCGAGTCTCATGGAATTAATAAAGTAGTAAAATTATACATAAATAAATTCATTGTAACTTATTGGAGCTTGATTTCATGGATTCACGGTCCCCGCATCACCTTTTAGTAAATCATCTAGAATGTCTCAATTAATTGATTTAATTATTAATTGGGATTTTTAAAGTTGACTAGGTAAATTTCGGAAAATTTTAGATAGATATGAGATGTAGAGAAGAAAAGAGAATATTTGGGCAAATTTTTTAATATTGATACATTGGTGTCAATATAAATAAATAATATTAAATTAAGTTTCAAAGTATAATTAGTTAACTTGAATAAGGACTTAATTAATTAATTAAAATAAAATAAATAAATAAAAGGTTTTGGATTTAGGCCCAATTGGGATTTAAATTCAAAACAAAGAGATTGGGCCCAAGTGTATTTGCGGGAGTCAAGGCTTTTATCTTTTTATTTATTCTTTTAATTAATTTAAATTTAAATTTGAATTTAAATAAGCCCATTAAGTTGTCTATAGAGGGAATATGATATCTAGGGTTTTCATAAGAAAACCTAGACAATCTAATCCTTTCTTGGCCATCCATTCTCTTCTTCTTCTTTTCTAGATCACTATCTCATGTGTTGAGAACCAGCCTACACTAGTTCTAGGTTGATCAAAGGCTTGGTGAGGAAGACTGTGTTGCTGATCTAGTTCACTCTCTTGATAATACTCTGCTACAGAAAAGAATCAAGGGTAAGAGAGGTTGAAGGAAGGATTTGTACCAGTTCTGCTGTGTAATGTAAGTTTTTACTTTAATCTTTATTTGTATCAATTTCATAGGAGCATGTTCTAGGAATTTTCCTGTTTGTTTGATAATATGTAAATTGCATGAAAATAAACAAAGATCATGCAATATGTAATTCCTATAGTAAGGCCTAATGAAATCGTCCTTAGCTCAAAACATATAGAGCGCCTTCGTTTTCCCTTTCCTGCCATTTTGGTGTAAATTGTCGCTTCCTCGGAAGCTCATCTGTCGTAGTTTGTTCCTAATGTCATTCAGTCAATCATTGGGCTCAAATGTTTGGAGCCCTTAATAATGTACAAATTCAAGTTGATGATATTTATGTTTTGTATACCAAGTAGAAAAACAATACTCTCGAAAATAGGCCTTAGAAAATCTTTTACTTATTGCCAGAGAAAGAATGTACATTTTTCATAGATTTTGATAGTTCAAATACGAATTGGGATGAATTTTACTTTACAGTTGGTGGGGAGTGGTATCCAAAATACCTTCCCAATGACATTCTCCCACTTTCCAGAACCTTCATTTAAGGCGAGTTGTTGTTTTCGATATATTTGGGATAGTTTGCACTGTGGCATTTGTTGATTTTATTTCTAAGGTTGGATTGTCATTATGTTTCAATGTTAACTCATAATGATTCCAATACATTTTAGATTTTTTGAAATGAGTGCGGAAAAAAAATCCTTGTTAATCAAGGTGGGGCTTTTCCACTATTCTAAAGATTCTACTATGGGCATCAGAGTCATTTATAACACGTAATGCATGTTGATTATGACTCACCTCTAATTCTCTAAGGAGATAGACAGGAGTATCCTTCGAATTTGTGCACTCTGGAAGGATCCTATGGAGCAGAGATTGTGTCTCAATGCGAAAAAATATTTGAAAATTTTCATTTCTCAATTTCTTGTCTCATATGCGTTGGCTCTTTCTGAAACTAAATTAGATAGGGCTATATTTGATACGTTTAAGATCCCACTACTACAAAAATTACATGATAAGTCGGTTAAAAACTGACATCTGAATATTCATAAGTCGGTTGGGAACTGACTTCCCATGCAGTGACTTATGATGTAAAAACATGGTCGGTCAGTTGGCGCCAAACCGACATCTGGTGTAAGACATGGTACGTCGGTGGAAAATCGACATCTGGTGTAAGACATGGTATGTCGGTTGCAAACCGACCTCTAGTGTAAGACATGGTAGGTCGGTTGTACACCGACCTCTGATGTAAAACATGATATGTCGGTTCACAGCCGACTTATGGTGTAGACATCTATTGTCAGTTTTAGTAGAACCAACTTATGGTGTTTTTTTCTCTTAAAAAGTGTATTATGCCCAAAACAAATCATGTTTTTTTATACAAACAAACTGAACAAAACAAAACATATATCACAATAATATAAAATACTAGAATTTGAACTAAGTATCTAAAATAACAGTCTTAAGTTAATTACAAAATGACTCACATAAGCATTGTAAACTATAGTTAGGCAACAAAAGTGTGTATATCTTCAAGAAAGTCTAAGTTAACATTGTAAGTATATCTCATTAAAAGTCTAAGTTAACAAAAGTGAGTGGACCTATGTAGTACTCATCAAATCCATGACGCATTATGCCCATTCTTCACGTACTTCATTGATCTCATCCTTTGTGTAATAGTTCTTCCCGCCACACTAAAACAAAATTCATTGCATGAGTTGAATTAATATATTTAATCTTAAGGTTAAGCTAGAACTTTAATAATGAATATTTTCACTTACATTACTAGTTAGCCATCGCATTGAAATCTCATTTGTCACGAAGTCCTTCATCATCCTCATAACATAGAACCCACATTGTACTAATTGTAATGGTTGACGAGGACACTTAACTGTTCTCCACGCGACTTCCTTAGTTTTTGCATTATTTGTGTGTAAATGTTGAAAGACACTAAATAATAATAACATAAACATTTAGATGTTGTTAATTTTAAATGAATTAAAGAGTATGCAGTTAATTGGTTAGATTTTTACCGAGAAATGAGAGATTTGATTTCATCTGGTGGAAAATTGTGAAGAGAATCCACGAAATAGCATAATTGGTGATCAAAATCAATTATTATAAGCATCCAATGCTTTCTAACAAAAACACAAAAATATTTCATTATTAATATTATATATATTCACTAACAAAATACTAAAAGTAAAAAATTTACCCCTTATGATATGGCAACAACCACATCTGACCCGGATTTGAATCAAGCATACGCTTTGATATCCATTCAAATCGTTCTTCTTCAGTGGATCCAACATTTGATAACCAAATTGGCTCAACAAAACGAAAAAAGTGACTGATCTCTCTTTTCACTAATTGGAAGTAAAAATCCTACATAAAAAATATATCTCTGTTAAATTTATAAAATAAGTTATGAACAAACTTATAATTATTTTAAAAATCTTTGATACCTGATATATAACGATATACATGATGCTCCAATCTCTTCCATTAAGCCAACATGGACTATATCTTCTTGTGAGATATATAAATCATTCTCATGGCCGAATATCTCAAAATCCATCGGAATTTTGATCATGAAACTTGGCTCCACATACTTCACGGTAGTTAATAGACACTTGAGAAAGCGAGGAACCCCACTAGGAATCTTGAAGAGTATCGGGGCACTAGCTTTAATTGACACTACTTCATTTTGACTAGGAAGTTTTTGGGAAGGATGAGACTTCTCTTGTGTCATTGGGGCATTAGGTATTGGTGAACCATTCCTTTTTTGCTTCTTTGTCTTCTTAGGTAGCTTCAACATGAAAGTAACACATGTTAGTCATGAAAAATAATTCAATCACTAAATATAGTTTCTTGTCAATGTCTTACCAAATCTGAATCGTAAGGAATGATCAGATGAGATGGCCACTCAACATAGTGGCCGACAGCATGACGTACTAAAGAAATCTCATCTCCAATAGGAAAAATAAGTTTAGCCTCATCATTACAGCACTCATCCACTTGCACACGATAGTTACCCTTTCTTAAGTCAACACAATGAATTTTTCCGCTTGTTGCCATTATTCGTCCAATAGCAACAGTATCACCATTTTCTGTCAATAATCTAGACTTCTGATTATCCTACACGCTCAAGACGAGGACAAAATAATATTTATGTTATAATAGATATTTTCTAAAATAATAATATGAATAGGTGAAGAATAAAATACCTTTGAAGAAACTAAAGACTCATTTACCACCTCCATTGGCATAGGGGTCTCACTTGTTCGTGAAACTATCGTAGGCAAACTCACTTCACTTCCCTTTAATGATGAAATTTGGTTTGCTAATTCTGTAAACTTTGTCAAAAATAACTCTCGTTCTTCTCTTTCTCATTTTCGTTCTACTTCAAATTGTTCAGCTTGGCTACGTAGTCTTTGCTCAAAGGATTGCTCTAACTTTTTAAAGTCATCTAAGTGTTTTTGCGATTAGTGTTGCTGAAATTGAAATTGATATTGTTGAAGTCCACTAAAACCTCCTGCTGGCTTCAAAAAGTAGACTCTTTGTGTAACTCCACGACTTTGGCCTCTTACTCTACCAGGATGCTCCTTTGTTCCTAACACTTATGTCAATATATCGTTTTTCCCAACTTCTACAAGTGTCCCCTCATTTCTCTTATCTAGAAGGTCATCCTGCAATATTTAATTTCATAAATTTAGTAATACAATATAATGAAGGATAAAAAAAATATCCAAGTTCATATAGTTTACAACATACAATGGCATCTCCTATAAGCTTGTCATGTTCATTTACATAATTTCCTGATGCATCTTTCCTTGCCTCCTTCCAAAGTATAGATCGATCTATTGGCTCATTTGTGCCTAGTTTAGTTTGCTATAACAAAATAAAACTCAATTAGTTATATATTAAACCACTACAAAAATTAAAATCAATAGTAAAAGCTCACTAACAAGGTCAATTTCTATTTCTTTATAACTGTGTCGTGATGAACGATGAGGATACTCCAAAGCAGCACGCCTCTCTTTTTGTTTTTTACTAAATTCCTAATTCAATTGGAATAATTTAACTTTTCAATAAATTAATATATGAATAAAAAAAAATTGAAACATAGTATTGTACACTTACTTGAAATTCTTTACTTTTTCTTTTGGTGACGAAGTTTTTCCATTCCTCCTCAGGAATGTTATATCCTTTTGGAGGCACATCTAATGCAGTGGGATTTGCTTCCAATAAATCTTGGTTGTTAAGGTAAGGAGCTACAAATCTTCTAGTCAAAAATGTTTTGAATGTCCTCCACTTGATGCCTACTGAACTCATCACTTCCTTTCTCATTCCCTCGTTAAGATGAACAACTAGCCACAAAGTTTAACAATACAAGTCAGTGTAAATAATAATATACAAGTTTAAAAGATTACCTTCAGTCTATGAACCTTACATTTACATCTTTCCAAACATTCTCTAAAGTTGCAGCAGGAACATCATGCCAATTATCATATGTAATTGACACCATTGACTTTGCTTGCATCCCCAAATAGCATTGTAACGCTCTCTCCGGAGTTCCAATTGATTGCCTTCTCTTGTTAAACCTTAAATTTATCTTAATCCCTTTGATCTTGTCAGCAATTATTTTTGCCAATCGCACTATCTCCTCAGTCTGCCTACTTTTCTTCTTCTTTGTTGTAAGATCTTCATTACCAGCCTCTTCTAAATTGATACCTTCGTCTGCATTGTCTTCAAGTTCCTCTTCGGGATGCTCTCCATGATGGTCCATGATCCTATTAAGAAAAAACAAGTATATAGATTAGTACATAAAATAAACAAATGATAAGAATATTTTAAATACAAAGCCACTAGGGTGAGACTCAGGTTTGGTCTAGTGGTTATGGGGGTTGGGAATTAGGGTGAGACTCAGGTTCGAAGGTTCGAACCTAGGATCTCTTGTTATTAAGGCTTTTAGTCTCAATTACGCACCAAGTGCGCTAATGATAAAAGAAAATATATTTTAAATACAAACTTACAATCCAAATTCCATCACAATCTCTTCGAACATATGGTCCAACTATTGATTCAATTCCCTCAAATTCATTGATATCTCCAATTTCTTTCTCAAAAGTTTGAAGTTCGCCAATCTCATAATCATCATCATCATCATCACCTATGAATTTTGGTTGTGATGCAAGTACAATTGACCATCTTGAATCTGATGGATCTTGAATATAGAATACTTGTTTTGCTTGACTTGCTAATATAAATGATTCTTCCTTATGGCTTATTTTATTGAGATCCACTAAAGTACATCCTAACTCATCTGATATAACATACTTGTCTTCTAGCCAATTCCATTTGAACATTGCCATCCTAAAATCACGATAATCAAGCTCCCATATTTCTTCAATGACTCCATAAAATTTCATATCTCCATAAAATGGTTTTTTATCACGAGCTGAAGCAAATTGAAGAGTTTTTGCAACAATACATACACCGCTATTTTGTGTCACTCTAACATCATCACGAGCTTTTGTACTAAATCTATAACCATTTACGACAAATCCATCATGCTTAATTGCCATTATAGTCGAACCTAATGAAATCCATCTTAAGTTTTCGGATACTTTGTGAAACTCCATACTCAATTCAGATTGAATCTGCATAATGTAAAATAAATTATAGATTATGAAATAGTTATTTTTAAAAGCTAAGTATAATTATAATGAAGTAATTATAATAAGCTACCCTATCACGAAACCATTGATGAAAAGTTCGATGGTGGTCATCTTGAATCCACTTTCTTGATTTACTTCGATTCTCACGATGAAGATATTCCAAGTGTTCTCTGAAATTAAGAATATTGTTATTATGACAATAAATCATTGCTTAGATATCATTTCACATTATATTAATACTTACTCTATGTAAGCTTGAACTTCAATTGTATTCTCTAGAACATTTTGACGAGCAACATCCCAGTCTTCTTTTTTGATTAAGGTGAGCCTTCCATTGTTGATGCCTCTTCCAATAACATCTTCACTCGTTGTCTTTCTGGGAATACCAATCGCTTCTGCATCAGTGATATACTCAGTACAAAATTCAACCGCTTCTTCTGCTATGTAAGCCTCAACTATACAACCCTCTGGACGATTTCGATTTCTAACATAACCTTTGTAAACTTTCATCAATCTTTCAAATGGATACATCCAACGAAAACATACAGGCCCACATAGTTTTACTTCTCTAACAAGATGCACCGCCAAATGAACCATGATATCAAAAAAAGATGGAGGAAAGTATTGCTCAAATAAGCACAAGGTCTTGGCAATTTCTATTTGAATCTTGTCTAACTTAGACACATCAACAACCTTACAACATATGGCATTAAAAAACAAACACATTCGTATTATAGCATTTCTAACATGTTTGTCTAGTGATCCCCGAATAGCAATTGGAAGTAACTGTTGGATTAATACATGACAATCATGAGATTTAAGACTAATTAGTCTACAATCTTTCAAAGATACTAAATTAGGAATATTTGATGAATACCCATCTGGAACCTTAACATTTGCCAAAGTTCCACAAAGTTTACGCTTCTCATCTTTCTTCAAGGTGTAACAAGCAGGAGGTAAATATGTTCTTCTTTCACCTGTTTCAGGTGCCAAATCTTTTTTTGATTCAGACATTAACACAAGGTCCTTACGAACAAAGATACTGTCCTTAGTTTTCCAAGGAATATTAAGTAAGGTTCCGATCAAACTATCACATATGTTTTTCTCAATGTGCATGACGTCAAGATTATGTCTTACTAACAAATGTCTCCAATACTCTTATTCAAAGAAAATTGACTTCTTCTTCCAACATGTAGTATTCTTTGAATCTTCGGCTAATTGGTCTTTCTTATTGCGCTTTCGTTTGATGTTTGTTTTACATTTGCCTTTCTTTTTCCCCTTTGTCTCTACATTTTCATCGACCTTTTCCATAGGCTTACCAAATTTATTTTCAACAAAACGAATCTCTTCGTAGATAGCTTCTCCAGTCATTGGTGTAGGCGCTTCTCGCAACTCTTGCTCACCATTAAATGCTAATTTTTTCTTCCGGTAATAATGCTTTTTTGGTAGAAACCTTCTATGACCCATATAACACATCTTCCTACAATGTTCTAATCTTGTGGCGCTTGTTTGTTCACCGCATATTGGACATCCTTTATATCCTTTCACAAAACATCCTGATAAATTACCATAAGCAGGAAAATCATTGATTGTCCATAAGAGTACACCTCTAAGTATAAAATTTTCTTTTTTAAAAGAATCATAACAATCAATTCCGTTCCACAACACCTTCAAGTCATCTATCAAAGGTGCTAAATAGATATCTATAACATTTCCAGGTTGCTTGGGACCTGATATCAACAAAGTTAACATTGTGAATCTTCTTTTCATACACAACAAAGGAGGAAGATTATAAATACATAGAATCACTGGCCAACAACTGTAAGAAGAGCTCATATTGCTGAATGGATTGATGCCATCAGCAGAAATACCAAGTCGAAGGTTTCTAGGATCCTCTCTTATTTGAGGCCATAGTTCATCCACTTCTTTCCAAGCTGGGGAATCAGCTGGATGGCGCAATTTTTCATCTTTGATCCTTCCATCCTCATGCCATCGCAGACTTTCAACATGTTCAGGATTTCGAAACAAACGTATAAACCTAGGTATTGGCGGAAAATACCACAATACTTTTGTTGGAATCCCTTTCTTACATTCTTTGTTCTTCTTAATTTTTTCCATCTAGATGTTTTACATACGGGGCACTCAGTTGCACTCTCATATTGATTTCAATATAGAATGCAATCATTTGGACAAGCGTGAATCTTGCTATACTCCATTCCTAATGTGCACAATGTTTTTTTTGCTTCATAAAGCGAGGAAGGCAATTCATTGTCTTTTGGTAAAATTTCTTTTAATAAAGTTAATAACTTTGTGAAACTTGTGTCACTCCAACCACTACCAGCTTTCAAGTTGTATTGTTTTACTAAAACAACCAATTTTGACAAAGGTGCCCCCGAGAATATTGGTTTCTCTGCATCTTCTAAAAATTTCAAAAATTCTTGAGGCTTATCAACAAAACGTTCTTCTGCATCTCTCACCATCTCTATAGGGTCATCAAACACTTGATCAAATTGCTTTCTTTCATTGGGAACATTATTGTTAGAGTCATATTCTTCACCATGCCAAATCCACTTGACATATGTTTGGTCCATTCAGTTAATGTATAGATGACTTTTTATCTCCATTATGTCTAATTTTTTCAAATTTGAACATTTTCTACAGGGACAATGAACTCTGGAAGGATCTGTTGTATTTTCTAACGCTAACTTAATAAAGTTGTCGACTCCCTCTTCATACTCTTTTGAAAGTCTATCCTTTGTTATCCAACTCTTGTCCATTTCCTAGAAAAAAATTCGATAGAGGTTTCCCTAAAATTGGACTAAAATCCTCCTGCACGTAGAAAATTCCCATAACAAATTTTTAGCGCTGTCATATTCCTATAAATACACTATCTTAAATTTTGACAGAGCTTCCCTATACCAATCAAACAAGAACAATGCAAGCACAACATAATTTAAATATAAGAAAATAAAACATAATTCTAGATGAATTTGGGCAACATTTCCCTTGTAATAGTGACCTAACCATCTGTCAATAGAGAATCAAGCAATTCAAACAACATACAATAAGTTTCTTCCTTACATCTCCGCAGCACACAAATAAATTTCCCAGAAACTACTTCACTAAAACACACAAGTTCTCGACCTTCCATTATCACCGCAACACACAATTTTAATCACAGAACCTACTTCACTATGGATGAATATTTAAGATATTCAAACTCCTCTAACATTTTTATAATAATATTTATAAAAAAAAAATAAGAAAACATCCATACCTCTTGCAATTAACAATAATCAAGCAAATTAATTCACTTGGCAATGATCCTTGCTAATATTTCCACCCAAAACCTACAAAATAAAATTAATCTATAAGCCCCATTTGAAGTTTCTGAGTCAATAAAGCAAAACTGACACCATTTGTTTTATTTATTTATTTATATATTTATTATTCTTTTTATATTCTATTGCTAACTTATATAATTTATGATTGTACGTAGTTCAATATTTCTGGGGTTGAAAAGTTATGGGAGGCCTTGAATGAAAACGACAAAAGATACTGTTTTATAAGAGTAAAATAGTCAAAGGACAAATAATTATTCTTACTTGTTAGACCTGCAACGACACCTACTTCGTTCCCAAAAATAGCTTTTAAAACTCAAATATAATTATGGAAATAAACATATATAGGAAATAACTTCGTAAATAAATAAACAAAATAAGTCAATAACCCTTGGAACTGTGAGAATAATAATAGGAAAATAAAATAAAATAAAATTGTAAGAAAAAATGAAAATTATGCTTAACTAATCACACATGAAGAAAACTTTTTTCACAAAAAAATGAAAAAAAATAAATAAAATTGAGGAATATTCTTGAAGAGGCAGTGTATATACTACTAGCTAGCTTAGTGTGTTTAATTAAATTAAGAGGACAATTGATTAATAAAATATGAATATGTTATCCTCTCAGTGCAGAAGAGGAAGAGAGTTGACTGAAACAGACAAAAGAGAGTGGGAGAAGAGACAGAGGTAAGCTGGGCATATATTCAACTGTGCTATGATTAACCTAGCTAGCTAACATAACCCCACTTGCTTTAAACATGCCATATATAACTAGATATAGTCATATAGAAAATATGCCACGTTGGACTTTCTTTTATGTAATATTATATATATAAACTGCTGATCTATTTTTTATAGATAATTAAATACATATGGTTATATGTACTATCTAATTGACCTCAAATTAGCATATATAGCAAGTGAAAATATCACAAGTCTCACATATCACATCAACGTTTAATAAAATATCATTATAGTTTGCTAAGAATGTGTTTTAATTGGGACAATGTTTTTATTCTATGAATCAGAACCAAAATGTGCTTTGTTATATAATTAATGGAAGACTTAAGTTAGATTTAGATAAAAGTTAGAAGACATGTGGATCCAAATCCATTTTTTTTATATATGTCATTGTATATATTTATAACAGAGACAGAGATATAAAGATATATATATATCTAGCTTTAATGATTTAAGTTTGTAGCAAAATCTGGTACTATTGTCGAATTCTGTGGGTACTTACAAATTTGCCAGCATAACAGGCTCCAATATCACAGGTCTTGCTGCTGTATGACACTGGTTTACAAGAAGAAAATTAAAATAAGTACTGTTGACTACGTTTTTAGCCAACGACGTGAGCACGTCAATAATGACAAGCCTTCAAGAGAAATCAAAACGACAACAAACGGTATAAACAAGAAAAGTAAAGAACACAGGAGATTTTTATAGTGGTTCAGCCCCGATTGTCGGTAATAGCCTAATCCACTTAGAGTTGTGATTTATAAATCTATACTCAAGATCAGATGGACTATGCCAACTGAGTTTCTTCAGTATAAATTGTGAAAATACAAGAATTCTCTTTAATTTCACCACTTTCTCTCTCTAGAATAGACAGACCCAATTTTCTCTCTCTAGAAAGAAGAAGCAGAAGAAAGACCCGCCCTCATCTCATAAGCTCCCTATTTATAGAGATGGGATCCTCAATTGATATCCCCTTATAATAGGGATATTTTATTATATTATTACATTTATATTACAAATAAACATTCAAAATTCAAAATGTAACAAACTCCCCATTTGTGGGAAGAATGAGAGATTCCCGCGCATGTTGTTGAAGTTGTGTCTGACTTAGTCTCCTCTAGCTAGTTGGTCCACCTCCTACTCACTACCCATGCAAGTGCTGGTTGAACATGCATGGTGGTAGGATATGCATGGTGGTAGGTTGAACGTGCATGGTGGTAGGAGATGCACTTCTCTCCTCTAACATGCACTCTCCTCTAGCATGCCATGTTCCTCCTTGAACCAATCTCCTTGGCTTCTCCTCGGACCAAGGTGGTCCGAGGCAACCTCCTTGGCACCTCACCTTGGACAACATTGAGGGAACCTCACCTTGGACAACATTGAGGGAACCTCACCTTGGACAATATTGAGGCAACCTCACCTTGGACAATATTGAGGCAACCTCACCTTGGACAATATTGAGGCAACCTCACCTTGGACAACATTGAGGCAACCTTCTTTAGCATCTCCCAAACATGTCCGATCGAACATTGTATAGACTTTCCTTATGAAAGTCTAAGTCTCCATTCTCTTGCATGAGACTCCTCCTCCTTAGCTATTTACCTTGGACACGTTCGAGCCAACACTTAGAAAACCTTGGGAGCCTTGCCTCCTACACACCCTTGGGGTCTCCTAGGACCACACCCTCCTTGGGGTCTCCTAGGACCACATCCTCCTTGGAGTCTCCTAGGACCACTCCCCTTAGCTCTCCTAGGAGGCACTCTCCTAGATGCATTCTCCTTAGCCTCCTAGGATGCATTCTCCAATTTTTGGGTATAACAAGTACCAATTCAAATTTCAAGCTGGAGGAGAAAGCAAGATAAAATAGAATACAAAATTACATATGGTTGTCACAATCAAAATACAGAGACTACATATAAAAGAACCTTTCTAAATGCATATATTGCAGCTAACTCTCCATTTGTTAAACATATACAAATATTTTCAACTGGTGTCCAATTAATGACCCCCTGAGCACATAAAAGCAAAGACCACTGTGATCCTTTTTAATATACACTGAATCCTTTTTAATTTAATAGACCACATGCATTAATAGTATTAATATAATATAATATTAACAGAAAAGTCAACAACTACAACCAGTTTATATAAAGATAAACCATATAAGAATCCCAGATTAATTCTTACCCTTATCTGGCAATGTGGACATCTGTAATTATGTCAAAAAATTAAAATTAAGGAATGCATCAGCCTATAGATGTCAAAAAACAACTTTGCGGAAGTCTTCAGTTTTCATGGTAGAATTATCTCAACATTGTGTAACTCATTTTCATGAACAAATACATAACCAAAAAAATACGTTTCTTTAATGATAACATCTGAACAACAATAACACACCCTTCTTTCTGATCAGATGGCAAACTTTTAAGCTTTTTGCTCATTATCAGCAAATCTTTTGACATGGGATTCACCTCTTTTTATTAGAAAATCTGGGATTCACCTTATTTAACTAATGCTTGAATCACTCCTTTTATCATGGTTTGTATAGGGAAATTAGGATAATAATCTGGAACACAATAACAGACAAGACATGAGGAAAGTAAAAAATATCTCCAAAAATTATCTTTCACTTTCCCCAAAGAAAAATCCTTTTTGCTGTAAAAAGGTCATAGTATTTTAACACAACCTTTCTGTTCTTAAACCAAACAACAGTACATACAGAGACAGTTGTAGACAAAGCAATAAGAATGACAGAAAGGATGCTTGTCTCAAAGATATTAAAAACCATAAACCCATAATAAAATTTCACAAAATGTACACTAACAGCAAAAATAACAATTATATATACAGAGCATGAAAAACATCTCATGCTTGGATTGGATATGATCATTGGGAATGAACAACCCCAACTGAAGCTAATCATTTTTCTTTTTGTATAGATCACGACAAAAAATAAAATCTCTTACTGAAACACAATTAAAATTTTATAAACCAGTCATTATAATATTCCATTTGACATTTCAATGCCTAGATACATCAACACTTTCAATCAAATGCCTAGATGCATGAACACATTCAAGCACAAATCAATAAAGACCACGTACCTGAAAAATGAGCCATTTTTAATAACTTCAGAGGAAACACAAAGTTAGTTGTGAAAACTCAGGCTCCCATTTCCCCAAGTAAGCCATTCTCACAAGTCATTCCAGTTAAAGCCCGTTCTTTCTCACATATAAGCATAGCAAAATCTTGAAAAGGGTCTAACCAGAATGATGGCTAGAAAATTTGCTTCTTTATAGCCATGTCAAGATAACTGCTAAACTAGAAAATTCAAACTAATAAGCAACTTCAAAACATTACATTCGCTGCATAAATTCAGCATGTTGTAAGTATTAATTTGTAATAGACAAATATTTTCATAAGTAGCTCTCCTAAGAGTCAAATAGACGGTACTAAAATTAATACTTGGCTGATACTTTACTGGACACTAAAACACATTCACACGTACACACACACACACACACACACACACACACACACATATATATATATATGCACTGGTGTACGTGTGTTTATTCTACTAAATGTGTGACATATTATAAATTTTTAATGTAATTATCTTACAGGATCAGTAACAATTAGTCATTATATATCTATGGACACAAAACAGAATAAAAGGAACACATAGAGCTTTTTGACTATATATTACTGTAAAAATAAATAGCTTTTACACTTCTCTCTCTGTTATTCTAGGGAAAAGGGGGAGGCTAGCTAACCTTTGGAGGTAGTTTTCCAAAAGCATCTCAATTTCTTCTTCCTCTTCTGCATAAAACAAAACCAAACCAAAATTGAATTTGTTGCAATGGTTATATTTCTGATGACAGTCATTATCAGCAAGTTTATGAAGAGTAAAATCCACTCTAAATAGTAATCAAGTGGTAAAATAGTCCAAATTCAACATGTTATACATATGATGTAAGCATATAAATATATACTTCTCAAAGTCAAAAGTCTGCCCTTATTGTGCCAGAATCTAAGCATATGAATATGAATGATGATGTGGTATAAATTGAAGGGTAAGAGCCAAAACAAGTAGTTATCAAACCTAAATTGTGACCCTTATATTGACACACAGAGAGAGTTCAGGTTCTAACAGCTGGAGATGATCTGGCAGCTGATACTTTCAATCACAAGTTCATAAATAATTTCAGCACCCAGTAAATCAAACATAGTAAACAAGAGCTAGCTTGCAATGTGTATAGATATATATATATATTTATATAGAGAGAGGAATTATTCAAACATGAGTCAGGAGGCTAGGCAAATAATAATCTTAACTCATACATGGGATCCACCCCACACCAGTATTGCTAGTGAATAGATACACTACTAAATTTGTAGAGTTAAAGAGTAGTAGTACATAATTTCAAGATATATTATTTATTCATTTTAAAATGTTCTGGCATGAGAAGCATCCCCACAACTGATTCGAAGAACAGTCACACATTGATTGTTGAAGAAAATGATGTCTCACAAGCACATCACGTGAATTTGTAGGTTGTAATCGTGGCTCATTCTTTCCTTTGAGTAGAAAAGATCAATACTGCAGAGTAAAACTTTTGCAGAGTATATTCCAAAATCTTCTTATTGATATTTGCATGTTGTTATCCCTTAATCAATTAATTAATAATTATGCTTATATACATATATATGGATTTTCATTTGAAGTTTTCTTGGTCCCTTATCTATATAACTCAGGTTTCAAAAAGCTACCTGTGATATATATCTTTGAAATATAATACCATTATGGGTTCTCAAGGAATTAACAGCAGTGAGTTATCCCAAGGTCAAGCCCATTTGTACAAGCATATGTTATCCTACGCAACACCCATGTCTCTAAAATGTGCAATTTAGCTAGGCATACCAGACATAATCGACAACAATGGCCAAGGCCAAGGCCAACCCATTACTCTCTCTGAGTTGGTCTCTTCCCTTCAACTTGCTCCAGCTCAAACTGGTTTCCTCTACCATCTGATGCGCCTATTAGTACACTCTGACTTGTTCACAGCAAAGAAAGTTATTAGCCAAAATGAAGAAGAAGTAGATGCATATGGTCTCACACCTTCATCTAGATTACTTCTCACTAATAATAGTAAGAATGAGGTCCCAAGCTTGTGCCCCTATGTTCTTGCCAAGCTTGATCCTTCTACTGTAACTTCATTCCATTTCCTTGGAAGTTGGTTCCAGCAGAAAGATGCAACTCCAAGTCCACACACCTCCCCGCCTGTTTCCCTTGTTCCTCCTCCTCCAATCCACACACCTCCTCGTCTAACCTCAATCCCACCATCTACAATAATCTCCACCTCACCCACACCGCTAGCCAATATCCACTTTTTACTGAACACAACCCAGATTCATTATAATGTCAAATTAGTTTGACATTCCTAGGGGTGAGGCTACACAGAATTGACAAAATTGCCCGATCCTCTTCGGTAGAAAATTTATCACATATTATTCCACTTCCCTATGTCACGCTTCAGAGAAGAGACTTTTGCTGAAGTTGGACAATGTCGATATAATAGAGAAACACTTCTTTCATTATTACTCTAAAAAACTAATTACGGTACAAATACGAACATCAATTTTGATATATATATATATATATATGAATAAATATGGAGTGATAGAAAAAGAGACAGACCTGACCGGAGACCGCTGGTGAACAACGCAGTGAGAGATGCTGCCACGACCGGAGACCGCTGGTGAACAACGAAAGGAGTTGTTGCCGAACGGTATGCTGGTGAAGCTGAGTGACTGGAGTTGAGGAGGGAGAGTCACTGTAGTTTGGGTTGCTGGTGGAATGAAGAAGACGAGAAGAAATTTTTTTCGCAGGGGTGTACAGTGAAGAAGAAGAGCGCGGGATACTTAATTTTATTTGTGCTTTTTTTTCCACCCTAATTTTAACATGGTATGTCTCCAATACCAATCGACATATGATGTAGCATCATAAGTCATTTCTAAAACCGACTTATGCTATTAAAATTAAAAATATATAATTTTAACATGGTAAGTCAGTGCATTAGCAATTGACCTATGATGCAGCATGATATGTTTGTTCTAGAACCGACTTATGATGTTAAAATTAACAAATATATAAGTTTAATATGTTGATATTTTGTTTTAAAATTATAAATCTCCAACTTATTTAGTTTATTTTTTTCAAATATTTATAAATATGTCATTTATAAATTAAAATATTTTCTTATTAAAAACAAAATTAAATTTTTTTAATTCCGAATAATTAATTAATTAATATTTCAAAAATTATAATATATGTAATATTAATAAGTATATATTTTTTATACTTATTGCATTCACAAATCAATTATATATATGTATTGTTTAATAAAGTAATATATTTTAAAATTAAAATAATACAAAAACAAATTAGACTATCTTTAACAATATATTTTTATAATGACATGATAGGTCAGTCCATAGAACCGACTTACCATGTCACATGAAAAGTCAGTTCCTACACAACCGACCTTCCATGTCATTTCAAAAAATATTAATTAAATACATTAAAATATTTATAAAGTTTTTTTATTTTAAATTATAAATACTATTCAATTAAAATATTTTTTCATTATAAAATATAATTATTTTTTTTATATTATAAATAATTGATTAATTTGATTCATCTATTTATATTTCAAAACATTATAATGTAGATTGACAAATATAAAATTTTTACATTTATTTGATACACTACTAAATAAATTATTGTATTTAAAAATTCAAATAATTTAAAATAAATAAAAATGTGACATGATAAGTCAGTTCATATAGTACCGACATACCATGTTAGAAATGTAGGACATAGTAAGTCGGTCCACACAGAACTGACCTTCCATGATTAACATGGCAGGTCAGTTTTGCAGGAACCGACTTACTATGACATCTTCAAGCATGGGAGGTCGGTTCAATGTGAACCGACCTCCCATGCTTACCTTTGTTATACATGATAAGTCGGTTCTGTGTAAACCGACTTATGAACATGTGGTAAGTCAGTTTAAGCAGAACCGACCTCTCATGGCCGATGACTGATGTCCAGATTGTAGTAGTGTCCAGTCAAAGTGGCAAACTACCCCCGAGATCAGAACAAAGGGGGGTTCTGAAAAGTTTCAAACCTGTAAAGTTATTCATGATAAGTCATCATCTACTTCCACTCGTAGGCCTTCTCGTTTGAAGAAAGACTCTTCCACATCAAAAAAAGTTTTAGTACTGCAACCTCTTCAACAAGTCTGATTTCGTGATGAAAAGTAGAAAAAAGAGAGACAGCAACGAGCTTTATTGAGGATGACTCGATGATGGGAAGGCTCTTTCAAGTCGGAGGCTCCAATGAGCTGCACATTTGTTAGATCAACCATGGAGGTTGAAAAGACGCACTTTGAATTTACCTTTTGTATCACATAAAATCTCACCGAGAATCCTTAGTAGCATCAACATTTTCCAAAATCCCTTCTTCAATCTCCCCATCCTACACGCTTCTACCTCTGTGACCGACTGCTTTCCTTGCGCTGCAACTCCTAGATTGAGCAATAAGTGTGTCGTTTATGTCTTAAAGAAGAGCCTCCTTCTCGGTTCTGTTTTTGCAGAGGATCAAATTTTTACTGTCAATTGTGTAAATCATGGTGTTTTGTGCTTATCTTTCCAAGGTTAGGCTTCTACTACTATTTAATATGAGGTGCCACATCCAAAAACTATGATTATCAACCCCTCACTTAACTCATTAGATGTGACTTTGTTCTAGATCTGACGATTCCTTTTCGGGATCTGACTACTTCTACTGCACCCTCACAATATGGTACTACAGAATTGGTGGTTCTTCAAAGGAAAAAAGTCTCGTATTATGGTGTTTCAAAGGTGGAGGATCTTCAGAGGACACATGTGACTGCTTCCCAATCTTTGACATCAACTGGTTTGTGTCAAGCACCCCTTCCTTTTATTTCAAGTTTCGCCTCCCTAAAAAATGCTTAGATAATTCTTTGATCAAATTCGGTCTACTGCGGCAAGCATGCCATCCTTTTGTCCAACTGATCTAGGCGATGTGGATGATCTGTCAAAAGGCACTACAAGAAAAAACATTTATGATAACTCTCAAAAAGTGTTATTAAATGAAGTTTATAACACTTTAGCAAGTGTTGAGTCTGCCAATGTTATTAAAAGTCTCATCATTTGATTATAGTTTTAATATGTTATTAAATGGACTATTATAACGCTATTTCGCTGTTATATATTGTAAATAGTAAACATTATTTGAATGTAATCTTATAATATTTAATTACATTTTCAAAATGTAATCTTATAGTTTTTAAATAAAGTTTTAAAATGTAATCTTATTAGTTTTAATTACATTTTATCATTGTTATAATTTTATAATAATAACTGTTAATGTTATCTTTTGTGTTTTTTATAATACTTTTAAAGTGAAATTGTCGAATTTTATAACGCTTATTATTTGTCCCAATATAATTACAATTTGAGAAAATCTAATGTATTTCTTGTATTAACCAAAATATTCAATACATTAGTTCCAAATAAAAATGTTTCAACTGCAAAATTCCATAATGAAATCTCATGCATAGAAATATAATGTCTAATGAGTCTAATTAAAGAGAAATTGTGTAAAGTGCCCTATTCTACTACTTTGTAAAAGGTCTCTCATCTCATAAATAATTAGAAAATAACATTTGACATATGAAATTCAGTAGAGCCATGATAAAACATGCAAGTTGGGCCCAATATGTAGCATCTCAGAATTTTACTTAGCTAGATAGTAGTAGCTTGTGCTGTAGTATTTTAGTTTTCGTGGTTACTGGTTCAAGCCGGGATTTAGTGGGAAACTCATAGAGATAGTTATGTATTTTATAAGTTTATCCTATAGTTTAGAAATATTAATTTTATCATAAGGTTTGATTAATATAGTTGGTCCTAGAAATGTTATTTATCATAACCTAAGGTTTAGATAGAATAATTAAGAACGTGACACTTGTCACATGTATGTTTATTAAGGATTTAAGTATTTTAGATGAATAAATTAATCAAGGATAAACCTAGGAAGTCTAGAACCTTCCCTCAGCTATTAGGATCATGTTTTACTCAGTCAAAGTGGTTTAAACAAATTCAAGTGTGCTAAACGTGTGCAAAAACGTGTTTGATATATCAGTGTATGCCAATATATCGCAGCTATAGGGGCCTATATATCGCTTATGATTAATACGGAAAACATGTCGAATTCGCATGAACAAAAACATGGAGGCTCAGGACCATGGGGGAGGTGATATATCGCCTATAGGGGGAGATATATCAGATCCACTTGCATATTTTGAAAATCCATGGAATCCGATCTAGAAACAGCCCTCAACAACTTGGACTTGCTCTTGAACGTTTTTGACCGAGTTTTGGGCATCTGTTGAGCAGAAAAGTCAAATTTTTATTCAATTATTTATTCATTTTAAAAGGAGTTAGTTTCACTCCTTGAACTCTATAAATATGACTCTTCACTCAGCCGTACGCATCATCATCAAAGCATTTTTAGAGCCTCCAAACTACTAAGTTTATTCTAGAGAGAAACACAAGGGTTTTGGGGTTAAAAGCTTTCAAATCCCAGCTTTTCTAAACACTTGGGAAGTAAGATAGAGTCACATTTCGGTATTTGGGTGTAGATGGAAGTTCTAATCTATCTAAGGTATTCTTTATCCTTAGGCTCAGTTCATTATAGTTCCTCTAATTCTTTTCATTTTCTTCCAAATCATAACTTGTTCTAATTGCTTTTAAATAGGTGTTTGATTTTCTTGAAACTTAAGGTTTTCAGTAAGTTCTTATTATGATGGTTTAGATCTTCTTTTCATCTTATTTTCTTTAGGAAATTTATGATTTTTACTCTTTGGTTTTAGGAGTTTCCAATCCCACTCTTGTCTCAAATTTCCCAGTTATTGGTAAGGAAAATAGGTTAGATTTTATGTGTTTTGATTATGTTTATATACTATGTGTATGTGTGTATGTATTTGTTTTATGTTGTAGTCGCTTGGGAAATATGGTTGCTTAGATAGAAAATAAGCAAATTCCAAGATTTTTATCATTATCGTAGACTATAGTTATGATTAAACCTACCTCTAAATAGTAGCAAGAGGACCTAGATAGTTTATCATATACTATATTTGTGTCTAAACCTACCTCTAAATAGTAACAAGAGGACCTAGATGGTTTCTATCACATACTACGGTAATGAGTTAATGGCCATTAATTTATAGTCTTATGTTTTATGATTTAAGTTTTTACATCATACGTTTTATGATTTATATTTTTATGTTTTATGATTTATGATATGTTTTAGTAGTTTTTCCTTAATGGGTAGTAGGCTCATTCCTTTTTATTTAGATGTTGCTGGTAAATGAACATGGAGGACAGCACAGATTCTAGGTGGCTTTGGCATGTGTATTGGGCGAGAACTAAATGAATGGACTGATGGGAAAGATCGAGGATGACGTTTATGTTTTGAGTCTTTTCAATTATGTATTTATGATTTTTCGCATTTACCATTTGAAAAATTCAAAATAAAGGTTTAATTTTCTTTATGATTTCTATGTAATAACAGTGGGATCCCGTATTTTGGATTTTTATAATAAAGTTCTATTATTTTATGCATGTATTCGAAAATAGTAGTTATGTCTTAGTAGTTTTTAATGGTTCGAGGTTTTTAATTTAGTTGAGTCATTACAGTTGGTGTCAAAGCCACAGTTCTTATGCATGAAGTTCTCCTTCATACACACGCAAAATCTTCTGATCTAACCACCAATGTAAGTGTTTATGTTATTAATACTATGTTTATGTTGATAGCTAATGTTTTAGTCATTATGTTTTCAGTCAAAATGAATGGAGCTTTGACCTATCAAGATATATGAGCCATTAAGCCATTGAAAAGGGTTAGAGAACCAGGGATACAATAGGAGTGTTAGAAAGAATCACTCAAAGATTGGTCAAATTTCACAAGGATATAGTTCACCTTCAAATCACTAAGCAAATTATGATGAGAGCCATGGAACAATATGTCCTAGTAATTAGGCATTTTAAGGATTTTCCTTCTGTAGTTTCAAAATTGGAAGAATTATGGGAGACTATGGATGATGAAGATGATTTACAGGCATCCATGAGATATTATTTTCTTATACTTAAGTAAACCTATAGGTTTGAGTTTGAATTCACCAATGAACAAAAGCATAATATCCTAATGAATATTCCCCATGGTAGTTTCAAGGCTTATGGTACTGATGATTATGAGGAAATAACTAATGATATGCTAGATGAAGGGTTAGATGTAGAAGATCTTAATTTTTTCAGATTTACCCTAGTTATTATTGGTATAGTTTCTTTATTTATTTTGAATTTATGATTGTAATAAGTGAAAATATTTTTCCAAATGAATAAAGTTGTTATTTTTTAATGGAATTTATGAGTTTGATTTTTTCTACAATCACAATAAATTTAGAATAAATTCAATAAATAATGACTGAGTTTAGTGAGGGTGGATACAAATCAATGGACCAGGTTCTGTATTGAGAGTTTAGGGGGCCATAGTAGTGGGAACGATTTTACTAATCCCACCCTCCCTCAATATGGTTCACTTTAGAACAGTGACAAGTTTCAAGTATGAGAATTAAGTCATATAGGGTGGTTAGAAACAGACTTAGAAAATAATAAAGATGGCTTAATATTTTAAGTATAGAAACACACCCTAATGTATAAAGACGACTTACATAATTTTTCATAAGAAATCATAACTGATAGGTCCGAGTTATGTTTGCTTAGACTAAGTTTTGCCTTAGGAACTATTAGGGTAAGTTCTAACGTGTTTTCTCAACTGTTAGAACTTTGCTGAATATGTCACTATGAAGTTCTGCATGCACGAACGGCAATGCCCCCAGCACCACCAATGAGACTCACGAGGCCCCTCCAGTCTGAAGAAGGGACACACGTGCTACCACTGCTGCTGCCAATAGGAATGCACCACCACTAGCAGACAACACCACTGAGATTATCCGGCTATGACAACAAGTGGAAGAACTAATGCAACAACAATGACAATAGCCTCAGCCACAACCTTAGCTACAACCTCAGTTGCAGACTCAGCCGCAACCTCAGCCAACGGCTAAAGCACCCCAGCAAGGGCAGAATGTAGGATATCCATATAGGGGATGGATAATGGAAAACTATGTACCTTATCTAGCTCAATACATAGAGCTGGTCTACGAGCGTTTCCATAAGCAACACACTCCAAATTTTAAAGGGACAACCGACCCCTTTGAGGCTGAAGAGTGGCTCAAGAATGTAGAGCCTATTCTAGCACAGATGAACCTCAGCAACGCAGATCGCATATCCTACGTTTCGTCTCTACTGTAAAAGGATGCTAGAATCTGGTGGGATTTGGTACAGCATACTTACAATGTCACCACCATGACTTGGGCTAGATTTGCGGAGCTGTTTCACAAAAAGAACTACAACTCGACAGTCATTGCTACAATGGTGGAAGAGCTTGCCAGTCTGAAACAGGGCAATTTGTCGGTAGTTGAGTATGCTCGGCAATTTGATAGTTTAGCCAAGTTTGCACCAGAGTTAGTCCCAATAGACTACATAAGGGTTACTAAGTTCATTAGGGGACTCAGACCCAAGATTGTGTTAGGATTCAAGCTTGCAAACTCTGGAACCACTTCTTACACCGGTGTTATGGAAACGACTATAGAGGTGGAAAGGCTCCAAGAAAATGTTAGTAAGGAGGAGGCTAGCATGTCTGAACCTAAGCAATAGAATTAGATGCAGAATGGTCGAAACTACAACAACAACCAGCATAACAACAACGGGAAGAAAAGAAAGCATCCAGATAATAATCAAGCCAACACTGACACAAGAGCACGGACCAATAACGATAATAATAGGTCGGGTTATGTGGAATACCCTCAATGCTACAAGTGTCAGAAAAGACATCCTAGGGAGTGTCGTGCGAACACCAAGGGTTGTTACAATTGTGGCCAGGAAGGACATCGAAAAAAGGATTGTCTGCAACTCAAACAAGAAGAAAAGAAGGACAACAAGATGGTTCAACCAGAGTCTTCGCCTTGACCCAGGTAGAAGACAAAGTTAGTAACAAGGTGGTCACAGGTCAGCTTCCTATCCTCGATAATATATGTTCATTATTGTTAGATTCAGGAGAAACACACTTTTCTATCTCGTTAGGAATGATAGAGAAATTAGACAAACCTTATGAAAGATTTAGAACAAGGTTTGTTACGGAATTGCCTTCGGGCGAAGTAATTCTATCATCACGAATAGTACGAGGAGTACTGATCAAAGTCAAGGGCACAAAGCTAGAAGGAGACCTGATAGAGCTAGAGATCAAGGACTTCGACGTAATATTGAGCATGGACTGGCTAGCAAGACATGATGCAACCATCGACTGCAGACGCAAACAAGTGACGTTCGAAACTCTGGACTGTCAGAGACTATGTTTTATGGGAAAGACTTTAGGACTACGAACACTGCTTATCTCATCTCTCAAATCTCAAATGATGATAGAAAATGGATGTTACACATTCTTAGCAAGCATCACGGATGTGGCATATGAAGTATCATTAAAGGTTGGAGATGTCCACATTATAAAGGAATTTCCTGAGATATTTCCTTATGACTTATTAGGGTTACCCCGTACTCGGGAAATTGACTTCCCAATCAAACTAGTACCGGGAACCGAGCCTATCTCAAAGGCACCATACCGGATGGCACCTACCAAACTCAAGGAGTTGAAAACGCAGTTACAAGAACTCTTATACTTGGGTATCATTAGACCAAGCCATTTTCCATGGGGAGCACCAGTTCTATTTGTGAAGAAGAAGGATGGAAGCATATGGATGTGTATCGAATACCACGAGCTGAACAAGGTGACAATTAAGAACAAGTACCCACTACCCCAGATTGACGACTTATTTGATCAACTCTAAGGAGCAACGGTATTTTCAAAGATTGATCTACGATCCGGTTATCACCTGCTCAAGGTAAGGGAAGATGATATACCAAAGATAGCTTTTAGGACTCGATACATACATTACAAGTTCCTAGTTATGTCTTTTGGTCTTAACAACGCTCCCCCCGCATTTATGGACTTAATGAATCAGATCTTCAAGGATTTCTTGGACAAATTCATTGTGGTATTCATTGACGATATATTGGTGTACTCCAAGGACGAATTCGCACACGAGGAACATGTAAGATTGACAATGCTGCGACAAAAGGAGCATCAACTTTATGCCAAGTTCAAGAAATGCAAATTTTGGATATCGCAAGTAGCGTTCCTCGGCCACATAGTATCCAAGGATGGAGTCGCAGTAGACCCAACTAAAGTAGAGGCTGTGAAGGAATAGCCAAGACCTAAGAATGCGTCAGTTGTTAGAAGTTTTCTCGGGCTAGCAGGCTATTACCGGAGTTTTTAGAAGGCTTTTCTAAGATAGCCACTCCGCTTACCAACCTTAACCGGAAAAAACAGAAGTTCAACTAGATGGATAAATGTCAAGAAAGCTTCCAATTGTTCAAAGATAAATTATGCTCAGCTCCAGTACTTTTCGTACCGACAGCCAACAGCAAGTTTGTAGTATACTTTGATGCGTCCAAGCAAGGTTAAGGTTGTGTACTGATGTAAAAATACAAAGTGATAGCCTACGCATCAAGGCAGCTAAAGGTATACGAGCAATGATATCCAACACACAATATGGAGTTGGCAGCGATGATCTTCACATTGAAAATCTGGCGTTACTATCTTTATGGAGAACGGTGTGAGATTTATTCAGACCACAAGAGCTTAAAATATTTCTTCACGCAAAAGGATCTCAACATGAGGCAGCACAGGTGGTTAGAACTAGTAAAGGATTATGACTGCGAAATCCTATACCACCCAGGAAAAGCGAATGTAGTTGCCGATGCGTTAAGTCGGAAGAGTAATGGAAATTTGGTAGCATTATCCAGAATTGAAAAGCCGCTACATTAAGAGTTGATTAATGCCGGGATAGAAATAGTCAGGGGTCAACTGGCTAACTTGTCCATCTAGTCAAGTTTACTAGATGATATACAGATCAGGCAAAGGCATGACGACACGTTAGTATCACATATGGCTGCAGTCTAAGAAGGCAAGACTACGAATTTCTCTATATCAGGACAGGGGTTCTTGAGATATAAACGTCAGGTGTGCTTGTCGAATGACCATAGGATTAAGATGAGGATATTAGAATAGGCACAAACTACCCTATACTCATTTCACCTAGGGTTGACCAAGATGACTCATGACCTTAAGGAACTATATTGGTGGCTGAGAATGAAGAAAGACGTAGCAGAGTATGTGTCCAAATGCCTAATATTCCAGCAAGTAAAGGCTGAACATCAGCGACTCGCAGGCTTATTGCAACCACTTAGTATTTTGGAATGGAAGTGGGAAGACATAGCCATGGGCTTCGTGATAGGATTACCACGAACAAATATGCAACACAACTCAGCTTGGGTTGTGGTAGATAGACTCACCAACTCAGCTCACTTCCTACCTATCAAGACTACGTACACTGCAGACCAGAACGCAGACATTTATGTTCGAGAAATTGTACGACTGCATGGAATCCCTAAGACCAAAGTATCTGATAGAGGATCGGTGTTTACATCGAGATTTTGGGGAAGCTTGCAGCAAGCCAAGGGTACCAAGCTAAGTCTCAGTACGACATTTCATCCTCAGACCGACGGACAGTCCAAGCGTAGCATACATATTTTAGAAGATATGTTGCACGCTTGTGTACTAGACTTCAGAGGATCGTGGATTAAGTATTTTCCACTTAGAGCACTCCCAATGGATGCTCTACTCCATCCTTTAAAATACTTCCCCAAAAGATACTTTTTTCTATTTTACCTCTAAGTTTTACATTATACCATACATCAGCTTCTCTATATATTTCTCTACATCATTTAAATATTATATCTTTAAACATATTTTATTAATTAAAGTAAAATAAAATAATTGAAAAAGAAAAAAAAAATAAATATATATACTAAATGGGAGAGAGAAAGTTTATAAAGAGAAATAATAATATTAAAATATTATATAAAGGATATGTAAATATTATGTAAATGTAGATATGGATTAATTGGAGTTTGTGCATAGCTATTATAAATATATGTATAAAGGAGCTGATGCAAGATATTTTTGTGAGTTTTAGCTAAATATTATAGAGAAAGTATTTTACAAAATACACCACCAAAATATTTTTTTTTTTATAATTTATCTTAAACTTTTACATTATACCATACATCAGCTTCTATATTTTTTCTCTACATCATTTAAATATTATTTTTTTAAAAAATATTTTATTCATTTTATTTACATAAAATAATTAAATATAATAGTATCACACTCATATATATACAAAAGTTTATTAAAAACTAATAAAATATTTATAGCTTGATGAATAGTGTTTCACTACATATAGAGAAATACTATTCATTTAGGTAAAAAAAAATATAACTTTACATCATCCATTGGAAGACTATTTAACAATTATTTTTCTCTATATTATAGAGAATTAGATATTTTACCTCTTCCATTGGGAGTGCTCTTATAGAGTTCTCCTACAATAATAGCTACCAGGCAACAATCGGCATGGCCCCCTATGAGCGACTTTATGGAAGGAAGTGTCGATCGCCATTACATTGGGACGAAGTAGGAGAAAGACAACCTCTTGGACCTGAAGTTTATAGAGAGGCTCAAGACGTAGTGTAACTGATTAGAACGCGTATGCTCGTTGCTCAGAGTCGACAAAAGAGTTTATGCGAATGCCAAACAGCGAGATGTGGAATTAAAAGTCGGAGATTATGTCGTCTTAAGAATATCTCCTATGAAAGCAGTGAAGCGGTTTGGGAAGAAAGGCAAACTTAGTCTCCGATTTATAGGTCATTTTGAGATATTGGACAAGGTGGGACTAGTAGCGTATAGATAGCCCTACCGCCAGGTCTAGTAGATAGCCACAATGTATTTCACATCTCGATGTTGTGTAGATATGTGTTAGACCCATATAACATTCTGAAGTACGATACAATAGCACTTCAGAAAGACCTGAGTTATGAAGAATGACCGGTTAGCATCCTAGATAAGGGGATGAAGAAATTAGGTCTAAGTGTTTTCCAATAGTCAAGGTCTTATGGAGTACTAGTACAGAATGGGGGGCAACGTGGGAGTTGGAGGGAGACATCCGAGCACGGTATCAAGAATTATTTGTTCTTTTAAGTAGGTGAGAATTGTAGTGTCTCGGAAATTTACTTAGCTAGATAGTAGTAGCTTGTGTTGTAGTATTTTAGTTTTCGTGGTTATTGGTTCAAGCCGAGATTTAGTTGGAAACTCATAGAGATAGTTATGGATTTTATAAGTTTAGCCTATAGTTTAGAAATATTCATTTTATCCTAAGGTTTGATTAATATAGCTAGTCCTAGAAATGTTATTTATTAGAACCTATGGTTTAGATAGAATAATTAAGAACGTGAACCTTGTCACATGTATGTTTATTGATGATTTAAGGATTTTAGATAAAAAAAATTAATCAAGGATAAACCTAGGAAGCCTAGAGCCTTCCCTCAACTGTTAGGATCACATTTTACTCAGTCAAAGTGGTTTAAACAAATTCAAGTGTGTTGAAAGTGTGCAAAAATGTGTTTGATATATCAGCGTATGTTGATATATCACAGCTATAGGGGTCGATATATCGCCTATGATTGATACGAAAAACACGTCAAATTTGCACGAACAAAAACACGGAGGCTCAGGACTATGGGGGAGGTGATATATCTCCTATAGGGGGTGATATATCGGCTCCACTTGCATGTTTTGAAAATCCATGGAATCTGAGCTAGAAACAACCCTCAACAATTTGGACTTGCTCTTGAACATTTTAACCGAGTTCTGGGCATCTATTGAGCAGAAAATTCAAATTTTTATTCAATTATTTATTCATTTTAAAAGGATTTAGTTTCACTCCTTGAACCCTACAAATAGGACTCTTCACTCAGCCATTTGCATCATCATTCAAGCATTGTTCAAAGCCTTCAAACTGCTAAGTTTTTTCTAGAGAGCGACACTTTGGTTTAGGGGTTAAAAGCTTTCAAATCCAAGCTTTTATAAACACTTGGGAAGTAAGATAGAGTGATATTTCGGTATCGAGGTGTAGATCGAAGTTCTAATATATCTAATGTATTCTTTATCCTCATGTTTAGTTCATTATAGTTCCTCTTATTATTTTCATTTTCTTCCAAATCCTAACTTGTTGTAATGGGTTAGGTGTTTGATTTTCTTGCAACTTAAGGTTTTCGGTAAGTTCTTATCTTGATGGTTTAGATCTTCTTTTCATCTTATTTTCTTTAGGAAACTTATGATTTTTACTGTTTGTTTTTTGGAGTTTCCAATCCCCCTCTTGTTTCCAATATCCTGATTTTTGGTAAGGAAAATAGGTTAGATTTTATGTGTTATGATTATGTTTATATGCTATGTGTATGTATGTATGTATATGTTTTATGTTGTAGTCACTTGGGAAATATGGTTGCTTAGATAGCAAATATGCAAATCCCAAGAATTTTATCATTATCGTAGACTATAGTAATAATTAAACCTACCTCTAAATAGTACAAAGAGGACCTAGATGGCTTATCATATACTATATATATTTTTTCTAAACCTACCTCTAAATAGTTGCAAGAGGACCTAGATGGTTTCTATCCCATATTACTGTAATGAGTTAATGACCATTAATTTGTAGTCTTATGTTTTATGATTTACGTTTTGACGTCATACATTTTATGATTTATCTTTTTACGTTTTATGATATATGATATGTTATAGTAGTTTTTCCTTATTGGGCATTAGGCTCATTCCTTTTTATTTAGATGTTGCAGGTAAATGACCATGGAAGGCATGACGAATTTTAGGTTTCTTTGGCATGTGTATCAGGTGAGAACTAAATGAATGGACTAATGGGAAAGATCAAGGATGACGTGTATGTTTTGAGTCTTTTTAATTATGTATTTAAGATTTTCCGAATTTAGCATTTGAACAATTAAAATAAAGGTTTAATTTTCTTTATGATTTCTATGTAATAACAATGAGATCCCGTATTTTGGATTTTTATAATAAAGTTCAATTATTTTATGCATGTATTCAAAAATAGTATTTATGTCGTATTAGTTTTTGATGGTCTGAGGTCTTTAAGTTAGTTGGGTCATTGCACAATAGTTCATAACAAAAATAAATTGTTCTTATGCATCGTTTAAAGAAAATAAAAATCTAAGTCCCACTGATAGGTTTAAACTAAAGTCCATAAGATGATTCTTTAAAACTCGATGCTTATTTTGATCGTTTATTCGTTCATAGGACACCCCCACGCCATACACACTCAGACATCGGGACTCCCCACATCCTAACACGTGCAAGAGAAACCCTATTTGTTACCTGAAAGGTTGAAAGTAAGGGGGTGAGCTAAAAGCCCAGTAAGGACGTACAAACAAGTACAACAATATTCAAGGAAACACAAGAAGAACATATTCGTATCGTAAAACTCAGAACATATCATACCATAGCCATATCATATTCATTTCATAATAATATCGTATCACCTTCATAATCATAATAATTATCATACATCATAATCATACTCTTTGTGAACATGGCACCATTATTGTCCATGTCATATCTTGAGGTAACCAGCCAAGCATAAAACTGGAAAGACCTCCTTTGTGAGGTAAACAGGATCTTAGGTCATTGAATAACCTTGGCGTGTCCACCCTATGAGTTACTTCATATCCTTAGTAACTCCTTTGTCATGTCGCATTCAGCACGCTAACAACCATTTGCCTTTTATACATCAAACACACACATGTAATCCATTTCACATCAAAACAAAGGAAACACACGATGCACCATACTTATCATAACATTCCAAGATAGAACTTCATTTTCATATTACATGGTCCATTATCATACATAACACATCATTTTCCTCACAACAAACCAATCTTACAATTTCATAGCATAAACAAGAAATTCTATCTAACTTCCTTACCTTAGGTCCGAGCAAAGCAAAAATGAGAAAACTTCACAACGAGCCTATAATCATAATCAAACGTCGTCTCTTAAAATGACATATACCCCACGTGGGCATGGACCATGCACACGTGGTACTTGTTGCCCAATAATTCCAAATGTACACATTTTTACATAAAATCATAAAAGAATAATGCTAACTCTATCTATTGACCTTTCATGGTCACAAAGTAAAAATCATATGCTTGAACAATAGGTGTATATTTGAACGTAAAAATGCATTTGGATGCGACATGCATACGTGAGAACGTTATTAAAATTTAACAATTTAAAACGATAATTCCTACATGCTAATTTCTTGTCTCTTTAAACAAAATTCAGCAACATAACTCAATTACCATTATTTGTTTCTTTAAATCCCAAAGTTTGTTTAAACAATTTAATACATTATATTTACTTAAAAAAAATTCATTTAGCCTTTTCTAATTTCTCATAAAATAATATTTACTTAAATAGCATAGAAAATGACATGCTTTGTAGTCATTTAGAAATACTAAATAAATTTCTTGTTTCCTTTAGAAAATAACTTTTCTAAATAAAAAAAAATTACATGTTTAAATGTGAAAACTTATAATTTAAAGTGTTGGAAAAATGTATGGTCACTTATATTATTTAAGACTTGAATTATTTAGGTGTAAGACTCATTAATTTTAAACAAAATAATTATTTTAGCTTATTAACTAAAAGTTTCAGCAACTATTTATTTTGTTTAAAAATCATAAGTAAATTTAAACCAAAATCTTTTCCCATTTAAATAAAAAAAAAACTGCACCAAAATAATAATGTAAAAAATTCATATTTACATTTTTAAAATATCACATTTATATATACATAGCTTAGGATACAATTTATTTGATGGACTAACATTATTTATCTCATTTAAAATACCTTTCTTATTTTTAATCAAAAATTCTAGCAACTATTAATTCATTCAAAATCACAAACTTGGATTAAAAACTATATTTTCTTCATAAAATATACACAAAAATCTGTATGTATTAATTTGATAAAAACGCCATTTAAATGTGAAATAAAATGCAATTTTTATTTACTTAAAAATCAATTATCACTTGAGGCATCACATGTGCATCTCAAAACACTGTTTCACCATTATAGTCACAAATTAAAAAAAAAAAAAACAGCAGGCATAATTTCACCAATTCATGTTTAAACAATGCTCATAAAATGCTTTTATTCATTTAACAATTTACCCTAACATTCACCTACACTTGAACACCACTCTATTACATCTAGCATGAAATTTAATCAACATAAAATCTAACACTAAATAATACTTTATGCCAAAACCCTCATGTTTCTTTTGTATGTTTACAAGAATATTTAAAAGACAACATTATCATAACATAGGCCAAACCAAACTTATGCCCTAGCATATGTCTATTAGCATTCTTGAATTCTTGTTACCTAAACCATTGATTTAAAATAGCTATGAAAACATAACCATAAGATCCCATACTTCATGCATGCCCAAAAATTTCTATTCATGCCTGCCTAAATACACCACATGCCCAAGCATACTCAAACACATAAAATCATAAAGCCCACACGCCTAGACCATATAAACTTCATACCTAATCAATATGCATATTACTCATAGCCACATAAATAGAATAATGCCATAAACCACAATTTCAACATAAAACCTCATTCCAACATTGAAAATCAATATCCTCATGAAAGCAAAATAACAAGAACCAAAGTGACAAGAACAACCACCATAAGGCAAGATTTTGATTACCTCTCTTGCTTACACTCAAGGACCCAGAGAATGGCCACCACCATGATCAAATACCCCTAGGGATTTTGAATATACCACACAAAAGAAAAGAAAAAATATGATTTTAGATTCAAGAAGAGGTAGAAACTAATAACATCACTATGAACCCAAACACTTACCGTAGGGATTTCAAACCCTAGCCTCCAATCTTCTTGCAACAAAATCCAAACCTATCATCACCATCATTTTGTCTTGCTTAGAATTAAGAAGTAGAGAGAAAAACAAAGAAAAATAAAGCTATGAACCTCAACCCATACCTTAAGATCACTATCCTTGGCCTTCTCCTATTTTCTCTTCTCCTTCAAGTTTTTCTTCTCTCCCTCTCTCTCTAGAACCCAAGAGCACTCCCTCTCCTTTCTGTCTTAGCACACGACAGCCACCAAGACAAATGAGTCTTCAAGCTCTTTCTTATTTTCTATTTAAATGCCCTAATCACCAAAACCTAGCTAAGGAAAAGGTAATTATCATTTTCTTCTAAATCAACAAAATGAAATCAAACAATAATTGTACTCGGACAATCAATCCCTTTGATAATTGATAACACAGTAATTTCTCTCTTTCCTTCCTTGGCTATTCATGGCTAATAAATGAAGTTATGTTATTCTCGTTACTCCAGGGAAAACATTATTTCACGAAAGTTGTAGGAAATTTAATTATCTTTCTAATGGTACCAATTGTGTCTAAATCTGATATCAACAGCCCATGTTATGGCCACTTTACTGTGGCTGGGTCCGTGGTTACGCGAATTCAAAAATGACAACTCTTTCCCTTCTTGCCATTTGTTTCCCACTTCTTTCTTGTGTGAACACAAACCTTCTAGAGTCTTCTCTCTTTATTCTCCCATTATTTTCCTTTTAATTAAATAAAAACTAAATAACAAATGAAGGAAAAATCTATAATAATGCATGGGAAAACTATTGCATGCTCACCATGCAATCAAGCACATGCACACACACAAGTGCTAAGGTGCATTTCTACTAACCATGCATGCACCTTGGTGCATTCAACCAAAACTCATTTTCTTAACAATTTTTTAAAAAAAAAAGAAGCACAAAATTAATAAATATATAAAAAAAAAATTGGTGCTCTACAAATTGTAACATTAGTCCACTCGTTTCTCTTTATTAATTGCAAGCATCCAGCTCGTTATTATCATTCTCACCTAGATAACATAGAAAAAAAATACAATAAGAAAAAAACTTATAATTTTATGTTCATAGCCAATAACCATAACTACTAATTGATATATTTTTTTTTAAAAAATCGACAGTGTAACAATTATTTTTCAATAAATCCTAAATTTGAAAACATGCAATTAAATGTCAAATTTTTACAAAACAATTTCAGTAACAATATCGTAAACTCATTATAATATGTAAGATCAATATTTACCGCAAGAGATTCCTTAATTCAAATTCTACACTTTCGCTTGTGCTTCAAAGGTTCTTCTTTATCATTGAAATCTTTCCTCTCCTTTTATTAGCCATGGGTGTCACCGTGTCAACCTATTCAATAACCAACACTCATTACTAATAATGAATAGTATAATTTAATGAAAAAGATAAAAATATCATATATCAGTGTTTGGAATTAAATATTGCATTACAAATGAGAATAAGATAAATAACCAATAAAATCAAATTGAAATGTAAACTCAAAAAAATTCATCATAATTGAAATGTAATCTCAAAATTTCTACATAATTGAAATACCAGAACTGCACAAACATGCTTAACAAAACCATAATTGTATCCTCTCTATTGACATTAATTACTAGAGAGTTGTGGCATCCCTGCAGATACAAACTTCTTTTTTTGAATATTCGTTAGCATAATAATGAGCAATCTATAATGAGAATTCTTCAACATCAAAGTTTTTATTAAAAATGAATTAAATAAACAACATCTATAACATATAAATTATGATATTATAAGTTATATATGTCTGTGAAGTAAAATCAATACACAGATGATAAAGAGCCCGCAATCAATAGTGCTCTTAAAGCAATTGTAGTTGACAAATGGTTTAAGTGAAATAATTAATTGAATTAAATCATTATATATATAGACTATGTCCGATATTATGTTGATAATATTAAGTAAATATAAAAAAATTATAAAGTTCATCTATGTGGTCTTAATCTCATATTATGAGAGGATCGAGATTGAGATAATGAACTTAAAACAGTTCGCAGTAAAATAAAGTAATGGAATCTTTAGATTAGTTACTGCTAGTACGATTCACTAGTATTATGAATATAAGTGACCTAGATCAAGATCACTAGTGTAGTAGGACACTTTAGTGAAGGTAGTTTATATATAGTGATATATAGAACTGGACCAAATGTGATTTGTTAATATTTGTTTAAACACTGTTTCGTAGTATTAATCAAACACATCAAACGATGATCATATACATAATGATCGGAATCCTGAGGTTATTATGAACTCCTATATATGGCATATAATCCTTTGATTCACGTGTTAAGGTTTGTAAGAATAATTAGGCTGAGAACAATTGTTTTGGGGACTCAATGATATATATATGGTTGTGGACATAGTTTAACAGATATGGAATCTATACCTTCTTATAGATTGAATAATGGTGCTCTATTGGGTTAACTTTTGGAACTGAAAAGGTTATGAGCGCTCACGTCACAAACTTGTTGTGACACAACCTTCACTAGTAAAGTCAATGGTACACAACGAACTAGATATAGTTAAAAGGGTAAAATGATAATTTTATTCCCTTGTAATTATGAACCATTAATAGAGGATTAACATTGTATGTAATGATTATATCAATGGACACGTTATTCTTTAATAAAGTACTCTGTAAATATACGTCTATAATTATCAAGAGTTAAATCTCATATTTATAGTGGAATAATCACGAGATTAATAAATATAATTATTTAATCAAAGAGCTTTGATTAATAATCTAATATTTATTGGAGCTTGAAATTATAGGTCCATAGGTCCTCAAGGTCGCTCTATCAACACCATATCAAGGTAAGAGTTGATACAAGGGTAAAACTATAATTTGGAAATTTGATAAGAATTTTATTCTTCGGGTCAAATATACAATTGTTGACGCTGTTTTTCGCCAATAGTAGATTAAGAAATCTAATAAGGATATTAGTACTTATTTGTAAACCATAATAAAATAATAAGAACCCTTTTCTATACACACAACTTTTACGTGGTTCAGTGGTTAAATCCACCTAGTCCACGAGACAGTATTATTGCTTTTCTCTTACATTTTATGCAAAGTTTTTAGTAATACAAAAAGGTTGCCCCTTTCCCTATCCATTATCCCTGATATTTATAGGGGAATTTCTTGGACAGGTCTAGGTAACTGTGTGAATAAATATGGTATACAATTAATAAAAATTATTTCTATTTACAATGGGATATGATTTTATAAAATAATAGAATATATTCCTGCTATCTCGGATAATAAATGATAAATAGGCAATACAGATTGGGCATTAATGATCATATAAAGAGCCTCCGAGTCCCTTGGGATACTTCAATATGCATTCTGACCAGGTTGCCACAAGCTAAATGTCTTCATCGCACTGGCATTCAAAGATTATCTTAAACTTAGTTTGTAGTAGCTTTAGAGCGCCCAAAGAAGGATCTGACCACTATTAGTCTCGAACTAGATCGTTATCCTAGTAGGTGGCCTGACAATAACCTAAATGTCGGTCTGCCAGGTCCCAAATTGAGTTGCTCACATGATTGCTAACCAGAGGTTCTACTTGGCTGCTTTTTCACAGCTCCATCTGCCAGCTATAGCCTTAGGTGAGTGGGTAAACTCATGCTAATTTTTAAGGTACAACATTTTCCCCCCAAGCTCCTACTCATGCTTGATGTATTCACTTTTTGACATGCACAGTAGGGGCTTTTAGGCTTCTACCATGTAAAATCATTCTTGCCTATTACTCAAGTTCTGGACACGTGGCTTTCTGTAATTGGCATATGTTTGGGTTTCGAGGATTGTGACAACTGTCCAATCAACTTTTTGCTGCCGTATGGTTCATTTAATCTTGGCCTTTGGATCTCGAGCTAACCAAATCTGATGGCCAGAATAAATTCCCATAGTTTACGTAAAAATATGTTGATCAGACTTGAACCTTACCATCTTTGCATTCAAAAACTTTCCTTTCAAAAACAAAGTTTCTCTTTTTCTCCCAAACTCTTCCCAAAATCCTTCATCATCTTTCAGACTTTCAAAATCTTTCAAGGAGCTTCATGTGGTCATATCAACATCTTCTTTGAACAAACATATAATATGTAAGTATTTCCTCAACTGGTTTGAATTCAATTCTTTATTTTCAAGTGAGTTTTTTTGTTTCAGAAAAATGTTCTTTGCTCAATATTGTTTTAGGTTACGTCTAATTGTAAATAGCAAATAAGGTTTGGTTTAGGCTAAATGAATGAGACTAGGCTGTTTTAGAAATAAGGTATTCATAAAACTTGGCAATTTTCTAGGTTTTACAAAGAAAATGCCACTGATAAATCAATTAGAGTACTTGTTTGGGTGTAGAAGCTAAAAGAGTTTTAGGTTTAGTTCTAGGTAGCTTAAGGGTCATGATTCCTTAAGCATTTTTGCATTAAACCACTTGCAAAAGATAAGTAGTGGGTCTAACGAGTCTGACACACGAATCTCGAAGTATCACAAAATTTTGCAAAACCAAAGCGCATGGCCTAGGACTACGCGTGGAACCACACCTTGAGGCTAGAACACACCTTAGCACAGGTAAATTTTAAATCCCAAAAGTAAACAACTTAAACCCTCAAATTTGTGTGCCTATACAGCCATAGCTAGTAATTATCTTAGGTCGCCACTAATAGGTCGCTTTGCATCAGGCGAGCTAAGTCATGGCCCGTCTAAAGAAAAATGTCATGAGCTCCTCTACTCAGAGCAATAACAAAGGCAAGCAGGTCGCGTCTAACTCTCCCATTCCTTAATTCGACCCTATGGTGGAGAGGGAACTATCATTGACTCCAACGCGTTCTTCAAGGTCGAGCACATAGTGTCCCAGATAATGTCTCAAAAGAAAGTTACCAATGTTTTACTGAGTCATGGGATTGAGATGGAAGTTGATGGCCTCCAGGGCCGACCTCCGTTGAAAGGAGAGTGGAGCTACGCCCCTCTCCACGATGACTATTGGGGGTAGAGTGATGAGCACCTGAAGCCTGGTGCCTTCCTCCCACTGGACGAATACTTCGTAGATTTCATGAACTACGTTAGACTGGCTTCGTTCCAGTTCCTGCCAAACTAATATCGACTTTTGGCGGGGTTAAAATATTTGTTTCTGAGGCACGAGTGGGAGGTCGCCACTGCAGCCGATATTATGTATTTCTTCTACCACAAGGCAAATCCCGACCAAAAAGGGCAAGGTGATCGTTTTTACAACCTCACTCATTTTCCCAACTCAGCCTCTGTCATCAACCTCCCCAGCAACCCAAATGACTATAAAGAATTGTTCTTTATGTACAATGGGTTCAATAACTGCAAGCACCAATACTTCAACGGCCCTTGCAAGTCCTCTATATTTATGAATTCATCACGTGAACTTTCTTATTGGTTTCACACTTTTTTTTTGTTTAAGTATCCTAACTAAGTTCATTCTTTGTGCAGCTATATTCGCGAGGACAGAGCGGTCTAAAACCCTCAAGAGTCAATATGAGACTTTTTCTAGTCTTCATCCGAAGGAGAAAGACTTCCATCTGTTTGTGAACGATGCCACCATGGTGGCCTGCAACATGATCAGCAAGGGCCAGGTGCTAGGTCTCAAGACCCGAGCTCCTCTTCTCATTATTCCTAAGCTTCCCCCTCCTCAAGCGGCCTTGCCAGCAAATGAAGACTTCGAGGAGGAAGAAGATGTGGCACCATGGGTGCAAAAAAGGCGAGCTCCTGAAGACATTCAGGGGCATGATCCCGAGCGAACTGCGTCTGGGGCAGCAGTCGACTCCTTCAGCCAAGGTAACCCATATAGAGAGTTATACTGGGCTGCTTCTAGTTTTAGGCTAATTCTCTTCAACCCTAACTAGCTCGTTTGTCGCCACCCCACTGACCCAGACCTAAACACAACACTCCTTCAGTGTGTGGACCATTTGGTGGTATGCTATCACCATAGCTACCCCAAAGGTACCATTGTTGTTGACAACACTCTCAATTTTATGTCCTCTATTTTCGAGGAGTATAGGACAAACCGTAGGACCTGGCCTTCCTTGAGTCAAGGGGTATATGCTCTTGGTTTTAGGAAATACGTAGATGATTCCAGCTCTGAAGAAGGACCTGAACCACCTAGGACCCAAGAGGTTATAATTTTAGATTCTCCCCCACCTCTATTAATCCAAGAGTTAGAAGTTGTGCCTAGCCCAGTCCATAACCCCGAGCTGATTGTAGTAGATTTCTCCCCTAGCTCAGTGGGTAGGTTTCTTGCTCTTTTTATTTTCCTTATATTACTTCGACTAATTATTTCTTATGTATGAATATTATGCTCATTCTTTTTTCTAGGTGAAGAGATGGAGCTAGCAGATGCCCCGGGTTTGAGGGGTGCTTTTAAGGTTGGCGGGGCCAGAGCTGGTCTTGTGGTGAAGAGGGCCAAACTAACAAAGAAACAAACTCCCAAGATTGGGGATTCCACCGAGTCTCCAGTTAAAGACAAAGGTGCCAGCTCCACCTGGGAGCAACCACCAAAGCCTCTTCCTCCAGCTCCACCGAGTCTTCGTCATGTTCCTTCCTCAGCTCCTTATGTGATCCAAGGTGAGGCTCCCACCATCCAGATCCTAGTTAAGCCACCCAACCTGGCAAGGATACCTGAGGCATTTTGGGGAACTATGTATGAGATGGCAAGCCATATGGTTGGCCATGCCTACAGAACCAATGCAAAATATTTGAGGGCTATGGAGGAGCGTACTCCTGAGGACATCCTCAAGTCTACTATGGTGATGAACCTTACTTCTATATGATACCTTGACCAGGCGATATAGGCGCCTCCAGGCACGTTTGCCCTTTGGTCGGGTGTGGGTTTGTATAGGGTAATCCCAGGAAGCCCGTACTTCTTGGGATATTTTGCCACCATCTTGGCCGATATGGCATTAGGAGGGTCGATGTACCAGTCTACTTCTGCTCGAGGGTCGTTGCGAGGACATGCATTTGGCTGAATGTCTGGTGGTGAAAAATTTAGCGGTTGAGGGTCGTTTGAAGGACCCTCGGAATTGGCTGCAGGCTAGTTAGAAGGTGAATTGGTCGTTTTCTTTTTCTTACGAGCAGTGTATTTGACACAACCCATGTTTGGTTGACTGGCTGAAGAACTGGTGTAGGATTTTGTTGTGAATATAAAGGCTCAGGAAAGGGCAAAGAAGGTTGTTCTTGATCCTCAAACAGCAATGCGAGAAAATCGTCGTCTATTGGTCTCTCACCTCCCTAGGGATCATGCATGAATATCTTAGAAGAGGAAAGGGGAAGTGAGATTCTATGACCAATAGATAGAAGAAAGAGAAAAGCAAGGATAACGTTGCTCGTGTACAAAAGTTAAGCTTTTATACGACCAGCACCATCCAGATGAAAACACTATAAACATGCAAGCAGTTTGAAAAAATACATTAAAGAGTGAAAGTGAAAAGTTTTTGGAAAAACTTTTCAACTCCGAAACAGGCGGGAAAAACCTAGTTTTTTCGAAAAAGCTTAAAATCGAATTTTCACTTTGATTTTGGACCAGAAATCAGTGGTCCTATATCCCACATTGCTTTCTAAGCATGTCCTAGTATTTTATACTACATAAAAGCCCTATTCTAGCATACTTTTTCTATGTATCTTTGTCTAAACTAGATTGCCCAGAAACTTTTTCTCAAGAACAGTAGAGACGCAATAACAAAAACTTTTGAAAGCAAGACTGGATTACATAAAAGAAAGTGGGTTCGAAACTTACTTGGAATATGAGTTGTAGGAGGAATCACAAAGATTTTTTCTCAGAGTTGGTTGAAGACGTCTCGGATCACAGAGGTTTCTGGATTTTCTTGAAAAAAAATCAGAGTTCTTGAGGAGAGATAAAGTTTCGGTAAAAAATGAAAAGGCTGAAGAGTAATATATTTATATTGCTCAGGGCGTTATTGAAGAGTAATGATGGGGATGGAATTTTGATGTATGGGGAATTACAATAACCGTCAAAACATATTTGGGAAACTGTAAAGGTCATGATTGCATGTTTTCTCGAAAAGGTACTGATAGATGTGACATGTTAGATGGATAGTTAATCGAGTAAGTTTATTGAATGCTGGTCATAGTAAAATAAAATTGGGGGAAAATGTTTACCAAGAAAAAAAAATACTAACTTGCTAACATGGCAAAATTAGTACACACGCAGGTTTCACGTGACTATTTAAGTGGCTACATTCACGTTGACCAACGACCAGGATAGAAGTTGCTCGATGGAGTTAAGGATGATAACCGTACAACCGATGTGTTGAAGGTGCGACCAGGACTGGTCATGGATATGAAGCCATATTCCAAAAACAGTTATAAGTTAGATATTTTTAAGATATTTAACAATATTTTTATTTAAAGATTATGTTTTCTGTTATCATTCAAATATGAGTAAATCAAGGTGTATTGGGCCCCAGCGGCCTATAAGTAGACTCTTGAGCCTATAAAAAGGGGGATTTTTAGGTAATCATGGGGGGAAGGATATGGTTTTATCCATGAAATTTTTACTCATCTCCAAGCTTGTGAAACTCATGAACCCTAGTTCACTGATTGCAGGTTTTGGAGTTCTTCTAAACTAATAAGAACACGATGTAAGTCATTACCATTATTTGGGGCTGAACCACTATAAATTTTGGTGTCGTTTATCTTCATGAGAAAAATTGATCTTATAGCTATCATTTTTATTGACTCCATGTTGTTGACCAAATAGAGGGTCAACATAAGTGAAAGGCTAGTAGGAGCAGAATCACAATATCAATCAATTGAGAAATTGGCTTTCTACTTGGTATTGGCATGACAAAAGTTGTGACCGTATTTTCGAGCTCACCCCGTAATAGTATACACCGACCAGCCATTACGGCAAGTCTTGCAAAAACCAGAAGTTGTTGGCGACTATTAAAATGGGATGTGGGGATAGGACAATTTGAAATTACTTACTCACCATGAACAGTGATGAAGGGCCCAACATTAGCAGATTTTGTAGCCGAATTCACTAATCTCCCCATATGTCAGCAGACACCAGGAACACAAGTGGAACTAGGAATTTTAGGTTGGAAGTTGTTTGTCGATGAGTCTTCCAACGAGCATAATTTTAGGGCAGGATTGATCCTCATAACACCAAAAAAGCATAGGTTTCACTGTGCAATTAGATTTGGATTTGTTGCATCCAATAATGAAGCTGAATATGATGCCATACTAGCAGGATTAAGACTAGCCAAGGAGTTAAGCGTAAAATAACTAGAGGTATACAATGATTCAGAGTCAGAGTTGGTCGTTAATCAAATTCTGGGAGACTATCAGGCCAAAGGATTGAAAATGGTCGCATATATAAACAAATCAAGAGACTTGTTAGCACAATTCGAAAAATATACATTGTAGCAAATCCCTCGCGACCAAAATGTCAATGCTGACACATTTGCCAAGTTAGCAAGTTCCAAAGATGCAAATATGCTAAGCATAGTACTGATTGAACATCTATCAAACCCCAGCATACAGGAAGTCGATTCCACCCTAGTTATACATACAGTTGATACCTGGATGACTCCTATTATCCAATACCTCGACCAGTGAATATTGCCAACAAATAGGAATGAATCGAAGAAACTACAAAGACAGTCCGCCAGTTTTATTCTAATGAATGGAATTTTGTATCGACGATGATATTCTATGCAACTTCTACATTGCGGAGAGCATTCTGGGGTGCAGAGTTTATAAAAAAAGATTCTATGATAGGGGTACTTTTGGCCTACAATGAATGAGGATGCAACAAAATTTGTGAAAAAATCCGACAAGTGCCAACGATTTTCAAAAATACCTCGAGTAGCCTCAAATGAGCTAAAGCAGATGTAAAGTTCTTGGCCATTTGCAATTTGGGGAATAGACCTGATCAGATCATTATGAACGAGAAAATGGGATGTGAAATATGCAGTAGTAACTGTCGACTACTTTACCAAATGGGTAGAAGTTGAGTCGTTCGCCACAATCACGACCGAGAAAGTGCTAGATTTTGTCATAAAAAATATAGTGTGCCGATATGGACTGCCAAATAAAATAATATCAAACAATGGCACACAATTTGATAGTGGCCTATTCACTGATTTTTGTCAACGACATGGTATAACTAAAAGCTTCTCCTCAGTCGCCCATCCCTAAGAAAATGGACAAGTCAAAGCTGTAAGTAACATGATAAAGGAAACCCTAAAAAAAGACTCGAACATGAAAAGGGAGATTGGCCAGAAGAATTACCTGAAGTACTCTGGTCGTACAAAATAACACACCGAACAACAATTTATACGCCATTTTCCTTAGCTTATGGGTTTGAAGCAATTCTACCAGTTAATGTAGATCTACCCTCACATCAAAGGCTAACATATGACCAGAATACTTATCACCAGTTGCTAGTGGAATCATTACGTTTGATAGAAGAACGAAAAGAGAAGGCTCAGGTACGAGTAGCAGCTCACCAACGAATAGTCACTCTATATTTTAACTCTAAAATACGCGAGAGAAAGTTTGCATTAGGAGCCTTAGTACTTAGAAGAATTTTTCTCAATACTCGCGACCAGGCTATTGGAGTTATTGGGCCAAACTGGGAAGGTCCATATCAAATTGAAGAAATTCTTCAACCGGGAACGTATAAACTTGCTCCCTTAAACAGAGATCTCGTTCCTCACTATTGGAATGGAGAACACATGCATAAGTGTTATCAATGAACATTTCTCTTTTAAAAGAATACCTTGTATTAATTAAATTTTATTTTTACATGTTTTGAACAAGGGTCGATCAGTTATTTGGCTGGTCGCTTATAAGTGTAAGATCATTAGATCACTCGTATAGACAGGAATTTGTCCATTTATTATGAGAAATAAAAGGAACTGTGCATAGCCATTTATTGTATTTTTTTACAAGTATTTACTCATTGCGTGTGTTGTTTTATAAGTTAATTATAAGTATGCGAGCCGTAATGTTTGAACAAGTATTGGTCTATGGCAAGTGACCGAGCACCTTAAGCTACTCAATCACTTGGGAGGCATATAAGATACTAAGAAGCATAACATATGACAATATGTAAACACATGAGCAAAATAAGGGAAAGCATGCAACAACACTTAGAATATTATTCAAAATTAGATTTTGTATGAAAAGAATAAAGTGTTATGCTAAGGTCGGTCATACGAGCAGATGTTATGATAACGGTTATAATATCAAGAAATATTTCTTTACACCACGAGCAGTACTGCTCGAATGTAATTGAAAAACTAGCATAAAAAATATCACTGCTTTGAGCTGAAGATTGTTTCGGTACCACAAACGGATTGCTCGGATGTTATAGTTACAAAATAGAAATATATATATTCAATGAGTAGGAGGGTCCTGATGGGGCTGCTGGTCGATAGTCGCTCCATCCTTCACTTCTCTATCAATCCCTGTGGCCAAGGAAATCTTAGGAGATGCATGGCATTTTTTCTCCTCCTCCAATCGAGCATCACATCGAGAAAGCTCGGACTCCCTTATCTATTCGGGAAGATAATCAAAGTTTGCACCCTGATTGTTCTTCCTTAACATATAACACCAGGTGAAGGTTGCACCTTGAAACCTCTCCAAGTTGCTTTTATTAACCTCCTCGAGTTGTTTCACCTTTTCCTCCAACTCGTTGGCCTCCTTCTGACTAGTGACCAAATCATCCTCAATCTTGACTGCCTCATCATGGTTGGCCTTGGACACAACTTTGTATTTTTCTTTCAAGGTTACAACCTTGTCCAAGTCCACCTTGGTCTTTCTTAGCTCCTCATTGAGGGCCTTTATCTACTCCTTTTCTTTTCTTGAGAAAATCTGTAGCCATCTTCTTCAGCATAATGCCACCTTTATTCATGGTTAGGAGAGTCTGCGAACAACATAAAAGTGATGTTAGTAAAAGAAAAAATATTATTAAAAAATACAACAATAAGAAAAGAATTACGGCGAGCATATCATTGAACCCGCGACCAATGACCTGGTCGGTTTTCAAAGAAGGAAGAAAGGCAAAGGCCCCTTAGTTAAGTCGATGTTTGGCCAATTTTTGCAGCTTGTTTATGGTGGAGCGGGAGGCATTGGTCAGCATCTCGTTCACTGAAGGATCTCCCACCTGCTCGGTGGAAGACTCAAGTTGAGAAGAGGGAGGAGGAGTAGTGGACCTAGTAGGAAGATGAGTCTCAATTGATCGAGATTTCTTGCTTAGGGGTGCCCCGCTAGTGCCTCCAGCTTGTCTCTTGTTCGACTTCTTTGAGTTGGTTGTTTTGCCTCCCAAGGCGTAGATGTTAAAAGAATTGTTTGCCTGCATGGCTAAAAAAAGGGGCAAACAAATTAGTTAAAATTTCTACAAGAATTTATAAATATTGACAAGGAAAAATTCTAAGTATTATACCTGAACTAATGATATTGGTCGCTACTTTATCTAAGTTATTACTGGTACAAACATTATCCTCCTCGAAGAAATCTTGATTAAAGCCACTCGTTGGAAAATTAAAGTTGTCATTCTTGTTGAACATACTAATTGGAATGGGCAACATGTCTAAAAGAGTGGAAAAATCCATACCATTTTCGTCCTCAGATGAGTCATATAACCGACCAGGGTGATCTAGTAGTTTTTGTATTCCCTTCCCGTGGGAAGGATGCATGGATTCGGGTCGAGGAGTGGAGACTGGTTCCCTAATAATGACCCTTGTCAGACGGCGCCTAGGGGGTTGAGAAACATCTTGTGGTTGGGAGGCATCGTCGGCACCTTCTCCTGTGGCACTCCCAGCAGTTGTTTCCTTCACATCTTGGTGAGGCTCCAAAAGGTCGACCAGCCTTAGATTGTGTTCGGTGACCAGCTCCTTGACACTCTTTTCTATGAAGGTCATGTTGGACAGGGCAACGACCCTCGCTACCATGCCTTTTCTAGGCTTTGGTCGAAACCATGAGCCTATATTCAACAAAGTAAAATAAGAAAAATAAATAATAAACAACTAGAATTTAGAGCGAATTCGGGAAGGAAAATTACCTCCCCAAGTAAGGGATAAGTTGTTCACTACAATATCAGTTCTGAGGAAATACTCTTGGAAGTATTTTCCCACATTGGACGTATAGGTTATATCGGTTAGGAATGTGCGGGAAGACTCATGATGGCAAAAATGAAAAAAACCCATGTTATTTTGGTTAGGGTTGGATTTTAGTTCGAACAGGTAATTTATTTCATGGGGAGTGGGTACATGCCAGGTAATTTATTTCATGGTGGTAAAGAATATAGAGTGTCGATAACACTCTGTACCCATTCCGTGAGATTTGGAATGGAGAAATGTCAAAATAATTCACCAATCCTCGAAAAAAATTGTGAAGAGGCAATGCTTCCCCTGCCTCGATGTGATACCTCGACCGGGCACTATAAGCGCCTCTAGGCATGTTTGCCCTCTGGTCAAGGGTTGACTTGAATAAGGTAATCCCAAGGAGGCCATATTTCTTGAGATATTTTCCTACCATCCTGGTCGATATATTGCTAGGAGGGGTGATGTACCAGGGTATGTCCTTTTTACGACCTCTCTTACAAGAGCGCGAGAAATGAGGATCTTAGGAGGCTGCTCAGTCACTGTAGGTCGGTTGGTAGCCAAAGGACCCTCAGCATTGGCCGCATGCTGGCCAATGTGAGGATCAGAGACCTTTTTTCTTCTCTGAGCTACAGGCTTTACTCATGCCACAGAGGGGTTTAAACTGGGATGGCTAGTTGATGGTATTGGCTTTGTTGTACTTTGTGGAATAGGTAAAGTAGGTTGTTCAGAGTCTTCGAACAACAAGTTTAGAAGGTCTTCGTCTATTGGCCTCTCATCTCCTCAAAGATCATGCATGAATATTTGAGAAGAAGAAGAGGAAGTGAGATTCTATTACCAATCGGGGGAGAATAAGGAAAATAACTACTATTCCTGAAAATTAATTCAACATTTAGCTAACTAGCAAGTATGTAGCGCATCAATTTTTTTTTATTAATTTTGTACTTTGTTTTATTTTTAATTGTTAAGTGTTAGAATTTTTTTTTATTGTTTGAATTATTTGGAAAATTATGTGCATTTAATTATTAATTGTTTTATTTATTAATTAATTTAATTAAGTGAGAAAATGAGTTTTGATTGAATGCACCAAGGTTCATGGTAGGTAGTGATGCCCCTTAGCAATTGGGTGTGTGCATGTGCATGGTTGCATGGTGAGCATGCAATAGTTTTCTCATCCATTATTTTAGATTTTTTCTTTTATTTGTTATTTAGTTTTTTATTTAATTAAAAGGAAAATAATGGGAGAAATAAAGAGATAACTCTCTAGAAGGCTTGTGTTCACACAAGAAAGAAGTGGAAAACAAATGGTAAGAATGGATGGAGTTGTCATTTTTGAATTCTCGTAACCCTGGACCCAGCATCAGTAAAACAGGCATAACTTTGGTTGTGGTTATCCAATTTGGACATAATTTCTACCTAATTAAATTGTGTACAATGTTTTTGAAATAATATTTTTCCTAAAACCCAACAAAAATAGGTTAAAACCCAGCCCCAAGTCGCACGACCCTAGAGTTACGAGAATAACATAAGTTCCTTTATTAGCCATGGACAGCCAAGGAAGGAAAGAGAGAAAATAATGTGCTGCCAATTATCAAAGGGATTGATTGGCTGAGTATAATTATTAATTGATTTTATTTTTTATTTATGGCAAATAAAGGGAAATGATAATTATCTTTTTCTTAGCTAGGTTTTGGTGATTGAGGCATTTAAATAGAAAATAAGAATGAGCTTGAAGGCTCATTTGGGTCTCTTGGCTGCCGACTATAGAGAGAGAAAGGGCATGAGCTCGTGGGAGAGGAGAAAAAGAGGAAGAGAAAGAAGAAGAGAAGGAGAAAAAGAAGAAGACAAGGCTAAAGATCCTAAGGTATGTGTTAAGGTTCATAACATTTAATTTTTTTTCCTCTACATCTTGATTCTAAGCAAGGCAAAATGATGATGATGATAGGTTTGGATTTTGTTGCAAGAGGATTGGAGGCTTGGGTTCGAAATCTGTAGGGTAAGTATTTCGGTTCATATTGATGTTGTTAGTTGCTACCTCTTCTTGAATCTAAGATCGTCTTTTTTTTTTCTTTGCTTTTGTGTGGTGTATTCGAAATCCCTAGGGGGATTTGATCAAGGTGGTGGCCATAATTTGAGTTCTTGAATATTTTCAAAGAGAGGTATTGGATTCCTCCCTCAACCTATGTTTTGTTTTGATTTCTTGGCAAGGTTATGGTTTGGTGATTGGCAATGATATTTTGTTTTGTTTTCATTTGATTTGTTGGTTGATTGTTATTTTTTATTTTGGGTTGAAGGGTTGTTTATGTTTGATGCATGAGTGGTTTCGGCCTAGGGTGATTAAAAAGGGTTGTGTGCATTGTTGATTTTTATTGTTGATTCTTTTGTATTCATCTTGATATTAGATGCATGATCATTGTAGGGATCCTATGTTATGTTACCATGGTATTTTGATTTTTTATGATCTATTGGGAAATATGCAAGAATGTTATTAGACACATGCTAGGGCATACGTTTGGCTTGGTGTTATGATAATGTTGTCTTATAAATATTCTTGTAAAAAAATGCAAAAGAAACATGAAATATTGATCATGAGGGTTTTGGCATAAGGTCTTATTTGGTGTTTGATTAAATTTCATTGTAGATGTAATAGTGTGGTGTTCAAGGGTAGGTGAATGTAGGGTAAATTGTTGAACGGATAAGAGCATTTTATGAACATAGTTTAAACATGATTTGGTGAAATAATGCTTGCTGTTTTTTTTTTATATATAATTTGTGAGTATATTGGTGAAACAATGTTTTAACATGCACATATGATGCCTCAAGTGATACTTGATTTTTAAGTGAATAAAAATGCATTTTATTTCACATTTAAATGGTGTTTTTACTCAATTAATACATGAAGATTTTTGTGTGTATTTTATGAAGAAAACATGGTTTTTAATCCAAGTTGTGATTTTTGAATGAATTAATAGTTGCTGGAATTTTTTATTAAAAATAAGAAAGGTCTTTTAAATGACATAAATAATGTGAGTGCATTAAATAAATTATACCCAAAGTTATTGTACGCCCTGGTTTTCCCACGGGCTGATTAACAGGTCGAGCCTCGGACTAATCAAGGTTAGCCCGTGAGTTTCCCCAGGTCGGAGATCCTGTTTTTGAGGTCGTATCCCCTTTAGCTTGAGGTATCCTCAAGGACTCGCCCAGGACTGCCCAAGACTGAGGGAAGGAGTCTGAAGGCCGAAGGTCGGGTCAGGGAAGAAGCTCGTGGTACGAGCTTCTCATGGATCTCTGACCCTTTGTAAAGTCAACACACGCAAGATAAACGTGCCTATATCCGACATCACGTGTCCGATATCTCCCTGACTTCTCAGACACGCCGCAGGAACGTGCGTATTCAGACACCCACGGCTGGGTTGGGCCATGCAGCCCATTATCTCCTTATCTATCGATTTGACCATACTTATGTGTCAGGTTTAGGAATTAATCATGAATGTCACAGAGTTGATATGACAAATAAGAAGGTCACGGGATGACCTCCTTACCAACTTCCAGGTGCCTTCTCCTATAAATATGGAGACCCTGGGAGTTGATAAGGGTTGGAAAAACAATAGTCTCAAAAGAGATATACACTTTGTAACCAAATACCCAAAATATATCAATAATATTGACTAGTGGAGTAGAAGGATTTTAACCTTCGAACCACTTAAAAAACGTGTCTTGAGTCACCTAGTTCATCCTCTAAGATTCCATATCTATGACGGTTCTATTTTCAGCACTAATCCTTTTCTCTCTTTCTCTTAATTACCTGTTGGCGAAGAACCGCGTCAACAGTTTGGTGCTTTCATTGAGAGCAAGTTCAATTAGTGCTGCTACAAACATCCAAATATGGTGACCACTCGATCCAGGCATGGCAACGAAACAGAGCAGCAGGATGGGCAGGAGGCCCACCATATTGCCATCCCTGATGAACAAATTCCTGAAGTCCAACAGAGGCCAGGAAAGCAGCCGGCGGGCCAAGACGATACTGGTAGTTCGGCACCCCGGCCACCTAATCCGAACCCGTGTTATTATACTGCGGTGGAGATGGAGAACGCTCAGCTGAGGAGCCAGTTAGCAACTGCTAGTCGGCAAATCCAGGATATTCTGGCCCGACTACCCCCTCTCACAACCAACGTTAACATTGGAGAGAGGCAAGGTGAGGCTCCTAAGTCTCACCGAGGTAATCGGCCCAGGCATAGCCGGTCGGGTAGGCCTCATGCAGCCAACTCCACCCCTTCATCACACCATCGAGAGGCAAACTTCAGGGAAATGCCTGGGGTCGGATAACAGCAATACAGCCGTTCGGTCAGGACGCCAAGTCCTAGCTCTCAACCTTCCTCGAGAACGCCCAGGAGAGCTCGAGGAAATTCCCGAAGGAGATCTGGGGAGGGCCAGCGACGTCAGCCCATCCCAGGAGACCGTCCTGCGCCTCGTCCAGCTCGCCCAGAGCGGGACCAGCAAGCTGGCAGGGCCGAAAGGCCCCCACCAAATTTGATCCGTCCAGACGGAACTAGGATCGCCTCCCCAGTCAGGCATTCTCCTTCTCCAATCAGATATCCGTCTCCTCGGCCTTTCCGAGACATCCCGGCTTATGGAAGTAGTAGGAGAGACCCACCATCAGCGGGACCTTCCCGGCATAGTAGGGCGCCCGAAGAAAGCTCAGGTCCTCACCACCAAAGGCGGACTCCAAGCCTATCCGACAGGAGTCATTGGACCGGCAGCCGCCGGAGTGATTTCTCCGGAGGAGACCTGCGTCAGCGACTGAGTTCGGCACAGAGCCACCAGACCACCCAGGGAGGCGACCTTCGAGATCGCCTCAACTCTCACAGAGAGGACAGAGCTAGAGATGGTAGCCCGGCCCGCTCGGCGGGAGTCCGATCCGAAGTACATAACGGAGGGAATGTCCCAAATAACCTATCTCAAGATAGGAGGGACAACAACCCACCTAATATGTACAATGGGTCCGGGGCTGTTGAACAGCCCCGGAACAACCCGGGATCTCAGGACCAAACCCTCGAGCGCCTAACTCAGATGGAAGAATTGATGAGAAAGCTCCTATCAGAAAAAGAAAAAGACGAATATGATTCATGTTACGAAATGGAACTCTTCGCCCCCAGCATAGCAGCGACGGCATACCCATCTGGCTTCCGAATGCCTCACTTGTCAAAGTTCAACGGGGACGGGGACCCGTCGGACCATTTAGGGATGTTCAACACCCTAATGATGGCCCATAACATTGGCCCAGAGCTTCATTGCTTGATCTTTCCTTCCACACTGATCGGACCTGCCAGGCAGTGGTTCAAGCAGAGTAAAAGACAGTCAATAAGCTCCTGGAAGACTTTCTCAGCTGACTTCAAAAGGGAATTCCGCGCCTCCCAGGCCGCCCGAGTCCAAGCCGATTCCCTAGCTAACGTGAGACAGCAGCCCAGGGAGACGCTGAAAGCCTACTTGAGCAGATTCGCGAATGTCGCTGCTCGAGCCCGAGACGCTGACGATAGCTCTAAGCTCATGGCCATGAGAATCGGAATCTTGGTCGGGGGAGACCTGTGGAAAGATATTCAGAGGAAGGGAGTCAGCTCGGTTAACGAATTCCTTAACAGAGCCCAAGAGTGGATAAACTTAGAAGAAGCTACAGCTTCAGCCGCGGGGACCAGCCAGGTTCCCGAGAAGCCCGCTGGAGCGGGGACGGAGATCGTGGTGGCGATCCCCTGTGACGCGCAGAATAACCAGCCCGGCGGTGGCAAAATAAAGGGAAATGGTGAAAACAGCCAGCACGGTCAAAAGAAGAATAAGTCGGTGGATAAATTCAAGCCCGTGTTCACAGCATATACCGAGCTCACCCAGTCCAGGGAAAGCATCTTCCTGGCCAACTCTACTTGGGTCCCCTGGAAGAGGCCGGAACCATTGAAACACCACAAGGGAAAGAGAGATACTTCGAAATTTTGTCGTTTCCATAACAACGTCGGCCACAATACCGACAACTGCAGGCATCTAAAAGATGAGATAGAGACTCTCATCCGAGCAGGCCCCTTGGTGCAATATTCGCGAAACAGGGTCCCAGTGGGTCGACCCGCTCCAGAAGTCCCATCCAGTCAGCCCGGGCCTCGGGTAGATCAGGACGTCCCTCCTCCCGTGGTCGAAGGGGAGATATCCACCATCTCTGGAGGACCGCACATGGCTGGCGCGAGTAGAGGCGCCCAGAAGAGGTATGTGAATGAGTTAAAGGCCCACAACGGAGCGGAGTTCATCCCAGAGCAGCATCATTCAAAACAGCAGCGGTTAGAGAAGCAACCGATTACTTTTACAGAGGAAGACGCAGGCCATGTCCAATTCCCCCATAATGATCCCTTGGTCGTAGCAGTCCAGCTCGCCAACCGGAAAGTGAGGAGAGTGTTGGTGGACAACGGAAGCTCGGTGAACCTCCTATTCCGATCCACATTAGAAAAGATGGGTCTGACCGTCGCCGAGCTAAAGGCGACCTCCATGATGCTATATGGTTTTTCGGGAGAAGGATCGGCAGCGATAGGGACGATCGAGCTGGTGATCACCCTAGGAGAATAGTCTCGGACAGTCTCCAAGCTGCTTGAGTTCGTGTTCATTGACTGCTCCGCTGCCTACAACGCCATTTTGGGTCGACCTACACTCATAGCTTTCGAGGCCATCACTTCCATTCGACACCTCGCCATGAAATTCCCTACTTCAACAGGGGTCTGCACCATCAAGGGCGATCAACTAGCTGCCAGGGAATGATACAGCATTTCCATGAAGGGAAAGTCTAAACCCGGGCAACTGGCTATGCCCATATCAAGTGAAGAGGAATCCCAGGAGCCCTTGGTGGCTCCTGAGATTGAAAAACCTCAAAACGCCCAAGGGGAACGTATCACCCTTAGTGAGGACATTGACCCCCGAATAGGCGAAGACAGATCCGAGCTCCAGGCTATTGAGGAGCTCGAGGAGGTGAACATTGATAAACAAAATCTGTCACGGACGGTTAAGCTTGGGAAGAACCTCTGCGACCAGAGAAAGGCAGAGCTGATTACATTTCTGAAGAATAGCTTGGACGTATTCGCATGGTCCCACGAGGACATGGTGGGGATCAGTCCGAGTGTCATCATGCACACGCTCCATCTGGATAAAAGCGTTCCTGCCAAGTCTCAAAAGCAAAGGCGTTTAGGAACAACCCGAGCTGCGGCCCTAGAAGAAGAAGTGGCCCGGCTCAAAAAGTGTGGCTTTATCCGAGAAGCCAAATTTCCAATTTGGGTCGCCAACCCCGTGCTAGTTCCAAAGCCCAACGGGAAATGGTGGACTTGCATTGATTTCTCCGACCTGAATAAAGCCTGCCCCAAGGATTGCTTTCCATTGCCTAGGATCGATCAGCTGGTGGATGCTACGGCGGGGCACGAGCTCATGTCCTTCATGGACGCGTACTCAGGCTACAATCAGATCGCGATGAACCCGGCGGACCAGGAGCATACCAGCTTCATGACCCCAATGAATGTCTATTGCTATAAGGTCATGCCTTTTGGCCTGAAGAATGCCGGAGCTACCTACCAGAGGCTAGTAAATAGAATGTTCACGGACCAGATCGGAAAGAACATGGAAGTGTACATTGATGACATGCTCGTCAAGTCCAAGACTGCCGGCAACCATGTTTCCGACCTGGAAGAATGTTTTAAAATACTACGTGAATATGGCATGAGGCTCAATCCTCAGAAATGTACGTTCGGTGTCGCATCAGGGAAATTCCTGGGGTTCATAGTCAATACCCGAGGAATCGAGGCAAACCCCGACAAAATCAGGTCACTGCTCGAGCTTCCTTCCCCTAGGTCGCGGAAAGACGTCCAAGGCCTCACAGGAAGAGTGGCAGCACTCAACCGGTTCATTTCCAAGTCGACCGACAAGTGTTTGCCCTTCTACAACCTGCTCCGGGGAAATAAGAAGTTTGAGTGGACAGTAGAGTGCGAAAGCACATTCCTTGATCTGAAGCCGCATCTGGCTGAACCGCCCGTTCTGTCCAAACCCAGGGCGAAAGAACCTCTTTTCCTCTGCCTGGCAGTCACTGGGGATGCAGCTAGCGCCGTGCTGGTACGAGAAGAGGACCAAGTTCAAAAGCCAGTTTACTACATCAGCAAGAGACTCCTCGGAGCAGAATCACGGTACCCACTGATGGAAAAACTGGCGTTTTGCCAAATCACAGCCTCGCGAAAGCTCAGACCGTATTTCCAGTCCCACTCAATACACGTCATAACCGATCAGCCTCTAAGGCAGGTTTTGCAAAAGCCTGAAGCATCGGGACGTTTGTTAAAATGGGCGGTCGAGCTCAGTCAGTTCGAGATTTTCTATACTCCATGAACTGCCATAAAAAGTCAGGCGTTGGCTGACTTCGTGGCGGAGTGCACGGGATTCCAGGAGGATCCATCAGAAGGCCTACCTCAAGTCGCCTCGCCGCATTCGTCGTGGAAGATATTCGTTGATGGTTCATCTAACGAGAGCGGCTCTGGGGTTGGAATCATTCTAATATCCCCCGAGGGACATAGGTTCCACTCTGCGCTAAGGTTCGGGTTCAAGGCGTCCAACAATGAGGCAGAGTATGAAGCTTTGTTGGCTGGGCTAAGGGTAGCTCAGGAGTTAAAGGCGAGCTCCGTCCAGTGCTTCAGTGACTCCCAGCTCGTGGTAAACCAGGTTCTAGGCGAATATCAGGCGCGGGGACCCAAGATGGCCGCCTATTTGGCGAAGGTAAAAACTGAGCTATCCGCATTTGAGCGAGGATCGATCGATCATATACCTCAGGAACAGAACGCCAACGCGGATGCTCTCGCCAAACTCGCCACCTCGGGAGAGACAGAAACCCTGGGATTGGTACCAATAGAATTTTTGAAAGAACCAGGTATAGAGGGAGATCGGGCAGAGGTCGAGATGATTGATGCCAGGCTGACCTGGATGACCCCCATTCTTGAGTATCTCGTCGAGGGCAAGCTACCTAAAGAGCGTAATGATGCACGGCGAGTCTTGTATCAAGCTCCGAGGTACACGCTAGTCGATGGTGTGCTGTACCGACGTGGACACTCCCTACCTCTCCTCCGGTGTGTTCATCCAAGTGAGGCACAGGCCATCTTGCAGGACATTCACGAAGGATCCTGCGGAGACCATGCTGGGGGGCAAAGCCTGGCCTTAAAGGTTCTCAGGCAAGGGTATTACTGGCCAACTCTGTCCAAAGACTCGATTTCATATGTGAAAAAGTGCGACAAGTGCTAGCGCTTCGCTGCGGTTGCACGAGCTCCTCCAGTCGAACTAAAAATGATCTCGGCCCCTTGGCCATTTGCCGTTTGGGGAATAGATTTAGTAGGCGCCCTGCCTACCGGAAAGGGCGGGGTCCGCTATGCCGTGGTAGCCATCGACTACTTTACTAAGTGGGCCGAGGCAGAGCCTTTGGCAACAATAACATCGAAGAAGGTACTCGACTTTGTGGTTAAAAGCATCATCTATCGGTTCGGCTTGCCGAAGAAGATTGTCTCGGGCAACGGCACTAAGTTCGACAGCGACCTGTTCACTGAGTTTTGTGAAAGGCACAGGATTGTGAAAAGTTTCTCCTCTGTGGCCTATCCTCAAGCAAACGGCCAGGTCGAGGCTGTCAACAAAACTCTAAAGGTGAGCCTCAAGAAGAGGCTAGATGAGGCAATGGGGGTCTGGCCAGAACAGCTCCCCCAGGTCCTTTGGGCATACCGGACCTCGCATCGGACTCCTACGGGTCACACTCCTTTCTCCCTAACCTTTGGGAGTGAAGCAGTCCTCCCCGTGGAAATTAAAGTTCTGTCGCATAGAGTCCGGTCCTACGACCAAGATAGGAACCACAAGCTCCTATGCCATTCCCTAGACCTTATCGATGAAAGGCGAGAGGATTCGCAACTCCAGCTCGCCTATTACCAGCAAAAGATCACTCGCTACTATAACACTAAAGTCAAAAAACGTACCTTTAGCGTTGGCGACTTGGTCCTAAGAAGAGTTTTCCTGGCTGGAAAAGATCCCAAGGATGGAGTCTTGGGACCGAACTGGGAAGGACCATACCAGGTCATTGAAGTCATCAAGGAAGGAACTTATAAGTTAGCTCGACTTGATGGAGGGGTAGTCCCACGGACTTGGAACGCCATCCACTTGAAGAAATATTATCAATGATCCACTTGTAAGGCCTGGAAGGCCACTTTTTATGTATTAATAAAAATCAAGTTTTTCTTTTTATTTGCAAGTGTAATCTTAAAGTAACCACGAAAGACCCTTTCCCAGTTACTTGGGGGGCATATGGTACCTGGATATAACCAGGTCTCCTTAACGACTTAGGTGTTGATTCTTATCAATGTATAAGGGTTAACGCGAACTAAGTCCTATCCTGGTTTTAACCGGGTCATAAAACTTAGAACTGAACTTAAATTTATTGATCGTGTTTCTTCTTAAAGAGCACGAGATATGGATAAAAAGTTGACGCGAACTAAGTTTTCAAAATAAGCTCCTGGTTTTAACCGGGTCATAAAACTTAGAAGTTAACTTAAATTTATTGATGGTGTTTCTTCTTAAAAAGCACAAGATATGGATAAAAATCTGACACGAACTAAGTTTTCAAAATAAGCTCCTGGTTTTAACCGGGTCATAAAACTTAGAAGTTAACTTAAATTTATTGATCGTGTTTCTTCTTAAAGAGCACGAGATATGGATAAAAAGCTGACGCGAACTAAGTTTTCAAAATAAGCTCCTGGTTTTAACAGGGTCATAAAACTTAGAAGTTAACTTAAATTTATTGATCGTGTTTCTTCTTAAAGAGCACGAGATATGGATAAAAAGCTGACGCGAACTAAGTTTTCAAAATAAGCTCCTGGTTTTAACCGGGTCATAAAACTTAGAAGTTAACTTAAATTTATTGATCGTGTTTCTTCTTAAAGAGCACGAGATATGGATAAAAAGCTGACGCGAACTAAGTTTTCAAAATAAGCTCCTGGTTTTAACCGGGTCATAAAACTTAGAAGTTAACTTAAATTTATTGATCGTGTTTCTTCTTAAAGAGCACGAGATATGGATAAAAAGCTGACGCGAACTAAGTTTTCAAAATAAGCTCCTGGTTTTAACCGGGTCATAAAACTTTGAAGTTAACTTAAATTTATTGATCATGGTTCTTCTTAAAGGGCTCGGGATATAAATAACGGTTAACACGAACTAAGTTTATCAAACAACAAAATATGTGTATTATAGCCGAAAGCATGAAGAAATACACAAGTTAAAATTGCAAGGCAAATTGTCTCGAGGAAAAAATACCTCGTGCTAAAGATTACATAAAATACTTCAAAAATAAAGAGAAGCAGAAACGCCATAAGCCCCGTCGGTCGGCCCCTTGGAGGTCGCGGTCTCATCCTGCTCCGCCGCACCAGAGGCTTCCCCAGTCTCTGAAGGCGGCACCTCTTTGTCAAAGCGGGCTTGGAACTTCACCAACAAGCGCGCCCAGAGACCTGATGGCATGAAGGAGAAGTCAGCCTCCGGGTTGTGGGCCCAGCAACGATAGAACAGTTCCTGCATGGACTGTTTCGAGGTGGCCCGTTCAGCTTCAAGGGCGGCCTGGGCCTCGGTCTTCGCTGCCTCAAGGTCAGTTCGCGAGGTGGCAAGGGATGTCTCAAGCTCTTTGACCTTCGAGCGGGTCCTCTCTAACTCGGCCTTCGAGGTCGCCAGCGCATCTTTCGCCACCTGAGCCTCCTGAAGGGCGGCCTGGCAACCAGCCCTCATCTCCTCGAGCTGAGCTCTGGTCCTGGCAATGCCTCGGTGTACGGCAGCGATGCCCTGCGAGAAATGGGAGACAAATTGGCTAAGTGGAAAAATAAGGCAGTGTGTGAGGAGTAAAGCCTTAAAAGAATGGGGCAGCCTACCGTTAGGGTCATGTCCATCGATGTAATGTCCCGAATTTCCTAATAAGGTTTAAGACCTTGATTAGGAGGCCGGGAGGGCCATAATTGATTTATTATAGTATTTAATGATTATGTGCATGTTTATGTGAATTATATTATTATATGATGGTGAATGCATGCATATGGGCTCATATGTTAATTATGAGGGTAATTTAGTAATTTGGCCACTGTAGGCGTAATTGTATATTTTGGGTGCGTGATTGTGATTAATTAATATAGCCACATTATAAGGTGGATTGGTTCGAGCTATTTGACATGAGACGATCATGGGGTGTAAGTGTTCGGTCTAGTCATAACGGGTTTAAGTTCGGGGCTCGGGGTGAGTCTCAGGGTGAATTTAATGATTAGAGCATTACCGGGAACTAAAGGGTAATGAGATGTGATTTAATGGTATTTGAGAATATTGAGAATAGCGGGAATTGGAGAGCGTTAATCATGATTAACGGTATGGGTTGTAAAGGACGATTTTACCCTTGGGAGTGCTTAGAAGCCTTTAAAAGACCTAGGGGCATTTAGGTCATTTGGCTTGGATATGCATGAGGTTTAGAAGGCTGTAGAAGGCAGAGTAAAACAGAGTATATCTTCTCTTTCTCTCTTCCATCCCGTACAAGATTTCCCCTTCTCTTTTCTTTGAATTTTGAGAACCCAAATCAAGAAGTTAAGCTTGGAAATCAAAGGTGGCAGCTAGGGAACCTGTAACAACCATCAAAGGGGATTCAAAGCTGTGTTTGAGGTGAGTTTTAGCCTTTGAACTCAGGTGATACTCTGTTTTCAAGTTTTGGTTTGCAGCTTTGATTTCTTGTTGGAAGTTTGGATTCAAAGGGGTTTTGATGGGTGATTAGATTGGGTTTTGATGAGGGGAGGTTATGGGTGGTGTCTAGAGGTTTGAATGAGTGATTGGAAGGGGTTTTGGACTAATTTGAGGGGCTGGTTCTAAGGGAAAACGCAGGGGCAATTCTGAGTTCGCGTGCTAGTTTTAGGCTGAACTGGGCTGGGTGCCGCGGCACAGCTTTTGTGTGCCGCGGCCCAAGCGTGTCTGGCAGATGGGGTTTGGGGGCGTGCCGCGGCACAGCTTTTGGGGGCCGCGGCCCACAAGGCCAAATTTGCTAGAAAGTGTTTTTTTAGCTTAGGGATTCTTACCATAGGCCTCGGGGTTGGACCTAGTACCCGGTTGGGTAGTATTTGAGGTCTCGGGGGCTGGGTTTTGGTTTGGGAACCCTCAGTTATCGTTTTTATTAATGATACTTTATATTTGGTTATGACTAGGTGACCGCTAAAGGACTAAAAGTTGATCGTTCTCAAGGGTCGTTCTTGTAATCGTTCTAGCTCGGCTTTGAGGTAAGAAAACTGCACCCTGTGTATATGTGACATGCATGGCTAGTATGATGCATGTTAGTTGATTAGTGAGTATGACATGTGTGGTTATCATTGATGCATGTCGGTTGATTATTATGTATGACATGCATGGCTATTCTTGATGCACGTTGGTTGACTATTAAACATGACATGCATGGCTGTTATGGTGCATGATGGATTGCTGGATATATTGCATATGATGCATGAGAAACATGTGATTGGGACATGCTTTATATACTGAGTATGATATTGTCCAGAGCTTGAGCCTCTGTGTTTATGCATGGCCCTAATAGCACTAATACCTGTTTAGTAAGCATGCTAAATGCCTGGTTTATAGGTATGGAACATGAAATATGTGATTGGTGGCATGTCTTACTTGTGATTGACACTGACTAGTTAGGGACCGACTCTAAAGTCGAGAATTTTGCATTGAATGGCTCTATAGCATTAATGCCAGACCGACCCTAAGGTCGAGGAACTTATAAGCGCTTGCCTGGCTTACAACTAGATGAATATAGCCAAGGTACATGACCCCGGTGACTGTATGTCACATGGCTAAGGGACGTTGTCCATAGTTTCGACTCTAGAGTCGTGAGGAAGGTTATGTTGGTGACTAATCACCTTGCACCTGTCCTAATCAAGCGTAAGTCGAGAATCATGCATTGAATGGCTCTATGGCATTAATGCCAGTCCGACCCTAAGGTCGAAGAACTATTAAGCGCTTCCCTGGTCTACGACCAGATGTTTATGGCCAAGGTATATGACCCCGGTGACTGTTGTCACATGGCCAAGGGACGCTGTCCATTGCACGACTCTAGAGTCGGGAGGAAGGTTATGTTGGTGACCATTCACCATGCACCTGTCCTAATCAAACTTACGAAAGGATCACTTATCAGTTGAGCCCTGGTGACCCTATCGTCATATGGCTAGAAGGAGCGATGCTCATTATTGTGACTTTTGGCTATTGTCACCTATTTGCTTGGACTGATAGTCCTGAATGGTTATTATGATCGTTGTTGACATTATGTCATGCTTTATTGGGTTTTCTTGCTGGGCTTCGGCTCACGGGTGCTACGTGGTGCAGGTAAAGGCAAGAGGAAGCTGGACCATCCTTGAGTTGAAGAGCTTAGGTGATGATGTGTACATATGCAGCTGCTCGTCCTCCACGGCCGAGGTTTAAAGTGGAACTAGGGTTGAACCCTGTTTTGCCGCTTAGAACGGCCTGTTGTAAATATTTTCTGTAATAAACTCTGAAATTATATTTTCGGGATCCCAATGTATAAATTAAACGTTCTAGTGAAACGTTACATCCTAACCAAATTTTTTAAACCCTAAACCGCTAATCATAATTAGTTCACGATTTTGGCCAAATGACTCGATTAGCGAGTTTAGCACTGTTTACAAGGCACACCGTAACGGTCCCTGGAGTTTGGGGCGTTACAATCGATGACTCTATTACGTGGACCGGGCTCAATGTCTCAATAGCCCGGAGCTCCTTCTCTTTGAACTTATAGAAATGGTTGACGGCGTAGCTCGCCGACTCATACACCGTCCCCCGGAAGGCTTCTGGGATCTTCTCCAGATTCTGGGCGTCGACCGTGATGCGTACACCAGGGGCCACTGCAGCCGGGGTCCCGACCTCCATTCCCACGTCCTGGGTGGCTGATGGAGATTGCTGGGTCGACGGGGGCATGTGTCCTGCTCCGCCAGCAAGAAGAATTGCCCCCCCGACCTGGGATGGTGGGGTTTTTTCCTTCTCCTTTGCCTGAGATTTGGTGGAGCCCCCAGCCATGGTCTTGGACCCTCGGAGCCTTTTCAATCTTGGCCCTGCTGGGGGGCTCCCCCCGAAGTCTATGCCCCGCAGACTATCCTCGGCCTGAGACATCTCTTCTGCGAAAACAAAAAACATGGTTATTACAGGTTAGCAATCAGGCAGAAATAAGAGCAAAAGGTTAAAGGCAAAAAGTATACGAATACTAAAGGAGCCCTACCCCCCGAGCTGGAAGAACTTAAGACAATTATTTCCCGAACAGGCGCAAGTTCTGGGTCCGGTTCTGACTTGGGACTAGACTCTTCTACATACTGCCTAAGCCCCGGAGCATAGATACCTCTCTGGAGTGATGGTCATGTGCGTAAATTGGTCCCATACTCCTAAAATATAATCGACCTAAAAGCTAGGGTGTTATCTACTACTATGGTACCCTTAGGTCGGCTATCTTGGTGATCCAACACGAGCCGGTCAACACAATGGAGCAGGAGTGTGTTCAGGTCCGGGTTCCTTCGGTGGCAATGGATGATCTGCCTAGGATTGAATCTAACCAGCCGGGGGTCCGCAGTGGCCCTATCTACATTCCTAAGCAAGAAAGGGTTACCTTGGCTGGAAGGACCCGCGGCTGCTCCGGATTGGACCCTCTCCTCGTCCATCCCTTGGGCGACCTCCAAGTTCCTCTTCCTATTCCTCACGAGCAGAACTTCAGCCGTTTCGTCCTCCTCTTCCGCGACCTCCTCCACGGTGATAGGTCTGTTTGCGCGAGCTGGGGGCGGCCCCCAAGGCCTCTTCAGGTTCAGAGTCTGATTTGGAAAAATCAGTTTGCAGAACACCATCGTCTCGTCCGTCACGAGCACACGATAGTCCTTTTCACTGGGGGCAAGCCCACCAATGTTTCATATTGACCCCCGAGGGTCGCAGACTTCTCGGTCCTCGCGTAGATGGCTGCAAGATGGGGCTAGAATCAGAATGGAATATGGGAGGAGCTAAAATTAAACAACACTTAAAAGGCGAGCTAAGGTCAGGGTTCACTTACGAGGATGGTTGAAGTAGTGGTGCTCACAGTTCCGGAACCCAGTTGACATGAAGAACTGGTCCTTGAAGTCATTTGGATGGCTTGGCAGCTCGATGACCGCCGCCGTATTAGGAAAACGGGTTAAATAGTAAAACCCGTCACCTCGCCCCCGCTGATCCGGGCTGGCTTTGAGGCAAAAGAAATATAAAATATCAGCAGGAGTAGGGACCTCCCACTCCGGCTTCTTGAACAAGTACCTCAACCCTGCCAGCAGACGGTAGGAGTTGGGGGGGAGCTGAAAAGGGGCCAACCCCGCGTAGTTCAGGAAATCAGTGAAGTACTGATCCAGGGGGAGGAAGGCCCATGCCTTGAAGTGTTCACCACTCCAGGCCGCAAACGATTCGTCTAGCGGCGTGCAGCTCCACTCGCCCTCTGCAGCAGGTCGGGCTATAACTGAGGCTTTCCCCAGTGGAATGTTGTGGGTGAGGAAGAGTTTGTTGATCTTCGCCTGGTCGGTTATCTTCGAAATGATTCTCTCCGCCTCAAAGAATGCGTCGGGGGCCACCTCGACCTGTTTCTCCACGGCCGGCCCAAAGTGGGGGATCGGCGAGCTGGGCATCACCGCCTTTCCCTTCTCCTGCTAGGAGGCCGAGCTTCCAACGTTCTTCTGAGGGAGGTTATTTTTTGGAGCCATCTGGTCACCTAGTGAACACAAGAAAACATTTTAGAAAAGGCGACCCAAGCAGGAGGAAGAATAATTATTATTTGCACGAGCTGAGGTAAGCCCAGCTCGTGGGAGGTGAAACCATGCGGTTCAGTGAACACGCGCGTATACTCCCAACAGATCCCAGATTACTCAGAATTCACGTGTCAGGAGGTTCAGAGTGAAATTTGCCTTGGGAGGAAAGTTTCAGTAGGCAGGAATTGCAAAACTGCCAATGAGGCGTGTTCCCTAAGCTACCCGGTTTTGCACTCAAAATTCCCAAAACTCCTACCCAGAAAATGTCCCAGAAAAAGCATCCTGAAACCCAGGCTCTAAGGCGATTTCCTACAACCAGTATGTCCTAGCCTAAAGAGGGCTGTCACCCTCCTTATCCACACAACCCAGAAAACCCTTGCATGCGGCTACAGTAAATTTTTTACCTAAGCTACAGTAGCATGTTTTCAAAATGAACAGGGTCAAGAAACTTACAGTATATGGCTAGAAGGTCGAAGAGAATGCTGCGTTGATAGGAGCTTCGTCGGTGAGATAGCTTCCAAAGCTTCGGAGAAACTCGTGCGCCTAAGCTTCTTGAACAATGAAAATGGCAGCAACGAAGGCGAGGGTTTCGTTTTTCTGAAAGTTAGAGAGGGAAGAAGGAAAGAAATTTGGGAAATTTTGAATGAAGGGGTGGCCCGTGCGTAGGGTGGCCACCCCCTTTTTATATACGTGAAGGATCACGTGTAGAAGGCTCTTGGATGACCCTAGTGAGGGATCCGAGGCCTTCCACTCGAAATACGAAACGACGGATGGGCTTAGGCTAGGCCATTAAATGCGGTTCTCGTAAAACGCACCGTCACCACCCACGGCGTTCCACGTATCAGACGCCTGCACAAAAAGTGGAATGTGAAGGGTTGTGGGGAAGTCTAAAAGCCCCTACTGTGGTCTTCTATATATGACGTCATATACCACGAGCAGGAGCTTGGGGGGCAGATGTACGCTCTGGTTTTCCCACGGGTTGATTAACAGGTCGAGCCTCGGACTAATCAAGGTTGGTCCGTGAGTTTCCCCAGGTCGGAGATCCTGTTTTCGAGGTCGTACCCCCTTTAGCTCGAGGTATCCTCAAGGACTCGCCCAGGACTGCCCAAGACTGAGGGAAGGAGTCTGAAGGCCGAAGGTCGGGTCAGGGAAGAAGCTCGTGGTACGAGCTTCTCATGGATCTCTGACCCTTTGTAAAGTCAACACACGCAAGATAAACGTGCCTATATCTGACATCACGTGTCCGATATCTCCCTGACTTCTCAGACACGCCGCAGGAACGTGCGTATTCAGACACCCACGGCTGGGTTGGGCCATGCGGCCCATTATCTCCTTATCTATCGATTTGACCATACTTATGTGTCAGGTTTAGGAATTAATCATGAATTTCACAGAGTTGATATGACAAATAAGAAGGTCACGGGATGACCTCCTTACCAACTTCCAGGTGCCTTCTCCTATAAATATGGAGACCCTGGGAGTTGATAAGGGTTGGAAAAACAATAGTCTCAAAAGAGATATACACTTTGTAACCAAATACCCAGAATATATCAATAATATTGACTAGTGGAGTAGAAGGATTTTAACATTCGAACCACTTAAAAAACGTGTCTTGAGTCACCTAGTTCATCCTCTAAGATTCCATATCTGTGACGGTTCTATTTTCAGCACTAATCCTTTTCTCTCTTTCTCTTAATTACCTGTTGGCGAAGAACCGCGTCAACAGTTATATATATGTAAAGGTGATATTTTCTAAAATGTAAATATGAAGTTTCATATTTTTATGTAGGTGCAGTTTTTTTTTTTATTTAAATGAGAAAATATTTTGGTTATAATTCACTTATAATTTTAGACAAAATAAATAGTTGTTGAAACGTGTTAATAAGCTAAAATAATTATTTTGTTTAAAATTTAAGAGTCTTACACTATAATAATTCAAGTCTAAAATATTATAAGTGAAAATATATTTTTCACACTTTTAACCATAAATTCTCACATTTTACCATGTAATTTTTATTAATTTAGAAAAAAAAAAGTTATTTTCTAAAGGAAACAAGAAATTTATTAAGTATTTTTAAATGACTACAAGTTTTGTTATTTTCAACGCTATTTAAAATAATAAATGAGACTATTATTTTATGAGAAATTAAGAAAAATCTAAATTAATTTTTTTTATAAAGTAAATGTAAAGAATTAAATGGTTTAATAATACTTTGGGACATAAAATAATGGTAATTTAATTATGTTGCTTAATTTTATTTGAAAAAGCAAGAAATAAGCATGTATGAATTATCGTTTTAAAACGTTAAATTTTAACAATGCTCCAACTTATGCATGTCGCATGCAAATACATTTTTACGTTCAAATATATATCTTTTGTTCAAACAAATAGTTTTCACCTTGTAACCATGAACGGTCTGTAACGACCCAGATTTTCAAGACTCGATAATGCGGAAATATAGATGTTTTCATTTAACAAAATGTCTCAAAAACCCGTATAAAAAAAAAAAACTTTTTAAAAAGTCATATGTTCATACTTAACATTTAGTTACAAACATATTCTATAAAGAGTAGAGTGAGCCTAGTTTAAGAAAATTACACAACATTTCCAAAAATAAAACAACTTCCCAAAAGGTTGGTCCACAAGTACATTTGCAAGGTAGACTCCACCGCTCACTACTCTACCTTGCCCTTGCTCTTACCTAAAACATGAAACAACTAGGTAAGCGAAAACGCTTAGTAAGTTCAACCTTAAAACAAAGCATGCAGAGAATTAGAGTTCCAGATCCATCCGGACCCTACACAATCAATTTCAAGATCGCAAAAGCGTCCTGGCAAACTTATGGTCATGCCTGATAACCAATGATAAATTATTTCCTATAAACAGATAAAATCCTGCACTCAGTAAATCCCAGAGCAAGAAGATATATTATTTCACAACGATATCTTATCAACAAATATATCCTTGTACTCAGAAAATCTCAAAGAAAGCAGATATACTATTTCACAACGATATCTTATCAACAAATATATCCCTGCACTCAGAAAATCTCAGAGCAAGCAGATATATCATATCACAATATAATTCGAGACCAAAGCTTGACAACTTCCAACAATTTGGGCATAACACGCCCTCCAACATAAATGCTAATTTGTAAGAGAGAACCGAGTCTCAACACTAAGATCTAGCCAATAAATATCCCCATAAAGGGTAACTATCATGTTACCTAGGGCATCGCTACTTATCCAAGAGTAAATCCCTCACAAGGGTAACCATCAAGTTACCTAGGGCATCACTACTTATCAAAGAGTGTAATCGAAATTACACGGTTTTACAGAGACTTCTATATTAATCAATGGTGCTGGTGAGCAGTTGCCCTTAGGGTGTTCAGCCTCACTCAATCTTGGCAACCCCTAGTATCTATAAGCACTCTCACTGAATGGCCAATATTCACGGCTGCTATCCCGGAATAACTTATCAGAGCACTTGCTCGGGTTCTAACTGTTCACTGATTAAGTAAGCATGAGGGCCCCTAGGTCCCATTCATTTTATTGCCCCTAGGTTTAACCAGCGATCCTCACCTCTTGGCCACTCATCGTGGTAGTGAACCGGACATATTAAAATCAAGCAGTGTGATGGGGATCAGCCGTCTAGGATATGACGGATATCAACCGTTCATATTTTCTAAATCAACACTCACTAGACTAACGTCTCTAAGAAACTTTCTACGACAGTGTATATATGTGCATGTGTCCCTATACTAACATACAATACAATATTCGTTTCATGTCGCAGCCACACAATATAAGTTGACTTACTTGGAGTCCTTAGCACTCAGCAGGTTTTCACCCTGTAACGTTCAGTCCAGTTATGCTTAGCCAATACTGTAGTTATCCATACAGTATACTCGGATTAATTATTGCACTCATAATTCATTATTATTATGTTGGGCAGTTTGGTCATTTTAATAAAAATCATTTGTAAGGATTTATGATCCTTATTTGGATTTAAACCCATTAAGAAAATTCATACAAAATATTTGAGACTAAACCCTACGTCTCGGGGACACCTATCCTATGGTCTCGATACCTAGTCTCAGGTACCACAATAGTATTTTCCCACAATCCGCTAAAAATCTTATTCTTTAATGGTATCGCTATTGACCCGCACTTCCGACAAGTCGATTAAAATATGTAAGATTTTAGCCGGTATTATATCCAGAAAATACTAATAAATTCCTTAATTATTTTTAAAGAAAATAAACTCTTAATTTTCTTTTTCTTTTTCTTAAGGTTTTAATCTCTAAAAACTGTTTTAAGAAAATTGCCTAATTTGTCTTAATTAGGAAAACCGTTAAAAATTTTCCTTCTTGACTAGTTAATTTTTCAAAATCAATTAATAAATTTTACTTACTAGAAAAATAATTCACTCAATTATTTTTTTAAAATACAGGGTTTTAAATCCTCTTTTAATTTATTAACTATTAATAAATTAAATCTTTTATTTTTAAAAAGAATAAAAATTCTTTAATAAAAATAATTCACACTATACTCAAAGTGGTAATTTTAGTGAAAATATGTTTTCAAGACTTACCAAGTTTATATCTTGCAATAAGCAAAATTTTACTTTTTACCTTAAGTTCCAAAATCTCATTTTTACACAGTGTGAAAAGCCTATTTTTCACATTTTTAACTACATACTTTGCTAGTTCATAACTTTAAATTTACTTACCCAATTATTACCAAAATTTCCCAATTCCATTTTTGGTATGCCATTTAGGTCTTTGTAAAATCTTATGTCAAAATGAGCATTCTTTATTGATGAAATCATTTTCCAACAATGAGGTAAAAATGACCTTATTTTCAAATCCTTATTTTTTCCAAACTTTGACACTTAATAACATTCAAACCATTTAGTATTTTCTTACCAAATTTTATAGTGGAATACTAGGTTATGCCAATAATATGTCCACCAAATTTTAGAAAAAACTGGTTTCATTTTCCTTATACAGTTGCTGTCCAAACTTGGTTCCGAAATTAAGAATACGGAAAAATAGTTTTTACTTAAACTTTGAAATAGCATAACTCACTCATTTTTAAACATTTTTTAGTGTTTCAAAAGCTCAATTTTATGTAATAAATCTCAAAAACATCACAGTATAATTAAATTTTACAAAATCAATATACAGTGGATGCTTGACACCTTGGAAGTCACAGCTCAAAACATGTATTTTGTTTTAAGGTTTCCTACAAAACCCTTGGGGGTTTTGGTCCCTATTTTCAAAAATCAATACACAAGCATCATAAAAATTATAAAAAAAAACTACCATAACCTTATTACATCACTAATAAGAAACTTTAAGCATTAACTATACAAAATAATGCTTAAAACTAAAAATCATACAATAACAACCATAAAAGTAAACTTTTTACCTCTTTGGTGTTCTTGCTTAAGGTGTGGATCTTCCTACTAGCTTTGGCTCCTTCAAAACCTTTTAAAAACCCTAACCAACTCCCCCCAATAACATAGATAATTAGCTATTTGAAACTCTATGAATAAAACTTTACAAAGGTCTAGATTATTTAAACTTTACCTTAGGAAACCCTTCCTAGACCAAGGCTTAGCTTCCAAGTCTCCTTAGTGTTCTTGAGGTTGAAGGTGGAGAGAAAACTTTGAGCGAGTTTTCAAAAAAAGATGATAGTGAATGGGAGAGAGGTGTGGTCGGTTTTGGGGGTTAGAAGGGTTCACACAACTCTACAAAATATCACAAAACCACTTGAGTGTTTTTACCACCCACTTGCCTATTACCCTAATACTTAAAATGGGATTTAAACATAATTAATTTTGATTCATACCCTTTTTAAAACCCCACATGGCCGGCCACCTTATCCTATATATCTATTTATATATATATATATAAATATATTTTTATAATGGTGAATAATTATTTCATAAGAAGAACAACCCAATTTGACTTTCTACACCTTTTTCACTCTTATTAAGTTTTAATCACAAAACTTAACAGTAAATAATTAAATTAAATATCTCTCACATTTAATTTAATTAATCACACTATAAAATTTAACCTAAGGTCCATTTATGGAATAAAATTCCCCATTTCGGTAAAATTAAGCATTTAACACATAATGCCCTAAAATTTCCATTTTCCCTTAGGTTTATTATTTTTTACCAAACTTTAATTTTTACGAATGTATTTTATGCCCAAAATATATTTTCCATAGCTTTTCATTTTTATTTTGTCGAGATTTTTACCCGATCAGGGTTTTTGTGTCGGTCCAGGACCGAAAGTCTTATCTTGACTTTTAAATCACAAAATTCATAATTTGGCTAGCAATAGCTCATGGAATAATTTCCAAACAAATATAATATTATTTTAAATAATATTCTTAACTCGGAGAAAATTCCTGACCCGAGTCGTTTAAAGTTACCCGAAAACGCAGGACGTTACACGGTCAATAGGTAGAATTAGCATTATTGTTTTATGATTTTATGTGAAAATGTGTATGTTTGGAATTATTGGGAAACTTGTACCACGTGTGCATGGTCCATGCACACGTAGGGTATATGTGTTGGGCATGAATATTGTTATGTTATTCTAAGAGACGACATTTGATTATGATTATAGGCTCATTGTGAAGTTTTTCTCATTTTTGCTTTGCTCGAACCTGAGGTAAGGATGTTAGATAGAATTTCTATGTTTATGCTATGAAATGGTATGATTGGTCTATTATGAGAATAATGACATGTTATGTATGGCGATGGATCATGTGATATGCAATATGGAATTCTATCTTGAAATGTTATGATGAATATGACACAATATGTGTTTCCTTTGTGCTGATATGAAATGGATTTCATGTGTTTGTATGTTGTATGGAAAAAAATAGTTGTTAGCGTGTTGAACGCGACACAACAAAGTGGTTACTAAGGATATGTTGTAACCCGAGTTACTAAGGATATAACATAACTCATATGGCGGAAGCATCGAGGTTATTCAAGGACCAATGTCTACTATTTACCTCATAGAGGTGGTCTTTCCAGTTTTATGCTTTTAATGGTTACCTCAAGATGTGACATGTACAATAGTGGCGCCATGATCACAAAGAGTATGATTATGATGTACGATGATGATGATGTTTGATTATGACGTATGATTATGATGTATGGTTATGACGTACGATCACGATATGTTATGAGCTTTACGATATGAATATGTTCTTTTTGTGTTTTTCTTGTATGTTGTTGTATTTGTTTGTACTTCCTTACTGGGCTTTTAGCTCACCCCATTACTTTCCCTCTTTCAGGTAATAAATAGGGTTTTTCTTTGGCACGTGTTGTGATGTGAGGAGTTCCGACGTCTGGGTGTGTATGGCGTGGGGGTATCCTATGAACTAATAAACGATCAACTTAAGCGTCGAATTTTAAATAATGATGTTATGGATAATTTTTTTAAACCTATCAGTCGGACTTAAACTCTATTTAGTTTTAAACGTTGCATAAGTACACATATTTTTATTTTAAACTATTGGGTCCATCTTGCATGTTTTATCAAGGCCCCGCTAGATTTCATATGTTAAGTGGTATTCTTCTATTATTTATTAGTATTGAGACGTTTTACAAAGAAATAAATTAGGGCACTTTACAAAGTATTTAGCAACAAACAATTTTTAAGATATGAGCAGGTGAGCGTAACAGATCAAAAACTAAAAGTAAAGAAAATATTTTTTTCTAGAAAACTTTTGGAGTTCATCATAGGGGGGAAAACACAGATTTTTTCGGAGCCCAAAAGTCAAATTTTTACTTCGATTTCGGACCCAAAATGAGTAGTTAAATCATGATAAAACTATCTTAGACATCATTGCACTCCTAAATATTACCTAAACCTTCATTTATACCTTGAATCACAAGCATTCCTAGCCATAACCAATTATCTTCTAGAACACACCAAGAACTTCAATGAGAGTTACGAAAAAATTTCTATTCCTAGTTGGGATGCAAGAAAATTAGCAAAAAATAGAAGGAACTTTGACGAAAACCTACTTCAAGTGAAGATTGGTTAAGAAACTGCGTTGAAATCATGTGGAAATTCTTGAAGATTCGTCTCGGGTTGCTGGGGAGAATGCTTGAGACTTTAAAGTTCTTGAAGAAAGAAAAAGTTTAGGTAAAAAAATAGTGGAAATGGAGTAAGCATATTTATATTGCTCAGGGTAACTAAAAGATTACGAATGAAAAGAGGGTTTTTGTAACATTGGGAAACGTAATGTTGTCAAAGCTTTCCTTGGAAACTGTGAAATCATGAGTATTTACCTTTTCGAGGAAGTAAAAGTACAGTTGGACATGACAGGTCAGTGAAAGATGATCGAGTAAGTTTATTTAATGTTGATAGCATCATAATAAACTTTGGGGGGGGGGGGGGGGGGGGAATATTTTCCAAAAATTTAGCATGATGACGTAGCACCAACATAAGGCACATGAAGGACACATGACGAGACATTTGTAGAGGATTGGTCGACTCACGACCAGACAGGAGAAGAAAACATGTTATTAGATGAACACAGAACTTATACGTAGTAGCAGGAAAGGAAGTTGACAAAAGACATGCAACCAGAGATGCTCGGTTAAAAATAGTTAAAGTTCACAGTTATTTTAATATGCATACATTTGTGAGAAATTTGAATTTAGTGTATTATTCACGTGACATTACTAGTAACGAATACAGAAGTTGCAAAGCATGCTGACTTGATAGATACAACTAGAGAGGAGTCAAGGAGGGGGAGTAACATGTGCCAGAAGTTATTAGCGGCTAAAGAAAAATCTGATAAAGAATCGGCAGAAGCTCAGAGTAAGATCGTTGTCGTATAAGCAAAACTAGTAGACTCCGTGCAGTTAGAAATTGAATTGGACAACAAGAAAAAATAGCTACATGCTATGACTGATAAATAGCTGGAACAAAAACAAATTTGTCAGAAGCAATATGAGTGTTTAGAGGAGTTAAGTAGAGAAATCGATGATCTACATAATGACAATGTTGGTTTGCAAATGGAGGATGATAACAAAGAATGCGCAAAACCAAGGGGCAGAGGATGATCTTCTGTTAAGAAATTGTAAAAAAAGAGACAGAAAATATGAAGTTGAGCCTAAGTGATGCGTAAGAGAAGTTGACGTCGTGCAAGCAGCAATGTGACCAATTATTGAAGGTAAAAGGGTTTTGTTTAGCACTTGTTTTATTGATATGTTTGTTTGTTTTTGTTGTGATGCTTGAATGAATGGTAACATGTGTATCATGACATACGATATTAAAGCAATCCATATCGAAGAATCTGGGAAGTGAATAAAAGATCGAGATATCATTGAGAATAAGTACATACGCATCTCAGAAGTGGAAATGGGAAAATATTTTGATAAGACACTGTGGAATATCAGGCAGGCGCTAGAAGAGAAGTAGGAAAAACTTGAGAAATATTGTGTAGATATGGATATTTAGATAGGAAACTATGATCTAGATATGTATTTAGGTCAGCTAGGTGACTTGTCAATTGAATATCCATAAGGAAATTTGGATGTGCTTAAGAAAAATGATGACAGACTTGGATTTATATATTTGGCCAATGGAGATCCTCCTGAGGAGATGGACGTATGCTGAAGTGGAAGACCCTGCCGATCCCAAAGGCAAGAGGAAAATATATGATCCTCCTGTCATCACAGAGGCGTTGATGCCTTCTTCAACAAGTGTAGCGAGGTCTTTAGTTCAGCCATTTACTAATGCAGTTGGTACAATAGTCGCGAGTTTTGTTACTGAGGGAAGTCAAGAGCAGCAAGGTGTCAAATGACTATTTTTGTTTCTTGTTATTTTACTGTATGTCTTTTTATTTGGCATAACTTAGTCAGTGTCGTGGTGATACTTGTATGCCGCAGTCATTGTATTTTTTGTTCTTAGTTATCTATGTGGACACATTTTTTTTTATATTAAAGATATTATTTGATTTATGTGTGCTCTTGAAGTTTTACATATTTCAATAGAAATCTTCATAGACCGTTTTGGCATCTTGCCATTTTTCTTTGTTTGAATTTTTCACTGCATCTTTGTATGTTGGACACAAGCATTTGCACTTTGGGTTCATAACACGTTGGTTGTTTGACAATCCTCCCACTACGATGAAGCTTTCAATAATTTTGAGTAAAATCAATGGTTTTTTTGTCTCATTGTTAACAGTTGGTTATTTACTAACCTAATCAAAGAGTATATCCTCTAGTACAACCTTACTGTGAGACTTATGGTCATTTACATAATCATGTTCAAGAAACATTGCATTTTTCGATACAAATGTTTTATTTTCTTTTGGACTAAAAAATATACCTGCTCTCGTCTCTTTGGAATATCCTAAAAACATGCACATCGTCGAGTGTAATTCCAACTTCCCAGTCTTTCCTTTAAGCATGTGTGTTGGACAACCCCATATATGGTAATGGGGCAAACTAGGTTTTGTACCATTTTATAATTCCAAAGGTGTCTTTTGGATAGAATTAGATAGAACTACATTTAATATGTATGATGTACTTTGAATTTCATAACCCTATAAAGAGAAAAGGAAATGATGAATAAGTCGTCATTGATCTAACCATATCCAATAACGTCCTATTTCTTCATTACGTAACACAACTTTGTTGTGGCATTCCTGACCATGTGAGTCGAGATTGAATTTCATGCTAAAACAAATGATCCTGAAATTCAGCATCAAGGTATTCTCCCCCTCAATCAAATTGAAGAACGTTTAGTGTATTGCCTAATTGATTTGGAGCATCTGCCTAGAATTCTTTTACTTTTCCAAAAGCTTTAAATTTCCTTCGCATTAAATATAGGTACCCATATCTTGAATGATCATCCATAAAAGTGAAAAAATATTCAAACCCTTATTTCGCTTGTATGCTAAAAGATCCACAAACATCTGTGTGTACACGTTGGAGTGGTTCTTTGGCTTTTAAGCCCTTTCATGTGAATGCTCTTTTGTTCATTTTTCCTTCAAGACAAGATTCACAAACTGGAAGAGTACCAACGTTAAATTTTCTTAAAAGACTTTCATTTACTAACCTATTTATTCTATCTAGTCCAACATGTCCTAATCTTAAATGCCAAATATGTGTATCACTATCGGAATCAGTCTTTTGATGTTTAACTCATCATAGATTAGCTAATTTAAACAGTTTGAGTTAGTCAATGGTCGTTCCTCTGCTTTTACTTTATACAGTCCATCATTGAATTTTGCATGACAAATGTTAATACCATTTTTCAAAATAACAATAGAATTTTTATTAATAGAAAAACTATAACCTTGTTCATGCAACATAGAAAAATAAATTTAGCTTCTTGAAAATCCAGGGATAAAAACATTGTATAAAACTATAAATTTATTACTATTAAAATCCGGACGAACTGAGTCCACTGTTTCCGCTGAAACAATTTGCCATTTTGAAGCTCCTTTGAAGAACTAAGTATCTCTGAAGAAAAAAATATATGATTAGTGGGTCCAAAATCAATAATCCAAGATGAATTATAATCTTCCACTAAATAGGCTTCCAAGATATACATTTCTTATTTTATTTCAATTTGGAGAGATACTTAGGATGGTTTCTATTCCAATGCCCATCAATTCCACAATGGAAACATTTTATTTTAGGGTTATATTTCTTGGACTTCTTATTCTTATTTTCTTTTTTCTTTTTACCTTTCGATGACCTTTTAGGCTTCTTTCATGATCTGTCCTTGTCCTTTTCCCTTCCATTGGAGCTCTTTCTTTGGTTATTCTTTCCATTTGATGAATTTTCTTTTGAATCTGCAACAAGTGCCTCTTCCAATTTTGAATTACTCTTATTTAGTGATTCAAAAGTTTGCAACTCATTCAGTAATTGAGTCATGTTGTACTCCAATTTATTCAAAAAAATTGTTGGGGCTAAAAGAAGAGAAGGAAGGCAAGAGCGATTCAAGCATAACACTTACTTAAGTCCTCTCATCAATCGTACCTCCATGGACTCTCACATCATGCATTGTATTATTCACGGTCTAAACATGTTCCCTCATGGAAACACCTTTCTTCATTTTTATTTTTATTCATGTATGTTTCAGTAGCCTCATATCTACATTGATCGAACTATTGCCCAAACATGACATGAAGAGAATCCCATATTTCAAATGCAGTATTATATTCTTCATGCTTCTTTTTCAGAACATCGCTCATGTTCGCAAGCATGTGACATTTGGCCTGGTTATTTGATAAGACCCAACTATCATATTTCACCCTAGCAGTTTTGGAAGCAGTGGCAGCAGGAACCTTAGGACATTCCTCATGTAATTGTCACCAATAAGTTTGTCATTAGCCAATAGTGTAGTGACAAAGTTTGAAGATGACATATTGCTGAAATAAATAAATAAAATAAATGAATTTAGCATATATCTTAAGTATTAGTATTTAGAAATAGTAAATAAGATGTATCTCAAAATAGTAAATATGATGCATGAATGCAACAAATTTAAATAATACAAAAATAATTATTACTATTCCACGATAAATTAATTTAACAATTAATGGACCACCTTAAGGTAGGTCAGACTAATTTCAAAATAAATTTTGACACATTCCCAAATCCATAATTGAAAACTTGAAATCAACTATTTTTTTTACTTATGCACAATTGTTAATTTGGTCAAGATTAATTAGTTCACTCAAAAGCCTAATTAATTTTATGAGAGTAGGCCATTTATTTTGGATCCATGATATCACTAAGAATGTGCCTTAGGGTTAGTCAATATTGAATATCTATAAGTTCATCCTATCCTATTAGGAAATTAACCTTGAAAGCAACATAGTCCAATACCTACCTCAGAGGAATGTTACGAGGCGCCTCGAGGCCTAATCAATTAATTATAGAGACCATATTTGTTATTGTCACATCTCATTTTCCAACTCACTATTTTAGAATTAAGTGTTTTCTCAAGACATCCTATGGTTTTTAATTAGGAGAAATTAATCTAATTAATTTACTAAATGATATTCTAATAATTACAAATCATATTAAGCATATATTTATTAAAAAAATTAATAAAACTACTTAATAATGTCTTTAGTTAAATATAGCAATACTATAATTATTTAGAATATCATTAATCTATCTAATAAATCAAATTTATGAAATAGCTTTGAGATTAACTCTTAAAATCAATATACCAAGTTTAAAAATTTTAAACTAGCTCAAGTATATGATTTATTAGATAAATCAAGCTTACTATGTACCTGCTTAAGTGGGTAATTTGTATATACAGTAATGGGATGCCCCACAAAGTATTACTTGAGCCTCTTCTTTGTTGTGACTAGAGCTAAGACGAGCTTGTCTAGCATGTTATACCGTGTTTTGACATCTAGCAACATCTTACTGAAGTAAAACACTAGCTTCTGCTTTCCATCTTCTTCCCTTGATAAAACTAATCTCACTTCTACTGTTGATACCACTAAGTATATCAAAGCTCTTCTTGCAGGATCGATGAGCTACGTATTGGTGGTTTGCTAAGAGAAGCTTTCAAATCCAAGAATGCTTGCTTCTATTCTTCTCCCCATACTGCATTTGTTGTTTTTTGATACATTGGAAGAAAGGTTGACATTTGCTGGCATTCATGAGATAAATCAACTTAATGCCACAATTTTATTGGTGACATTCTGAACATCTCGAATAATTTTTAGCTCTTGAATGTAGGACAAGGAGGCGATCTGAGTGGGATTAGCCTCTATTCCTCTTCTACTGACTAAGTAGCCCAAAAATTTGCCCAAGGCTACTCAAACGGCACATTTAGTAGGGTTAAGCTTTATGTGCAACTTCTCGAGCAGTAAACAATATTTCACTAGATCCTTGATGTGATCATATCCACATCTTGATTTTACGACCATATCGTCTATGTAAACTACCATAATGTTTTCCAATTGTTCCATGAAGAGTTTATTCATCCTCCTCTATTAGGCATCATCTACGTTCTTTAGCCCGAAGAACATTACCTTGTAACAATATAAGTCTCTTTTAGTCGTAAAAGTTGTGTATGTCTCCATTATTCATAGAAATTTGGTTATACCCAGAATAGGCATCGAGGAAGCTCATCTGCTTCTAATCTACTATGGCATCAATCATCTGTTCTATCTTTAGTAACATATAACTATCTTTGGGGCATGCCTTGTTGAGGTTGGTATAATCAATACAAACTCGTTTCTTGTCATTTTTCTCGAGCACAACTACATGATTTGATATCCAACTGGGGCACAAAAATTCCTCAATCACTCTGATCTTCAATAATCGGTCAACTTCTTCATGGATCACTTGATTAATTTCTAACAGGAACCAACGATGCATTTGCTTTACTGCAGGAAAGTCTTTTGAGATAATTAAGCTATGTGTTATCCAAAAAATAGGCATGGATGACATGGTGAACATTTAGTACACGTGGCTGACATCTGGCAGAATTCGTGCTCGACTATCGACCAGGAAGACATCTATTGTCACAACGTTCGATCTCTTCATACGACCAGCCTGGTCGTACGCATGCTATACGCGGAGAAGATCTTATGCAGCTATGATAGTATCCTAAATTATCTCCCATGATTTCCTGAGTATCCGATTATTTAGGAAATAATATCTCTAACAAATTAATGTAAATCTTCCTTGAGCCTATAAATAGAGAAAGATAGCTCCAGGGAAGGGATCTCTTTTTTTCTTTCTGATCACCTGAGATTAGAGTTATTCTATTTGATATATTGTCCTATTCTTCGGAGGTTTGTGAAACTCATTGAACCCTAGTTCTTTGATCACTCCTTTGAATCCTATATCAATAACAATTCAAGTGGACGTAGGTTATTACCAGATTCTGGGGCCGAACCACTATAAACTCTTGTGTTCTTTATTGTTTTGTCATCACATTCTTTTCAACGTGTTTGTCCAAATAAAGCATATTTGACTCCGTATCAGTTGGCCAAAATTAGGGTCAACATTATGGTGCTTTCATTGAGAGCTTGATACATTATCGTTGAAAGATCAATGGCGAAAACTACCAAGAAAACTGGACAGGCGGCCGGCGCTGCACCATCTCACCCGCCTCCTCCTCCTCCAAATGTGGCTGAGGATGAGCCACATTTGGAATTTGATGAGGAAGAAATGCACTCCGAGACGCTGAAGAATACCCTGGGGGTATTGCAGCACGAACTGGCCAATCTGAGGGCCAGCCAGGAAAGTGCTGCCGAAATCATGGTGCGGCAGCAACAAGAAATTGAACGACAGCGCCTGGAGCTGAGTGAAAGATAGGCGGAGATGGACCGTTGCCAAAGGGAGGCCATGGCAGCCCTCGAGGCAGCCCTACAACTGGCTAGGAATCAGGCTGCACCTGCCTCGCAGCCTGATCAACCTACGAATGGGCTGCCCCACAGAGGTCCCAATCCTAGCCCGCTTATCCAACCCTCAAGCCCACAAAGGCCCAAGCAGCCACCGGCGCCTCAGGACGATGTCCCGCTAAGGGACCCTGAAGCATGCCTCCATCCTAAGATGGTCGCGGCAATCCCCCGCAGTAGAGGCAGAATAGGACTGGGCAGTTGCCTCGCAGTCCTAGACGCCATAGGGGCGACGAGCCAAACCCTCTGAGCAGAGGATAGCGTCCTCCTGGTAACAGAAGGAACTCAGAGTCAAGCTCTGCGGTTCGGGGCCCCCCACAGCATGATAATGCACGAGGACCCACCGACCAACGTAGGCCACCCTCTAATGCTCGGGAGGTTCCAGCCTGGGAAGGCAATCGAGGGAACAGTCGATCCCACCATAGCCAATCAAGATTCAGAGATGGCCATGGTTATAATGAGGCCGACTCAGGCAGAGGAAATGTCGGTCGAAGAAATGAAGAAAGGGGTGGAGGCAGAAGCCTGCCACTTAGGGATGACCAACCCAATAGACGAGACGCTAGGGGGCAACCCAGACAAAATAACATCTTCAACCGGCTCAGAGCTAGCGAGCAGCGGAGGAGAGACGAGGATTTAAGAGACGTACTCAACGATCACCAGGAGCAGCAAGATGAGAACGTCCCCCCAGCACCAGAGGCCACGGCGATTCTTGGCGTCGTGCAAGCCCAGATAGATGCCCTCAACCAGGCAGTGCAGCAACTGGTCGGGGGAAGAACATCTTATATCGACCACGATAGGAGAAAGGGCACTCCTTTTGTCCAGAGGATAGCTATGGCAGAAACTCTTAGCAAGTTTAAGATGCCTACGCTTCCGAACTTTGACGGGTATGGTGACCCGGTATCTCATGTCAACAAGTTTGAGATACAAATGGACATTCAGAAAGTGTCCAAAGATGGTCGCTGCAGGATCTTCCCTACAACGCTTTCTGATGCCGCACAGGAGTGGTTTTTCAAATTCCCTCTTGCAAGTATAGTTTCTTGGGAAATGTTCGTAAAGGAGTTTTACGGACAGTTCTACGCGAGTCGTGTGCACCCGACTAAGGCAAATCAGCTGGTTGAAATACGCCAGCAAGACGGAGAACCACTAAAGGACTACGTCCAGCGCTTTATGCGAGCAGCTGGTGGGGCGAAAACAGTGGGAGACGAAGGCAAGATGATGGCCATAACCGCAGGGGTTAAGCGCCGCACGCCTCTCTGGGACAGCCTCAGAAAACATGGGGTCAGAACTACCCAGGAATTTTTGGATTGAGCTGATCGATATATCAAGCTCGAAGATGCCATCGCCAATGAAGGGAAGCCCCCAGGGAAGGACAAGGGGACTGCCGAGCCCGCCAAAGCCGCCAATGGGTCCAAGCCCAACGGCAACGGCAAAGGCAACAGGAACGGCAACGGCAATGGCAAGAATGGGGGGAAACGGCCGCACAATGAGCCTTCCACCTCTGACAATAAACGAGCAAAGGGTAATCGTTATGAACCGAGGTTCACTAACTATATTGCCCTTATTGAGTCTCGGGGAGAGGTTTATCAGGCCACTAGTTCCAATGTGCCTTATAAGAAACCTGCTCCCATTCGAAAGGATATTTCGAGAAGAGACACTACCAAGTTCTGTTGTTATCATAACGACTACGGACATGATACCAATGAATGCAACCAGCTGAAGGATGAAATCGAGTTCCTTATTAGACAAGGACACTTAAGAAGATATATACGGGCCTCGGGAAATTTCCAACGAGAGGCTCCAGGTGGCAATGAGCAAGCGCCCACACGCCAACGCTCGCCACCTTTGCAGCCTGACCCTGTAACTGGCACATTGTTAACCATCTGCGGAGGCCCACACCTCGCGAGAAATAGCGGAAAGGCCAGAGAACGATATGCTCGGACTCTGCGCCACGACCAGGACATCGAGATGATGACTGTGGATGACCGCGCGCCAAAAAAGGTTCAGTCAGAATAAGGCGAAATAACCTTCTCTGATAGCGATGCCCAACATGTCTGGTTCCCACATTCCGATCCGCTGGTCGTGGATATCCAAATGGCCAATATGATGGTGAAGAGAGTGCTAGTTGATACAGGAAGTTCGGTAAACATCCTGTATAAGTCTTCGCTGGAACGCATGAAATTGTCCGTTAAGGACCTGGAGCCCTGCAACCAAACAATATACGACTTCTCTGGTGAGGGACTCGCCCCAGCAGGGTCAATCAGACTACCAGTGACAGCAGGTACAGCGCCTGCTACCAGGACATTACTCGCGACTTTCATAGTAGCCGATTGTCCTTTGGCGTACAATGCCGTCATTGGGAGGCATATACTGGTTGATCTACGGGCCGTCACCTCTATATGGCACTTAGCCATGAAATTCCCGACAAACGCAGGGGTAGGACACGTGTTGGGAAACCAGAGGGAGGCCAGGGAGTGCTACAACGCATCAGTCACGAAGGCGAAGAAGGGAACGTCAAAGAGCACTCCCCCAGATAGGTTGCAGATGGCAATTGATACACAAGCCTAATCCGGTGATGAAGTCACCAAATAGGGTGTTGCCCAAAGCGAGGATAGAGATTTAGATCCTCGCTTTGGGGATTTTGAGGAAAATGTTGGACCCATCGAGGACCTGGAAGAGGTCCAACTTGACGAAAAAGACCCGACCAGAGTCGTGAGGGTCGGGAAAAACTTAGAACCAACCACGAAGCATGCACAGGTGGAGTTTTAGCGGAAAAACCAGGAATTCTTTGCCTGGTCGCACAAAGACATGGCTGGGATAGATCCTGCAGTTATCAGTCATGTCCTAAACATAAACAAGAGTTTTCCACCCGTGCAACAGAAAAGAAGGCTGCTTGATAAGGATCGGTCGAGAGCCTTAAAAGAAGAAGTTGAAAGATTAAAGGAGAATGAGTTCATCAGGGTGGCGTTTTATCCATTGTGGGTCTCTAATCCAGTGCTGGTTCCCAAGCCTAACAACAAATGGCGAACCTGTGTGGATTTTACAGACCTCAATAAAGCCTACCCAAAGGATTGCTTCCCACTCCCAAGGATCGACCAGTTGGTCGATGCTACTGCAGGACACGAGATCCTCTCCTTCATGGATGCATACTCAGGCTACAATCAGATCAGCATGCGTCCCCCTGACGAGGATCACACCAGCTTTCGGACCAATACGAGATTATACTATTATAAAGTAATGCCCTTCGGACTGAAAAACGCAGGTGCGACTTACCAACGATTGGTTAACCACATGTTTAAAGAATTGATCGGAGTAAACATGGAGGTGTACGTGGACGACATGCTGGTAAAGTCGAAAAAAGCATAAGGACATGTGAAGGATTTACTAGAGTGTTTCGATGTATTGAACAAGTACTAGATGAAACTAAATCCTCTCAAATGTTCCTTCGGAGTTGGATCAGGGAAATTTTTGGGGTTCATTGTTAATTCAAGAGGAATCGAGGCCAACCCCGACAAGATAAAAGCCCTGATCGACATGAAATCGCCAGAGAAGATCAAGGATGTACAAAGTTTAACTGGGAGAATTGTAGCCCTAAGTAGATTTATTTCCAAGTCAACGGATAAATGCGTCCCTTTCTTCAATCTACTTAGGGGCAACAAGAATTTTGAATGGACAGGAGACTGCAAGCAATTTTTTCAGGCCTTAAAAGCCCATATGGCACAGCCTCCTATTTTATCAAAGCCTATCGAAGGAGAAACTTTGTTCATTTACCTGGCGATCACTGAAGTTTCTGCTAGTGCGGTACTAGTACGAGAGGAAGAAGGCGTACAAAAGGCGGTTTACTATGTAAGCAAGAGGCTAATCGGAGTAGAACTGAGGTATCCTCCCATCGAGAGGTTAGCGTATTTTTTAATCTTGGCCTCAAGGAAGCTACATCCTTACTTCCAAGCCCATCCCATTACAGTCTTAACTGACCAGCCCCTTCGGCAAGTCCTCCAAAAACCAGAGGCGGCTGGGGGTTTATTAAAATGGGCAGTCGAACTGGGGCAGTTCGATATTACATATTCACCGCGAGCAGCAGTAAAGGGAAAAGTCTTGGCTGATCTTATTGCAGAGTTCACCGAACTCCCAAACAACGAGCAGTACGAAAAGCCTAGTGCGCCTGAGCCTCAAGATGAAGCTCATTCGTGGAAGTTATTCACAGATGGGTCGTCCAACGAATCTCACGCAGGATCAGGGGTGATCTTGATAACGCCAGTAGGACATCGATTTCACTGCACCATTAGGTTCGACTTCACAGCGTCAAATAATGAAGCTGAATACGAAGCACTCCTCGCTGGATTAAGAATGGCAAAAGACATGAGTATAAAGGTGTTGGATATTTATAGTGATTCACAGCTGGTAGTGAATCAAGTTCTAGGGGAATATCAAGCACGAGGCCCAAAAATGGTGGCCTACTTGAACAAAACTAAAGATCTGTTAGCCCTGTTCACGAAGTATACCCTCCAGCAAATACCTCAGGATTAGAATTCGAACGCAGATGCCTTAGCCAAACTCGCGAGCGTGAAAGATGCTGACACTTTGAATATTGTGCCAGTGGAAAGATTGAGCGAGCCAAGCATACAAGCAAATGAAACCAGTATGGAAATCCGAATGGAAGATACATGGATGGCGCCTTACTTGGAGTATCTTACAAACGGTGTACTACCGGCAGATAGGAACAAGGCCATAACTCTTCAAAGGCAGGCTGCTAGGTATATACTGGTCGATGGTGTTCTATACCGAAGGGGATATTCCATGCCACTGCTCAGATGTATTACACCAGAGAAAGCTAAGGAACTGATGAAGGAAGTACATGAAGGCTTCTGTGGGGATCACGCTGGGGGGCAAATTTTGGCGAAAAAGATTCTAAGGCAAGGCTATTTCTGGTTGACTATGAACGAAGATTCAATGGAGTTTGTGCGAAAGTGCGATAAGTGTCAGAGAATTTCCAAAATCCCACGCGCAGCTACAAATGAGTTAAAACAGATGCAGAGTCCTTAGCCTTTCGCAGTATGGGGTATAGACTTGATTGGATCCCTACCAACAGGAAAAGGCAAAGTGAAGTACGCAGTTGTAGCAGTCGACTACTTCACCAAATGGGCCGAAGCTGAACCACTCGCTACCATAACGACCAAGAAAGTTCTTGACTTTGTCATCAAGAACATTGTTTGCCGATATGGTTTGCCTCAAAAGATTGTCTCAGACAATGGAACACATTTTGACAGTGACTTATTCACCGACTTCTGCGAAAGGCACGGGATTATTAAAAGCTTTTCTTCAGTCGCACATCCACAAGCAAATGGGGAGGTCGAAGCAGTGTTATATGACTATTTGATTATTTGAGATGCATGACTATGTATATTAGTATGCATGTAGGCCCGGATCGTGTTAGAAGGGCATAATTGTAATTTTGGCCATGTTGGGCATAACTGCATTAATATGTGATGATTGTTGAGACCACATTGTGATGTGTATGTATCTGTGATTTGTGACTCGAGGCGATCCCAGTGAGCAGGCTAGCGGAAAGTCATGACGGGAATTTATACCCGGCTCGGGGCGAGCCTGGGGTATAAGCAGGAATTTAGAGAATAGATTGAGATTAATTTTGATGATGGGGGATACTTATTTGGTGATTTATCAGGTTTTGGAAAGCAACGGGAAAATATTAGAGACACTTGAGGATTAGCGGGAATTGGGTAAAATGACTAAAATGGCCCTATTTGGACAAAAGGATTTAGAATTAATAAGGTGGGCATTTTGGTCATTTGGCTTTTTGGAGATAGATTAAATAAGGCTTTACACTTAGTGGGATTTATAGAGAAAGTGTGTTGGCTATGGAGAGAAAGAAAGAAAAGAAAGAAAAAGGAAAGAAAGAAAACAGAGAAAACAGAGGGGTTTTTCTCAAGGATCGGTTTGTGCATTCTTGCACCATTCCTCTCCATTTTCTTGGAGCAAAGCTCAGTGGGGAGCTAGGATAGGCTGAGCATCAAGGATCTTAAGGTTACACTTGAAGATTTGGCAAGGATTAGCAAGAACACATCAACTTTTAAGGTAAGTTTTTAGAGATTTCAGTTTTAAGGGTTTTGATGGTTTGAGCTGTGTTTTGAGCTGAGTTGATGGGAATTTTAGGGAATTTCTGGGCAAGCTTTGAGGATGAACAAGCTAAGGAGGTCTAGGGTTGAATCAAGGTCGAAATTTGCATCAATGGTAAGAATTCTAAGCCTTTAACTTTGTTGTTGACTGAATTTCTGAGTTTAGGGTTGTTCATGGTGAATTTTGAGATTTGGGATGTTTGTGCTTGGGTTTTGAGATTTGGGGATGCTTGGGCTGAATGGAGAGTGTTTATAAGCTTGATTTTGGGTTTGGAAAAGGTTTGGACAAGTTTGGGGTTGAAATGGTTGGAGGAAATCGCAAGAAGCGATTTTTGGGTTCTGTTGGGCTGCAACTAGCGCTACAGCTCTAGTCAGTGGGCGATGTAGCGCTAGCCCCTGTTCTGGGGGGAGTGTTTCTGCTTGTAGTGCTACAGCGCCCTCTTTAGAGCGCTGTAGCGCTGCACTGTTCACAGAAGTGGATTTTTGGGTTTTTGATGAGGGATTTTGACCTAGGGTTCGGGGCTCGATTCCGCCACTTTGTTTTGGGGATCTAGGACTTCCCGGGGGCTCGGGATTGGTCCCGAGGCTAGGTATTCGGACTTGGGGTTCGATGTTTACTTTGACCTATGTTGGTGCCTAGGTGTGCGCTAAGGCTCGAGTGGGATCGTGCTCAAGGAGTCAGGTGATCTAAGCTATTGAATCGACAGGTAATAAAACTATAACACCCGTAGGATAGGGCATGGGCCCATAGTGTGATTGCGGGGCACGACCCTATATTGCATGATGAGATGATTGCAGGGCACGTCCCTATATTTTGCATTACATGTTAGGGTGTAGACTTAAATGAATTGATATTTGTTTGAATGTTGTTTGAGTTATACTATATGTGATTATAGTGGAATGATACGGCGCGGAGCCGAGAACGGCGAAAGGCCGAGAACGGCAGTGGGGCCGGTAGTAACACTTAGCACATGGGATGCTTGTGGTCAGGGTAGGACCCAGTGGATACGTGTGATATCCCTACGGTGAGGACCGAGACCCCAGGCTTTGGTAAGGCTTCTAGGGCGGCATGGCCGTGTTTGCTTAGTCTAATGGTTGACTTGTTTATCTATGGACTATCTGATATGATTAACTGTATATTTTGCATATGTTATGTACTGCATGAGTTTTCTTGCTGGGCTTCGGCTCACGGGTGCTCTGTGTTGCAGGTAAGGGCATAGATTGAGTCAACCAACCATGAGTACGGAGAGCGTGAAGCGACGCGTACATGTTTGGCCTGCCCGACTACTTTGGTTGGGGGTTTATTCGAGAAATGGCTGTAATAATCTATGATTTTTATAACTAGTCAACTGTGAACTTATTTTAAGATGTAAATAGTTTTCAAACCTTATTTTGGGATCCCAAATGTTTAATACTAGAAGTTTCAATGAAACGACGCATCTTCAAAGATTACAGCCTTAACTTTTTATTAGTCACACTTTTGTTTTAAAAACCTCGGTTAACGAGTTCATTGCACTGTTTTGTCTTAAAACTCACTTGGTAACGGCTCTAAGGTAGTAGGGCATTACAACTTGGTATCAGAGTGAGCCAAGTTTTATTGGTTCTGGAGATCGATCGAACATGTACGCTCGCTGTCAGTGACAAGCTCGACTCAGGTTTGGTTGGTATGAATGATTGACATACTTGAACATATGTTTGAATGCCTTGTTTACCTGCTTATCTATATGGAGCATGAGAAATGAGTTGACGTATGCATGAGATGCTGTTGGGGCTGGGGCCTTGACTATTGCATGTTGAGATTAATGCGTGTTGAATAACATTATTATGCATGTGGATGAATATTGGCATGATGGTTCGCATATTGAGTTTATGTGGTTGATTGTTTAAATTGAATTCGTATGTTATATCTGTTTATTGGATTGTATGAAGCATGATGAGTGTGGATATACTTAGTGCTGATAAAATTTGGTAGCTAAATGTATGACATTGTGGATTTGACCTAGTATATGCTTGTGTGTGCATTATACCTGTGGATATTTGGATCTAGTTGTGGTTTGGTTCAGAGTTTGAACCACAGAGTTCAGGAGTTGGTCAGTTTTGACAGATGAACTCGAGTTGTTGGTTCCTAGAAGGGTTGTGGACCTGATATTGGGTTAAAAAGGGGGGATTCTAGATATAAGTTGGAGTTGAGATCTCCAGTTATCTTTGAAAGCAGCAGCAAAGGGTCACTAGTGTGTGAGTAAGCTGTGGAGTTTGTTAGTTGAGATGGGATAGAAGAACAGCGGATTTCTTTGGGGAAATAGCTGATTTCGATGTTTTAACAGTAAGGTCACCAGTGCTGGCTTACTGTGAGGGTATGGACAGAAAAGGGTATTAATTGAAAGGCTTAAAGGGTGTTATCCTCGGGTTTTGAGGAGAGTTCGGGCTGACAAGGAATTTATCAATAGATGGGCAGAGTTAATTCCACCCTTGGTTAAGAGGATGAGAGATCCTGATTAGAGGGTTGTGTTAAATGTTGAGGCAGAGAGGTGCCTGGAAATGGTACTCGGACTGAGGTACTGGCTTAATGGGTTGGAAAGAACCTAGATGGTGATTGATAGAAGAGGTTATAAAGACATGGTTAGAACTGTGGAGACTGGTGGGCTCATAAGTTTGGTTTGGACTGATAGGGTAACAACAGTGTAAATCAATGGGTTTGGTGAATTGGGTGATTCATTTCGGAATTTATACTGATGGATATATCTGGAATTGATGGCGACCCATTTAAGGATTTGAGATCTGGAATAGTTTAAGGTATTTGGGCTGCTCTGAGGTAAGAATTTATCGTCTGCATGTGGATGGCAGAGAGGGCCATGTTGTTCGAGGAACTGATGGTTGATGTATAGAGCATGAGTGCTAGAGCCGCAAGGGCAGTGCTCCCTTTGATGGAATTAGTAAAGATAGATTCGTGTTAATCAAGTTGATAGAGCCCCAGATAGTTCTGTGGCTTCTGGTTTTGCCAGAAAGGGGGAAAGGTCTGGTTGATAAGATAGTACTTTTGTTGATAGAACGCAGCGAGGTCGGATCCTCAATTTTGAGGTAAAAGGACCCCAGACAGTGCTTGGGCACCTAGATTGAGATTGGAAAGAAGCTTGATCAAAAAGGTAGTTATCAAGATGGTGACAGGAACCAGGGAGGTTATTTGGTATGCACATGAGGGAGAGGATGCCACCTGAGAGGAGGTCAGGTGAGGGCATGACTTCTACATAGAATGACTCGAGATGTTAGGATGGATTTCCCATGGTGAGGGAAGCTATTGAATCGACAGGTAAGAAAACTATAACACCCGTAGGATAGGGCATGGGCCCATAGTGTGATTGCGGGGCACGGCCCTATATTGCATGATGAGATGATTGTAGGGCACGGCCCTATATTTTGCATTACATGTTAGGGTGTAGACTTAAATGAATTGATATTTGTTTGAATGTTGTTTGAGTTATACTATATGTGATTATAGTGGAATGATACGGCGCGGAGCCGAGAACGGCGAAAGGCCGAGAACGGCAGTGGGGCCGGTAGTAACACTTAGCACATGGGATGCTTGTGGTCAGGGTAGGACCCAGTGGATACGTGTGATATCCCTACGGTGAGGACCGAGACCCCTGGCTTTGGTAAGGCTTCTGGGGCGGCATGGCCGTGTTTGCTTAGTCTAATGGTTGACTTGTTTATCTATGGACTATCTGATATGATTAACTGTATATTTTGCATATGTTATGTACTGCATGAGTTTTCTTGCTGGGCTTCGGCTCACGGGTGCTCTGTGTTGCAGGTAAGGGCATAGATTGAGTCAACCAACCATGAGTACGGAGAGCGTGAAGCGACGCGTACATGTTTGGCCTGCCCGACTGCTTTGGTTGGGGGTTTATTCGAGAAATGGCTGTAATAATCTATGATTTTTATAACTAGTCAACTGTATACTTATTTTAAGATGTAAATAGTTTTCAAACCTTATTTTGGGATCCCAAATGTTTAATACTAGAAGTTTTAATGAAACGACGCATTTTTAAAGATTACAGCCTTAACTTTTTATTAGTCACACTTTTGTTTTAGAAACCTCGGTTAGCGAGTTCATTGCACTGTTTTGTCTTAAAACTCACTTGGTAACGGCTCTAAGGTAGTAGGGCGTTACATAAGCATACTTTGAAACTATTTCCATCTGGTAGATTTATAAAAGAATTCATTAATTTTTAAAATTCAAATTCAAAATTCAAACTATAAATCAATTATTAAATAAATAAAAGAAATATCCAAGACCCATTCTTGGACCTTATTACATGCCAACTACAATGCATGCACTGTAGTTGCCATGTAACACATCCTAGATTTCAGGGATACGTTCCAACCACATTTATTTAATTATTATTTGCTCAAAAATATATAAACTTGACAACTTATCTTATGAGATTAATTAAAGAATAAATATCATTTCAAATTAAAATCCAATTTGAATTATCAGAAAAATCTTTTCACATTATTTAAATAAATAAAACTAACTAATTCAAAATTAATTATCTTAATTATTTAAATGCTACTTTCAAAAATCCCTATTTTATTTTTTTTTTAAATTGAAAATTAAATTAATTTATTTATTAATTTCAAAAATTAATATATGAATTAATTAATTTGTCCCAATTACATATTTGCCTCTAAAGAAAAATTTCTTCCAAATATGTCATTTTCCTGACTTTCTCCAATTTCAACTCTTACCTTTAATATAGTTGATAGAGCCATCTCATGGACCTATTTCAAGCTCCAATAAATTTAGATTATTAATTAAAAATCTTTAATATAATAACCTTAATTTATTAATCTCAATATTATTCCACTAAAAATATGAGACTTCATTCTTGTAATTATAAACATTTATTTATTGAGTACTTTTAAGTATAAAAAGTGTCAATCGATTTAATCACTACATACAATTCAATCCTCTATCAATGGTTCATAATTAAAGTTGGAATTAATTACTATTTAACATCATTAATTATATCTTATTTCCAGTACCATTAACTTTACTTTTGAAGTTTAATTCATAAACTGATTTATGAATTTGAGCTCAATAACCTTTCAGTTCCAAAAGTCAACCCTTAAGAAAACCATTATTCAATTCTTCTCATAATGGTATAGATTCCATATCTGTATATTATGTAGCTGACCATTTACATCAATTATTTCCTAAAATAAAAGCTTTCAGCCTGATCATTTTTACAAACCATAGTGAGTGAATCAAAGAACTCACATGACATAAACAAGAATTCACAACACTACTACAATCTGGACATCAGGCATCAGTCATGGTAGGTCAGTTCTACAGAAACCGACTTAACATATGTTCATAAGTCGGTACTCAGGGAACTGACATATCATGTTAGAAAAAGAGAAGTATGTCAGGTCGGTGTTTAAGGAACCGACCTACCATGCATACATGGTAGGTCATTTTCCCGCAAACCGACCTACCATGCTTGTCAAAGACATGCTAGGTCAGTGTACACAGAACCGACCTTCCATGTGAGTCAAAGATAAGCATGATAGGTCAGTATATATAGAATCGATCTACCATGCTATTTACTTTATAATATTGTTTAAAATATATTAATTATCTATTATTACCTTATCAATATATTTTTTTAAAATAATACATTGTAATTTCACTACTACAAAACTGTACTTAGGCAACACACGAGAGACAATAGTTTTCGTAGAATTGTTGTCTTGTGTCTAAATTATACATGACACAATAGATTCTCTCGAACTGTCGTGCCATACAAATAAAAACTTACATGATACGACGGTTATATTGCGATTTTCGTCACATGTCTACTTTTAACACGAGACAACATTTCTCTTTAAACTGTTGTATGATTCAATACAATTCTTTTTAACAAGTACTAATTAAATTTGTATTTATTTTATTATATTCATAAAAGAAAGTACTAATAATTTGCAACACTAAATAGCTATTAGTTAAAAATGAGTTTTTTTTTTTTTTTTTGTGAAAATGAGTTATTCAAATAATATTCTAACTTTTTCATAATTTTAATATTAAAGAAAATAACTTGTTAGAAAGAAAAAAAATGATCGAGATGGGTTGCGACTTTTACTAAGTTAGGTTAAAAAAATTGGTACAATTTCTCTTCTTTGTAGACTGTCGCCCTTAGTCCTCTCCGACGCGAACGCGTCAAGCAAACAACAAACTCGAGCCTCTGTTCTCCGAGCAACCCAGTCCAAGAAAATGAACTCTGGTGTCTCAACCTCTCCTGGCCTCTATTCTTCGCGCAGCCCAGCCAGTGAACGACACCGTGCGACCGTTGTCCAGCCGCTGAGCTCCAGCCTAGCTCTATGGTCCCATCTGTAAAGGGTCTTCTACATTTCTCTCTCAAAGCTTCTTCTGCATGGGTCACGAAGGTATCTCCTTTCAATTTCTCAATTTCTTTTACATAATAATGGGTATAAACTCTGTGCTTAACAAACTATATATATAAGATTTTATTTTTAGTTTTTGTTTTATCATTAGTATCTTTTTGTAAATAAGTATTTTGATTATCTGTTTAAGGCTGAAGTTGTTTGTAACTTGCAATTCAAGTGGGACTGTTTAATGGGTAATTGTTATTACAAGGCGAGCATCCAAATTGGAAGCTCAATATACAAATTGTACTTGTTCTTGTTTTGCTAATCTATACTCTAAGTCTTCTATATATGACGAAGAGACAAGCATTGAAAATTGTTGACCCTCGATTTGGTCAACGACACAAAGTCAATCAAAATGATAAAAATAAAATCAATTGAATTCAAGAAGATAAATGACGCCAAATTTTATAGTGGTTTGGCCCCATATATTGGTAATAACCTACTTCCACATAGTGTTTATATTGACGTATTATGAAAACTGCGATGAGCAAATAAGGGTTTACTGAGTTTCACAAGCTCCGAAAAAGTACAAAAGTTTGTATATCAATAACAACGATTCTCTCCAAAATCGTTCCCCCCTTCTTCTGAGCTCCTTGAGTCCTATTTATAGGCTCCATGATATACATATGGGAGAATGGGCTTTACATACATGTTGATTTAAGCATATCTAAAAAGACAGAAAACATCATCTTTACATAAAAACAAGATCAAATATCTTTAGAAATATCTGATATCTAACTGTATTTGAAATATGACTTTTTTACCACGACCAAACCTAGTCGTACATGTCAAGACAGCCTCTGCCGTATGGTCGAGTATCTTGTTCGTTGGTCGACCTGAATGTAGTCACTAAGTAGTCACATGTAACCCACGTGTACACAAATCTTGCCACGCCAACGAGTAGTATTTTTTAGGATAAACAAACATATATTGTTGATTGTGTCATATTGGACTCTTCATCAAAAACAAAGATGAGAAGTGAGGTGATCTTCTGCTACTCTGTAAATATTTTTTTTTGGTTAAGTGATAAACTTTTTTTAGATAAACAGTTATACTAATTATGTGGTTGCTACTAATTATGTGTTGCCAATGAATATGTAGTTTATATTGCAATATCAATTCTCCAAAATCTTAACACTTCTATTGCAGTCTTCTCAAATTCTCAAAGTTATCACATTTTATTACCGAGCTTCATGCTCCAAACTTCAAATTATCATTTCAGAGAGGTATGTTTAGTTGACTGTATACTTTGTGAGGGAAAATGGGGTTGTTGGATTTAGTTGCATGTTTATTTAACACAATAAATACCTTGATGAGATTCTTATGTGGAAAATGATTGTTGATATATATTTTTATATGCTAGGAGATGATATATATTGAAGAATCTTGACATATAATATAATAACTATCCAGGAAATGTAATAAAGTCTCAAATGATCATATAAAAAATTTATGTTTCTAATTATTTAACACCACTTTGTAATTATTAAAGTATTATTTCTCTTACTTTATATGTGTGCATTGCATATATACACACCAGAGTTTCTATTAAAAATAGAGATGAAGAAGCCACAAACAGTACAACTAAATTAGTAAACACATGCTTTGTAATTATATTTATTTATGTAAATGTATAATGATTTAGTGGTGGTTTTCATATAAAGACAAAGCTATATATCTTAGGCCTTATATGCTTTGATCATAATGATCAGTAAAAAATTTGGGACACATAATGTTTAGCTAAATTCTTGATGTGTACATATTAATCCAAGATGCAGTATATTAATTCAACTTATGCAAGGAATTTTATTTTAGCGTGGCGGGAATAACTCTTACACAAAGGATGAGATCCATGAAGTACGTGAAGAAAGAGCACAATGCGTCATGGATTTGATGAGTACTACATAGGTCCACTAACTTTTGTTAACTTAGACTTTTAAGAAGATATACTTACATTGTTAACTTATAGTTTCTAGAAGTTTTACACACTTTTGTTGTCTAGAAGACTTTCTACAACCCTTATATGAGTCGTTTTTAATTAACTTAAGATTTATTATTTTGGACACTTAGTTCAAATTCTAGGATTCTTATATAGTTTTTTTTGCAAGAATGTATTTACATTTTAATCTTTTTAAGGATACTTACATAGTTAAGACAAGGATGTATTTAAATAGTTAAGGCAAGAATTATACATTTTAATCTTGTAAGTTTAGCTTTATAATATACTGAATTATTTTGATTTTGTATGTTGGGCGATTTTGTTTGGATTATACTGTAATTATACAATAAATTTTGAATGAATGTAGAGATTTAAAATAGGGAAAAAATTTACCATTTTCTGTGTGTGGTACATCAGTTCAAAATATTATGTCGTCTCATGTACCACATGGCACAACGTTTGCTTAAAACATGTTGTCTCATGTTACAACAGTTGCCCATAAACTGTTGTATCATGTATTACAGGAGACGGCATTTTCACAGCAATTGTCGTCCTCTATGGTACATGAGACGACAATTTTATTTGAACTGTCGTCTCCCGCTAGTACATGACACTATCCTGCATGGTACAACAGTATCAAAACTGTTGTATGAACAGTCTTACCACAGTTTAAAACTGTAATACCACGTCAATTTTTTAGTAATGTTTGTTTAAGTTTAATAAATATATGAATAAAAATAAGTTTAAAATATATATATATTATGTTTATATTTAATAAAAATGAAAAGAATTTAATAAAATGTATATAATATTATTTACAATTCGAAAAAAAAAACTTAAGAAAAATCAATTAGATCTATATTTCAATATTAATTTTCTAAATGACATGGTAGGTCAGTTGTAGAACCGACCTACCCTGCTGCTTAGTAAGTCGATTTTATAAACTGACCTACTATGTTATTTTTTTAAAGTATACTAATTATTATTTATTAATTACATAGTATTGTATTTTTAAAAAAATACAATATTACATTGTAATCCTTTAAAAAAATACATTGTAATTTCTTTAAGTTTAAGAAATATATGAATAAAAATAAGTTTAAAATATATATATATTATGTTTATATTTAATAAAAATGAAAAGAATTTAATAAAATGTATATAATATTTACAATTCGAATAATTAAAAAAACTTAAGAAAAATTAATAAGATGTATATTTCAATATTAATTTTCTAAATGACATGGTATGTCGGTTGTAGAACCGACCTATTTTGCAACTTAGTAGGTCGGTTGTAGAACTGACCTACCATGCTACTTAGTAGATCAGTTTTATAAACCGACATACCATTCTATTTTCTTGATGTGTTTTTTTAAAGTATACTAATTATTATTTATTAATTACCTTTTATTGTATTTTAAATATATATATATAATATTACATTGTAATCCTTTCAAAAAATATATTACATTTTAATTTTTTTCAAGTTTAATAAATATATGAATAAAAATAAGTTAAAAAAATATATATTTTATGTTTATATTTAATAAAAATTAAAATAACTTAATAAAATATATATAATATTTACAATTCGAATAATAAAAAAACTTAAGAAAATTATATCTCTATTTTTAATATTAATTTTCTAAATAACATGGTAGGTCGGTTGTGCAACTGACCTCCCATGCTACTTATTAAGTCAGTTGTATAATCGACCTATCATGCTATTTAGTTAATTATATATTTTAACATATATAAATTATTTTAATAATTGTTTCGAATCAAAATATTTTAATAATAAATACATATAATTTATTTGTGTGTAAAATAAATGTATATTTTTATAATTTATTAATATTTACATTAAATTGTATTTTTTTTAAATATAATTTTACATTAGTTTTTTTCAATTTTAATAAATAAATGATAAAACTAAAATTTAAAATGTAATTTTATATTTAGTAAAAATAATTTAATTTAATAAATTATATCTCTGAAATTTATAGTTTAAAAATTAAAAAATTGATAAATATCATGGTAGGTCAGTTCAAAACCGACCTATGATGTTACATAATAGGTCGAGTCTAAAAACCGACCTCTCATGGGCTGATTAAACTTTACTATTCACTTCATTTTCCATTAAAAACATAGACGAAACCCTAGAAAATTTTAAGTTCTCTCTTCCTTCTCGGTTCCAACATTCTCCTCTCTCTCTCTCTCACTTTCATAGTGAGCCTAAGTGAATGATACACAGCTTCTCTCTGCTTTCACTTCAAAACTTTATCGTGTCTTCTCATTTCGTAAAGCCCTAAATCTTTCTACCAAACCCCAATATCACCACCATCTCTCATGGCTTCTTCTCCTTGACTGGACCTGACCACTTATGCCAACTTCAGGGCCAACTATGAGTTTTCTGTCAACGAGTCATTCAGCAAAGGTTACAACTCTAAAGGAAAGCACGTACGGTTGATGTAGCAAAATTAGACAAAGTGAATGGAATAGCTTCACAAAAGCATAGGGGCTTGTTGGACACGATTGCCACCATTTCCAAGGACGAACGTTTAGCTTGGAAATGTTTATTTATTTATTTATGTTATATCTTTTCTCTCACTCTCCGATTGGTTTCAATCTCATCGTTTTCTTCCTTAACATTTCTACAAGGTTCTCTCTTTCAATATGTATGTGTGTATATGTGAAAAATTTATTTGATTTATTTAGTTATTTCTTAAATTAGTAGAAAAGGTACTTGTGTTGAACTTTGTACATACATTAATGAAAATATATGGTATTTGCAGTTAGTACCCCTTGCAAAAGTTGGAGGATTATATAATACCTAGAGGGCTTCTCTACAATGCATTTTCCACATACAAGCGTGGACCAACGATGACTATTCCAAAGTTTATAACAAAGATGGAGGTTCTAGTAATCTTTAATTGCTTATATTTGTCATTTATAACTTGTATGCTCTGGTTGGGATTCTTGTTTTAGAAGTAGAGTTTTGCTTAAAATAGTCTTTCAAATGAGTGTATGGTATATTAATTGGCAAGCGTATCTTTTTTTTTTTCCGTCTTTGCTGTGGCATAGATGTGGCTTGTGTGAAACTATAAATACTGAGAATGATGACTATCTCAACATGATAGGAAATTCAAAAGCCAAGAGAATAATGTGGAAAAGAGATGTGATTTCCAGTTTTTTTTAGTTTGTATGGAAATCTTATTTGAATTGATTTTTTATAGCTATGGTTCAAATTGGGAAAGACTTGATGACAAAACTTACTTCTATTAGATTGTCTTCTACATCTAAATAATTATTTATAGTCTAACAAAAATTGTATTGCGTGCACTCATATTGTGTAGTCAATGTTCAAGCAAGTTAATTATGACTGAAATGATATCATGCATTTATGCATTCCTGCTACTAGAAATTTTTAAAATTTAATTTCATTTAGGCCAATTGTTTTGGTTTGTGATGTTCTGAATATTTTTGTTCGAATCTTACATGGATTTAGAAACCATAGGGATAATGGCAGTTGTAATGTTCCAAAATTCCTAATGTGGTTTAATGGTTGAATGAGGAGGTCAGGAGGGCCATACTTGATTTATTATGTCATCATGTGATTAAATGCATTACTATGTGAAATATATGATGATAATTGCATATATGTATATTTATGTGCATGTCTATGATTTATGGATGAGACCACATTATAATGTGGATTTTTTCGAGCTATTCGGCATGAGACGATCTTAGAATGTAAGTTAGCGGTTTGGTCATAACGAGAATAATTTCCAGGCTTGGGGTAAGTCTGGGGGTAATTTGATATTTAGTACATTACTGGGAATGAACGGGTCATGGGATATGATTTAATTATTATTTGAGAATATTGGGAATAACGGGAATTTGAGGATGTTAATTATAATTAGCGGGATAAGTGGGAAATGATTGTTTTGCCCTTGGGTGGTTGTATAGGAATTAAATGGACATAGGGGCATTTTGGTCTTTTGACCAAGGGATATATTTAAACTAAGTGGCTGGTTGTAGAAGGAATTAGACAGCCAAAAACAGAGTTCTCTTCCTCTTCCACGACCATCTCTTCTTTTTCTTCTAGGCTTGGAATTTTGAGGCAAGATTGAGGATTCAAGCTAGGGAATCAAGGCTTGTGAGCTTAGGTCATTGGTTCAGCCATTGGAAGAGGTTCAATTCAAGTGAGGGATAAGAATTCTAAGCTTTATTTTCTGGTTTTGCTCTGTTTTTAAGTTAGTTATTGAGCTTGAGGTTTGATCTTTGAAGTTGTTATTTGGTGGGATTTTATATTGGTTATGACTAGGTGATAGCTAAGGAACTTAAGGATCGATTGTTCTCAAATGTCGTTCTTTTATTATTTCACACTCAAACCAAAGGTAAGACAACTACACCCCGTATGTGACATGCATGGTTACTGATGAAGCATGTTGCCTGCTCTATATATTGACATTGATTGTATAGTAAATGCATTGCAGCTTGCTTATCTGTATATGGAAATGACTTATTAGTCAGAGAAAGGAAATGGTGTTTAGTATTGATCCTGAAGCTATGACTTATCAGTCAAGTTCAGAGGTGATATCAGCATTGGTCGTATGGTAATGACTTAAGAGTCAAGAACGGAATTAATGAATTTAACACAGGCCAAAATGATTAGATCTAATCACCATGAGCATGAAATTCTTGACCGACCCTAAGTTCGATGAAATCTAAAAGCGCTTGTCTAGTCTAAAGGCTAGTTACATAGAGCCAGAGCCAAAAGGCTCAAGTGTCTGAATGTCACATGGCTTAGGGTGCAGAGCCCTAGAGATAGACTTATTAGTCATCTATTCTGAGATGGACTTATTAATCATCTATCCAAAGATAGACTTATTAGTCATCTATTCAAAGTATGACTTAATAGTCACTTATCTTATTAGGGTGCGGAGCCCAAAATGTGATTCACTATCTGATTAGGGCTGCAAGCCCCAAAATGATTACCATAATCATTTATTGATATTACATACATGCACTAATAAGTTTTCTTGCTGAGTCTTGGCTCACGAGTGCTATGTGGTGCAGGTAAAGGGAAAGAAAATCTCACGCAGCCTTTAGTGGAGAGCTTAGATGGTGATTGTACATATGCGGTCGCTTGACCACCACGGCCAAGGTGGTTTTCAGAGGAACTAGGGGTTAACCCTATTTTTGCCGCTTAGGTCGGCGGGTTGTAATTTTTACATTGTAATGACCTTTTTGGATTGTAAATAACTTTGTAAACACTTTTATGGGCCCATGTACAGTTTTATGTTTTAAATAATATATATTCATTCATTTTGATCGAAATTTTTCACCTTAACCTATTAATAACACCTAGATGCACGTTTATAACCAAATAACTCGTTTAACGAGTTAAGCACTGATTAAAGTCCACAGTAACGGTCTTGGAGTAAAAGGGGTGTTATAGCAGTATATGCCATTGGACAGCTAAGGAGAACTTCTGAGATTATATTTATAGCAGTCCGATGCTTTTTTGTTGGGGGGACAAGCTTCACACACGTTTCTCATACACCATTTGGTTTGTCATTTAATGAATAATGTAAAATTAGAACAATTTCAAGGTGCCATTATTTGTAAGATCCATCAATAGAGTATCAATTGAAATATTTAGATTGTTATTAAGACTTAGAGGTGGTTTAGTTTTTGTATGTATTTGTTTTTTTATTTTTACTTTGAGACAGTTTTTCATGAGATTTAGAGTTGTAATTTGAGATTAATATTATTACATTTCAATACTGAAAGATTTAGCTGTATATATATATGTATCTTTTTATTAATATTTAATGAAATTTGAATTTATTCAAAATTTGATAAATTTACATTATATATCATATATATTACTATTAAATATAAATTAATTTTTTTAAAAATTATAAATTTAGTTTTGAAGGACACACCTAAAAAATTTCACTTTTTAAGGCTCTCAAATAGAAGACTCGCGGGTGGCGTGCCGTAAAAACTGCGAACCCTAAAAGGACATTTTTGTAGTAGTGTGGGATAAATATGCATATAATATATATATAATAATAATAACACCACAAGTTGGTTGTACAACCGACTTGTGATACAAAATACCATAGGTCGGTTATAACCGACCTAAGGTGTGTTACACCAAAAGTCGGTAATTGGACCGACCTACCGTGTGTTACACCATAGGTCAGTTATCGAACCGACATACTGTGTATTACACCATAGGTCGGTTGTCGAACTGGCCTACTATGTGTTACATCATAGGTCGGTTAGCCGCCAACCCGATCTACCATGTTTTGACATCGTAAGTCGCAACATGGGAGGTCGGTTCTGAACTGACCTATGAATGTTTATAGGTCGGTTTTTAACCGACCTCCCATGCTTTTTTTGTACTAGTGTAATAACTTTAGGATTAAGATCAATTTGTATATGATCATTTTAATCATATGTTTAATTAATAATTATAAAGTAAACAATATTATTAAGTATTAATAAGATATTGGGTCCCGTTCATGTATAACCACTTTTTACAAAGTACCTCCACTAAAATGACCTACTGCATCAGTAATCCGGATCTGGAATACATGTATTCAAAATACTATTTGTTGTACCCTAAAATAAATATAAACTGAATCACTTTTCGCGGGGTACAGCTGACAAATAAGCGCATGGAGAAAGCGTATAGGTAGAACATCTAGCTAACTCTGGTGTGAGAAGCTCAAGTTAGACTTGACAGCTTACGACAACCAGATAGTCTCCAGATCACCTCTTGCGCCAATAGCTTAGTTCGAGATACGTGATGGCCAGACCGTCTTCATAAAACTTAGCTTGACCTATGTCAGGATAGGTTAGTTATAAGGCATTTAGCTCGAAGGAAGTGACCAGCTCGCAGAAGATTGGTCATGACGCACAGGGAAGGATCCCAAAAGACTAGGAGATTCCTTATATGCTAATTTATTACCTGAGATAACAGATGTAAATTCCATAGCCAATCATATCCCTATGTAAATGAGAGGTTATCTGAAATTATGATTTACCATATTTATGTACGCGGTTATCCAAAGCAGTCTAGGAAAACCCTCTATAAATACCAGGGTAATGGATAGAAAAAGGGACCTATTCCTGATATACAGAAACTCTGCTGAAATTGTGAGAAACAATTTCACCCAGAGCCCGAAAGAGATTAATAAGATTGTCTTGTGGTCTAGGTGGATTTTAACCACTGTACCACGTAAAATTGTGAGTGCTTGTGATATCTTTCATTCGTTTAATCATGGTTTAGTAAAAAAGCCTAATATCTCTATTGTCAGATTTCTTAATTCACTGTTGGCAAAAAACTGCATCAACAGATTGGTGCTTTCATTGAGATTTTATTAGTGCTTAATCCCCCACGCAAGTTTAACCCAAGACTCACCACGGCGGTCTCCCGGTCTATGCATGACAAAAATATGGAACAGCCTAGTGATTAGGAGGAGCATTGTGCGGCTGTCGCCGCTAGAGAATGCCCATTTGCTCAACAACATCCTGGAAAGCAACATTTGGGCCAAGATGATACTAGGAGCTTAGCATCACATGCACCAAATCCCAATCCAGGGTATCTGGCGGCAATCGAGATGGAAAATGCTCAGTTAAGGAGTCGTCTCGCTATGACTAACAAGCGGATTGAGGAGATATTGGCTCGATTACCCCCTCCTGAAACCAATGTTAACATCGGAAGGACGCAAAGTGGGTCCTATAGGTCCCATAGAAAGAATTGACCAATCTCAGTTGCTTTATAACAACTGCAACTCCGAGCTCCATACCTTCAGAGCAAAATCAATGAAACACTCAACCTGCCAATACTCATAGGAACCATTGGCCCCATGTCAGTCGATTTATTCGAATTGTGATCCCAAGCTCTGTGTCTTCTTAATAGATCCCACGGAATGCTCAGAATGACCCAACAGGACGAGCTGGGACCGTTTCGAGGAGGTGAAAAACCCCAGCAAATCCATCTAGCCCACAGTCAGAGCCTCCGACACAGAGAAATGGACTGGTCCTACCTCCAACCCGGGAGACTAGGGTAGATCAGGGATGAGCTAACCTAGTGTGCCCCAATGGACTAAGAATAGCTTCACCAATAAGACATTCGTTGTCACTGGTTTGACGTGCAACGCCACCTCGCTCATAGGGGAATGCCCTAGCTCGAGGGGATAGCAGGAGAAATCCTCCTCTCTCAGAGGACATCTATATCCCACAGTCTCGAGATAATAATCTAGGACCTCGATCCCAACCACAAGCTATAAGCTTCGTTATTGGAAGTTACTAGATGGAGAGCTAGCGTGGAGGCAGGGCTGAGAGCGATTCAAGGAATCATTTCAGCTCCGTACAAAGTCTTCGTTCCGACCCACATCCCGACCTATGTGATCATCTGAATTCACAAAGAAGATATCAAGTTCGCCATGATGGTTTGAGTTATACTCAGCATTGGGGAGATCCATCTATCATATGCGACAATTGGAATGTCCCACCTAAACGAGCTCAAGCTTGGAAGGAAAACAACCTATTTAACACGTACAATAGGATGGGGGCTGATGATCATCTCCCAAATAACCTAATTGCCAAGGATCCAACCCTCGAGCGACTGGCCTTATTGAAGAACAGATGAAGAGACTCCTATCTGGAAAAGGAGTCTATGATTGTGATTGCAATGAGGAGCTCAAGCCTTTTGCTCCAAACATTATGACAGCTCTATATCTTGCTAGTTTTAGGATGCCGACCATACCCGCATATGACGAAAACACTGACCCGTCCAACCATCGTGAGACGTTCAACACATTAATGACGGCCCACAACATCGGGTTTGACTTAAGATGTATCTTTTTCCCCGCAACTCTAACTGAACTGGCCAGATTGTCGTTCAACAAGTACAAAAAAATATTCGATCACCTCATCGAAGAAATTTTCTTTTGAATTTAAGAGACAGTTCCAAGCTTCAAAGGAAGCTTGCATTGAGGCCGATTCGCTAGCTAACATAAAACAACAACCTATGAGTCCTTGAAGGCATATCTGAACTGGTTCACCAATGCAGCAACACAGTCCTTGAAGGTATAGCTCCAAGCTCATGGCAATGAGGACAGGGATCACGTTAGGAGGTGTTTTATGGCAAGAACTCCAGCGAAAAGAAGTAAAGAGTGTAGATGAATTACTAGCTCGAGCTCATTAATGGATAAATCTAGAGGAGACGTGATCTGATGTCGCACTGTCGCAATAAACCAGCCAGACCACTGTTCAGCCAGTTGGAGTGGTGGCGGATGTTGTAGCTACGACTCAACCCTCTACCCAGAATAACCAGGCGGGGAACAATAAGTGCAAGGGTACTGGTGAGGGTTACCAGAATGGAACAAAAAGGAACAAGACTGAAGAAAAGTTCAAGCCCATCTACACCACCTACACCGACTTGACTGATACACGAGAGCATATTTTCCAGGCGAACTCTAATTGCATTCCATGGAAGAAGCCAAATCCTTTAAGGCACCAAAGGGCGAAGAAAGATCCCTCTAAGTTATGTCGATATCACAACGACATCAGCCATAATACTGATGATTGACGTAAGCTAAAGGACGAGATTGAAACTCTCATTTGAGCTAGACTGTTAGCCCAATATGCCTGAAACAAAGTAGTTCCCAATCAGCCAACCGGGCAAAATAATCATCCAGTTCTATAAAATTCGGTCGATCAACTTTGGGCTCAAACAAATCACGGGAACCAAATTGTCTCCCCTCTAATAATAGGATAGGATATAAATATTATCCTCAGAGTACCCCATTTGGTGGGCACGAGTAATGGGGCTTAGAAAAGGTACATACATGAGCTAAAAATCCACAATGGTATTGAATTTATTCTGGAGCAAAGGTTATCAAAACAACAGCGGTTGGAGAAACAATCAATCATTTTCACGAAAGATGACACTAGCCACATCAAGTTCCCACATAATGATTCGCTAGTGATAATCATTCAGCTCGCCAATCGAAGAGTATGGAGGAAATTGGTTGATAATGGGTTCTTGGTAAATGTGTTATTCAGGTCCACCCTAGAAAGACGAGTTTTTATGTAACTGATCTGAAGGAGACCTCAATGACCCTATACAAATTCTAGAATGAACAACCGCCAAAGGGACGATTGGACTTGTAGTTACGCTAGGGGATGATACGCAAATTGTTTATAAAATGCAAGTTCTCCATTTTCCATTGGGTTTCAGGGCCAAAATAGGGTTAGCAACCCATGTCAGATATTTTTCATCCTTGATGAATCCACACTTAAATAGGCAATGATCGCTCCTTACCCAAAACCCTTCATTTTTGTACCTTTACAGGAACATTCCTGTCCAGATTCAGAGTATGTATTATTACATTCGGATTGATTCCCACCATATTTTCATGTGACCAGGGAAATTCGTCCAGGTTAGTTCTCAAAAACTCGACCAGCTCCCTCTTCCTTTCAGTTCCAAGATTTTTTCCAACTTTTACAACCCTTGAAGATACTTCTGGGTTGATACTGATTTCCTCAAGCTCTTCCAATGCTTGGAGCTAGAACTTGTCTCCGCCTAAACTTCAATCAATGGAATCTTCCTAGGCGACCTTGTTACCTCCTTCTTGAGGTTTTTCAACCCCATGGGAAATTTTCATTACCTGAGGCTCCTCTCCTCCCTCAATAACGACCATTGCTTACTGCCCGAGTTGTGTTTTTCCCTTCATGGAAATGTTGTAGCATTCTTTGGCAGTGAGCTGATCTCCTCTTACAGTACATATACCTGAGGTTGCAGCGAACTTCATCGCTAGATGTCGGATCGAGGTATTAGCCTCAAAAGTCATTAGCGTGAGTCATCCCAAAATTGTGTTGTTGAGGTCAGAGAAGTGAAGGCCTATCCTAAGGATTTTTTTCCACTACCTCAAATCGACCAGTTGGTAGATGCAACAGCTAGTCATGAACTCATGTCTTTCATGGATGCATATTCTAGATATAAATAGATCGGAATGAATCTTACAAACCAAGAGCACACTAGCTTCATGACCAAGCATAACGTATACTGCTACAAGGTTATGCCATTCGGGCTGAAGAATGCTAGTGCAACGTACCAACGGCTACTAAACAAAATGTTCGTTAACTAGAACAGGAAAAACAAGGAAGTGTATGTTAATGATATGCTCGTTCGATCAAAAACTTCCAGTAACCGTGTATCCAAGGAAATATGACATGCAGCTAAACCCTAGAAGTGGACCTTTGGGGTTTCGTTGGGAAAATGTCTAGGCTCCATAGTCAGCATAAGGGGAATAGAGGCGAACCCAGAGAAGATCAAGTCGTTATTAAAAATCCCCTTGCCCTGGTCGCATAAAAAAGTACAGAGCCTAACTGAAAAAGTAGCGGCCACAAACCACTTCGTTTCAAAATAAACTGACAAGTGTCTCCCGTTTTACAACTTGTTTAGAGGAAACAAAAAGTTTGAGTGGACCGAAGAATGCGAGCAGGCATTTTAGGATTTGAAAAATCACATGGATGAACCCCCATACTATCAAAATCAACAATTGGAGAATGTTTGCTTTGATACCAAGTTGTGACAGAAAATGCGGTCAACGCTGTATTAGTTCGAGAGGAAAATTGGGTGCAGAAACTGGAGTACTATGTGAGTAAAAGGCTTATTATGGGAGCTGAGTACAAATATCCCTTAATAGAAAAACTCGTGTTCTGCTTGATCTTGGCATCGAGAAAACTCAGGTTGTATTTCCTGGTAGAGAATATATGTTATTGCTCAATGGAAAAGTGGAAAAATCAAAATACAACTCTATGAAAAAAAATACAATAGACAATGTAATTGATTAAATAAATATTACAACTCAATTGCTCAAAATACAAGTAAATAGAAATAAGAGAAGGAAGAGAATTATAAGAACTAAAACCCTAAAAAAAAGATACCAATGAATATGTAAATAGAAATAGAAATAGAGGATTACAAACTCAATACACCAATAATACAAGAAGAACAACAGAATGAAAAGATCAATGAAAAGAAAAAACTCTCACACAACCAAAGTGTAGAGTAGTGGGGATCACCAACTTTAACAAGGTTCAAAACCTTTGTCCAAAAGCTTATTTCCCCCTATTCTCTAAGCACTAAGGGATCTCTTTAGGAAATAGCTCTCTAGAATTATCAAGCCTTTATGGTGTATTTTTCAGCCAAGTGCTTTGTGGATGGAAAATGGTGTCTTACAAGTGAGCATTAGGCTTCTATTTATAGAGTTTGAGATACCCCTTTGAATTTCAAATTCCACCAACCCACATGGCTGTTACCAATGTTTAATTGGATGCTTATGGAATTAAAATGGAGATTTGGGAGTTATTTGGGATGTTAGAACCGTTAATTTGGAAAAAACTAAAAAATCACATAGGTTGTCAGCCTCACTGGCCGTGGCCAAGATCATCAGTGGCCGCAGCCACTGGCTTCTGTCCCCCAGGCCGCGGCCACATGCAATTTTCAGCACAAAAATTGTCATTTTCCAAATCGTTCCAAAACATCCCAAATCCTTTCCCACATGATTTTGTAACCTCCAAACACCTATTGAGAGTTAAAAACATGTCTCCAACAGCCATATTTCATTATAGCTTTATGAAATCCAATCTCAAATGTGTAACATATAATATACACATTATTGGGTAATATTTGGGAGTTACAAATTTGTAACTGATTTTGTAACTCCAAAATATGTCACATTTGGGCACACACATGTGTCCAATTTTGTGACTCTCAATAATATGTTACAAGGTGTGACAAATCATATTTTGTCACATTATTTAATCTAATATTATATTATATGAAATAATATAACATTCCCCCACTAGATTAAATAATCATTTTTTGTAACACTTATTTAATCAATCAAACATTATATTAAAATATAATATTCCCCCACTTGATTAAATAATCACTCTCTATAGAAACTTTTGCATTGGTGCATAAAGTAAAATGTCTTTCAACTTGAATTTTACCTTAGTGTAATTACCACAAAGTTTGTTGAAATTTTGGTTGCCGAGGCATTGAACCACTATCCCTTGATAACAAACCGGTGATAACACACACACCTTTGCTATGTTCACTTGAGACCTCAATGTCTCGCTTTTGCACCATTAATGGCCATGTGCATATTCCATTCATAGACTTTTCTTGAGAATAACTCCCAATTCTCATGAGGTGCGGCACCACCCTTAGGTCTATATAGGTAGAACTCTTACAGTATTTTGTTACCCTAAAATACTTGTCTTTTCAAGACTGAGTTCTATTAAAAATCCTTTCGGCTTTAACCCTCATTTTTGGTAACACACTAGTACTCATATCTCAGATGGGACAAAATTTGAGTATTACTACTATTCACTTGATTGACTTGTTATTACCTATTTAACCTAATACTAGTTTGGTTACTAGTATTAAGATAGGTTATCATCAACCGTGAATCTCTTTAGGGAGTCTAAGTCCCATCCCTTGAGATGTAGAAATGATTCCATTTGAATCATTTTTCTTTTCTTATGTATGCATAATTTAAACATTGTCTTTATTTTATTCAAACTTTGTTGCTAGCCATAGTTTGATTAAAACAGTTGTCTCTTTAAAATAGTGATTGTGACCATAGTCAACACCCCCACTATTTTATAGTTTAATATCCAAAATAAACATTTGAATACTAATTCTAGAAACCTATTATGTTTCTAGAATTCTCATTTATGTTTTAAATTGATTCCTTCTTGAATCAAAATATTACAAAACAACAACTTTAGACACCAAGCATGTCTAGATTTGTTCATTCTATACACATATAGCCAATGTGATTTAGAATGTGGAATTCCAAATCATCTATTTGATAGGATGACCAAATTAATCTATTGATTAACTTTGGAGCATCACCCCCACATTTCTGACATAGTGATAATAAAATATCACTTTAAAATAGAAATCTCTTCATTTCTATTAAGTCATTTATCCTCCAAGATAAATCTAGACCTATGATTCTCAAAGTACATCATGGGTCCTCTATGCCACATGATAAACTCTCAAGATAAACCTCAATGTTTATCTTGATTTATTTACTTGCTAAAGCAAGAAACACTTATTTGAAAGTAACTTTCACTTGGTTGCTTTCTTTTATATATTTCACAAAATAAAATGTGAACACAAATGTAATGTGAGAATTTCTCAAAAATATAATCACAAATTTTCATTTTTAGTTGTCTAAATAATCTCAAAATCACTTAAACAACTTTTGTGTATTTCTTAAGAGTCTCTTTGAGATTCTTTTGAAAACATCAATTTGACATCCATTGATTTTCTCATCAAAATCAAAATGAAAATGTCAATTTTTTAAACACTTTAAATCAAAGAAAATAAACCCTCATTGATTTATTTAAACACTGTGATTTCTTATGTTTTTGTTTAAAATTATCTCCTCATTGAGATTAATTTAAACATATCACCATCTTTAACCAAAATGAATAAAGTTCTCTTTTATTCACCATTGGTGTAAATATTCAAAATTGCTTCTCCAATTTTGAAATGTCTCCTCGTTGAATATTTAAGAATTATTGTCACTAAATAATTCTCAAATATATTTCATTTGACCACACTCTAGACTATAAGTCTATTGAGTCAATATGTCATCCTACAATTTTGTAATCCACTTTGATCCATTTTTCTTGCAATGGCAAGACACTTATCAAAAGATGTAACCCCCTTTGGTTCATCTTTTCTTATCTCATAATTGAGATGCTCAACACTTTAAATGAGAATTTTAATTTCCAAATAATACACTTTATTCACCAAATAAATGGTAACTTATTACATTCTAATGATATAGGATAAAACATACTATCATCTCAAAAATATTTGAAATATAATTTCACATTGTTGTCAACATACATGACTAATATCATACTAATATGGCTCTTTATTAATATGAAAACATGAATTATAAATATCATACACATATGATTTCACATTTCTATTGATTCACAAAATCAATATATTTATACATGTCATATAAAACTCATATAGTTTTCATTCTAATAATTTCCCATTAACACAAAATAAGACAATTCTATGACATGCTAGCATATTACCCAATAATCTACTAGAGTATTTACATATTAATCCCATATAACAAAAACTCATGATATTATATTATCTTCTAATCTAACCACTAAAAAACAAAGGAGATTAGGAAACAATGAATCTTATTTATAAACTTTTCTTCTTCTCATTTTTATCACTATAAGAAAACCATTAGATCTGCTAAGAAAACAAAGAAGAACATTACCTTATCTTACCATCTTTTCAAAGTTGGATCCTCGTATGATCTCCATGGTTTCTCCTTCCATTGAAAAGGAAAATATAAGCTTTTTATTGTTAGAGAATATATGTTATTGCTCAATGGAAAAGTGGAAAAACCAAAATACAACTCTATGCAAAAAATACAATAGACAAGGTAATTGATTAAATAAATATTCCAACTCAATTGCTCAAAATACAAGTAAATAGAAATAAGAGAAGGAAGAGAATTATAAGAACTAAAACCCTAAAACACAAGATACCAATGAATATGTAAATAGAAATAGAAGTAGAGGATTACAAACTCAATACACCAATGATACAAGAAGAACAACAGAATGAAAAGATCAATGAAAAAAACAAACTCTCACACAACCAAAGTGTAGAGTGATGGGGATCACCAACTTGAACAAGGTTCAAAACCTTTGTCCAAAAGCTTATTTCCCCTTATTCTCTAAGCACTAAGGGATCTCTCTAGGAAATAGCTCTCTAGAATTATCAAGCCTCTATGGTGTATTTTCCAGCCAAGTGCTTTGTGGATGGAAAATGGTATCTTACAAGTGAGCATTGGGCTCCTATTTATAGAGTTTGAGATACCCCTTTGAATTTCAAATTCCACCAACCCCCATGGCTGTTACCAATGTTTAATGGGATGTTTATGGAATTAAAATGGAGATTTGGGAGTTATTTGGGATGATAGAACCGTTAATTTGGAAAAAACTGAAAAATCACATAGGTTGTCAGCCTCACTGGCCGTGGCCAGGATCATCAGTGGCCACGGCCACTGGCTTCTGTCCCCCAGGCCGCGGCCACTGAAAGTCAATGGTCGCGGCCACAGGCCATTTTCAGCACAAAATTGTCATTTTCCAAATCGTTCCAAAACGTCC